>NW_006433950.1:8133524-8142359 GCF_000325575.1 Pteropus alecto
CAAAAAGATATTTGCACACTGATGTTCATAGCAGCACTATTCACAGTGGCCAGGACATGGAAGCAACCAAAATGTCCTACGATAGATGATTGGCTAAAGAGGTTGTTGTACATATATACAATGGAATTTTACTCAGCCAGAAGAGGATGTGAAATACTGCCATTTGCAACAACATGGATGGACCTTGAGATAATCATGCTAAGCAAAATAAGCCAGACCGAAAAAGTTGAAAACCACATGATATCACTTATACGTGGGATATAAATCTAAAAGCAACAAATGAACAGGACAAACAAACAGAGACTCATAGACATGGACAACAGACTAGTGGTTACCAGATGGGAGAGCAGGGAGAGGTAGATGGGGTAAAAGGTGTCAAATATTTGGTGACAGAAAGAAAACTATGAGTGGTGAACACACGATGCAATATATATGCCTTACTGCTAAACTGTACCCCTGAAACTTACTGGATTTCATTAACCAATGTCACCATAATAAAAAAATAAAATTAATTAATTAATTTTAAAAATAAAAAGGAAAATGGTTTAAAAGGTCAATTTTATATTATTTGTTCTTTCTTGTAATAAAAAAAAAAAAATCCAAACTAAGGGAAACCAGTATTTGTGAAGTCTTTGGAAAGGACTATATCTAATTTAAGAATTAGTCTTTGAATATGAATTTTAAATGAGTATTTAAGTGAATAATTTTGATCATATTGTATTAAGAGAAACATTACCAGCAAACTATCACCCCAAACGACTGATATTTAAGCTTATTTAATTAAAACAGGGAGTTTAGGCATTTTGTTTCTTCAACAGAAAGTTATAATTTTAACAAAACAAATATAGGGAGTTAGGAATGTTTTAGTTGTAACTATGAAATGTGCTGTTGTTGCATTTTAATAGATTCTGCTATCTGCGTAGGAAAGGCTTCAAATGTCAAGTTTTTAGGCTGGCTTCGCCTTTCTCTTTATTTACAGACTAGAAAAGAAAGATAATCCTCCAGTTTAATACATTTAATCTATATATTGAAATACTTATAACACTTATTTTTACTGGGGACCAAATTCTCTGTTCAGTGTGTTAACACATATTATCTCATTAAATCCTCACAACAACCATGTGACATAGATTTTATTTTCTACATTTTAATGAGGTGACTCAGGCCCAGAGAGGTTAAGCAACTTGCCTAACATCACACAGCTAGTAATAGTTGAGCTGGGATGCCAACTCAGCCAGGTCTGTTTGACTTCAAACTGTAAATAACAAATGGTCTTCTAAAAAAATATACTGATAGGCACAGATGCTGATCCCACACAATGGTAAGAAGGATCTAAAAAGGATCTTCACAGGGTGTGTTTTAAAAATAGAATATGATGTAAGCTAACTGCTAGACTGCAGGGTCTTTGGGGGTGAGGCACCTGGTAAACATCTGTGGTTCACAAAGACACCTAGCCTGGCACTGGGCATAAGCAGCACTGGGTACGAAGACGCCCCACTTCCTTATAATGAGGGGTTTAGTTATTCCACTGGCCCCCAAAGCGACATGTTTTGTGGAAGAAGTTATGGGTTAGACTGATCTTTAAATCTAATAACTTATAAATCAATACAATGGCATGTTTTAGAGCTATTTCACACGGTAAGTTTGTAAAACATTATTCCTTTTGGACAACACGAGTTGTTCCAGAGGCTTAGAGGATCCCAGGAAAGTTGCAACAGAAATGGAAACATTTTTCCCTCAAGTGGGTAAGTTCTGAGCTCGCATTCATTTCCTGAGATGACCACATACAAATTATCACCCACCTATTGTCCAATGACGTTCAGCCACTGAATTTAAAGATTTCCATCCCCACCAAATGCCTGGCGCTTACACGCAATGATCATTTTCGCCTGAAGATGGCGATCTTGCTTGCAAGATTCTACATTCACCGTTTCTCTAAAGGGCAGCCAGCCGTGGGCACTCAAGAATAACAACGTCAAAAAAGGTTCCTAGGCAGAGAAGCTGCTATTTGCAAACAAGAGAAAACAACAAAAGAAAAATGCTCAAAAGCAAACGCGCCTTTCCTGGTTTCTGATCACTGTTTTAAGAAGGAACTGCTTTCCAAAAAATAAGGAAAGAAAACTGTTGGCTTTTGTCAGCTTACTGAAAATGTTAAAACTTTACAATTTTGGTGTTTTTTTCTTTTCTTCATTGCTGGCAGGTGGCTTTTTCATTTGTCTCATTTTCCAAGGCAGCTTAGCACCTGGACTTTCTTTTAAATGAACTCCCAGTGCAGGGGGCTGGACAGGTTGACTGACTCCACGGGAGAGTGTCTTTCTGTGGCTGTCAGGTGGCAGCATTAGAACATTATTTCCTCATCACTGAGATGTGGGGTTCCAGCCACACTTCAGTTTCCCTGCAGCCTTTTATGGATGGAAGGTGAACCCAGGAGGCCTAGGAGGGACCTCATTACCAGAGCTCCTGATTTTGTATTGGAAATCAAGGTAAAGTTTTATTTGATTAAAAAAAAATTCCCTGTTGCTGTCAAAATAAACAAAACACTCTCAAAAGCCACTATTTAACAAAGGCCCAGGGGTGTCAAGTGGCCCAGAGAGGCAGCTGGGGATTACACTTCATCTCTTGACTCCAGAATTAAATGAGGTTCACAAAAAACAAAGCCCTTTATAGAAATGGTGTTTAAATCTCATTGTGGTCAATTTGAATAGATTCTCAAATGTTGGTGTTCGTAAGCTCGAATTGTAAATAAAAGTTCATAAAGTCCAACTTCAGAAAACTATAATCAAAATTATTTTTTAAAGGATGACCAACACACGACCCTTTCAGGCTTGCACAAGTTAGAAGTATTCTGAACTCTTTGGGACCGTGAACACAGGCACCATGACTTAGAGCACAGGTGAGTTTTTCCAGGAGCACGCCTGGAAATGTGATTGTATCACACCCGTGAAGTCAGGAAAAATGCCAGGAAAGAGGCGACAGCTGGATGGAGCATCCACTTGTCTTATTCAGACCTTTCTTCTGGGAGAGAATTCTCTCCTCGCCTGGCTAGCAGGGTGGGGCGACTCGCCACTGCGTGAGGCGCCTTCCCTCCTTCCTTTGCCTTCCTGAAATGGTGGTCGAATTCCATTCTGTTGCTTTGAGGAAAACCGCAGTTGCTGTCTCGCTCTAGCCCTGACAAGTGGTGATGAACCACCACGGGTAATTGTGGAGCTGGAAAAAGCAGAACGCAGAGTCCCACTCCCTTTGTTTACAGAAGCGGGGGTCAGTGACTTGCCTGGGTCACCTTGGGTAACGGCTGGGCTAGAGGCAGCAGATTTGATATTTAGTTAGGAGTTTTATCCATTGCACCCCAAGTGACTAAGACCGGTTGGGTGGGACTGTACACATTGGAAACTGCCTTGGAACCTCTTATGACCAAGTCCCCAGAGAGTGCTCTTTGGGCCACTGACAAAACTTAATTCTAATGTTGTGAAAACCAAAGGAATGGTGAGTTTTCTGAATATTTGCAAGTTAAAAAAAAATTGTTAGTTTTTTTTCATGGCCATAATGTTTAATAAAAGAACTTTAAAAAAAAATTATATATATGTACACACACACACACACACACACACACACACACACACACGCACATCCTAACTCCTTTGTTAGATTAAAAACTCTTGAATGTCGAGAAAGTGCCATATTCATCTTTGTAAATTCTGTAATTCCCTCTTTACTCACAGTTGATGCTTAATAAGTATTCATGGTTTGGTTGAATAAATAGAGATGGCTCCAAATTGAAGACCGGATTCATAAATTCAAAGCAATGTCAAGATTTGTCATCTCTCTCATGAGTTTAGGCCTTTTTGCCTCCTAGACCCAGCAGGCTTTCTGGAACTTTTTCTCTTCTCTCTTAAACTTATTCTCTGTATCACTTATTTGAAGTTTAAGCCCCAACGGCCTCTTCCTGTTACTCTGATAGTCCTCTAATACATAAAAGTTTTTAATTTTAATATAATCCAATTTATCTGTTTCTATTTTGTGGCCTGGGCTTTTGGTGTCATGTCCAAGAACAACCTAACAATTTGACAGCGCAGTGCAGTCCCCCAAAAGGGTCTCCAACTCTAAAATATTAGCTAGATCATATCCAAGCAGGAAATGTTACTATTTTGTTTTAAAAAATGGCAGGTGAGTTGAATTGGTAAGTGTGGTTTTGATTAGGAATTCTGTTGCCATTATTGAGAATGTCTGAGTATTATCTCTGTGTTGTGCCCCGATGAGCCAGCCAGTTATAAGATTTTCGTGGATGTTGTAAAAGTATGTGTCCTAACTCTTTTAATTAGTAGGCTTGGCCGACAGGATCGATGCAGCATGTCTTCATTGCTAGGTGACCCTCTATCCTTCTCAGAATACCTTGTAAGAAGTAGAAGGGTACAGATATGGTCCTACAGAAACAATTAATAAAAGAAAAACTGTCCATCTCAGAAAAGATCGTTACTCTTGGAATTTTAATAGGCCAAATAATATTATAAATTTTATCTGAAAGGCATATATATGACAGCTATGTAGAATAAAATTTATATCTCAGAAAACAAAGGAGCATTAAGTGAACATGGAACTCTAACCACAGGAGAGGAAAAGAGGCTTGAAATACGTGGTGATGGTAACTTTGTGCTTATCATGTTATCTGAACTATCAAAAAAAAAAAGAGAGAGAGAAGAATTATCAAAGCTACAGGTAGAATTTCCTAAACATCCTGATTAATCCCAAAAGTATTTTCGACACTTTAAATTTTCTCTTACATTTTCCCCACATTTGAAAGAACTTTTCTTGGGAGCTCACGTGAAAATGTCAAGCTCACATGAACATGAGAACTTAAAATATAGACACATTCCCAAGTCACCAAAAACATTTAAGTGTCAAAAATACATTTTTTATTATATTCTGGTTTGGGATTTTCAAACTTTTGAAAATCATGAGTTTTTATGTTAAAATGTAAGTCGATCTTTTACAAACACTAGTTTTACTGATAGAAGAGATATTATATCTAGAAATTCTTATTAATAGAGCATTCTGAGGAAATGGTAATGACAATAACATTTTAGAGTTAGTATTTACCAGGTTGGAGATGGAGATTCTAATAAAACTTTCCTATCTTTTTGATGTTGCAACCTAGTCAAGTCAAAGACAAACAAGTGAGTGTAATATATTTTCCACCTATAGGTGGCAATATTTCTACTATCAGCATCATCTTTATTAAAGGGAAATTGTTAGATCCCACTTCTTTGAGGGACCTGGAGTAGTCAATTCACAGGCACAGGAAGCAGGATGGTTGCCACAGGTTGAGGGAAGGAGGAAATGGGAATTGGTGTTTAATGGGTCTAGAGTTTCTGTTTTACAAGATGAAAAGAGTTCTGGAGATTACACAGCCATGTGAATGTACTTAACACTACTGAACTACATCTACTTAAAATGGTTCAGATGGTAAATTTTATGTTACATGTATTTTACCACATACACAAAAAATTATTGAGTTAACTTCATCTGTGGTGACCCCCTTGGTTTATCCCAGGTCGATAAACCCAGAGAAGGGCTCTGATTGGCCTGGCTTTGGCTACTCCCCTGTGTCGACTAAACAGATGGGCAGGATGGGGGCATCATGATTTTCCAGGCTGCAGGAGAGAAGGAATAATCAGATGTTCACCCTACACCCAATTAACTCTGGCTAGGGGTGTGGAATCTGTATTGGCCAGCTTTTGTCCAAACCAGATAGCTGGAGTGGGCAGAGTAGAAGTTCCAGAAAAAAAGGTGGAAAGGGAAAAAAAGGTGGACTATAATTATGATCTAGTGTTTTCTTTCCTCGTTCCCGCCTGCTACCAGTGTTTTCAGCAAGTTGAAACTGAGCTGGTCACATACACACAGGGCTTGGGATGCCATCTGGGAAGTCATTATGAAGATAAATGAAGAGTTGCAGGCTTCTGCAAAGGGAAATATGATTTATAAAAATTAAGCTTATGTTGAATAAGGGCCTGCATTGCATAGCCTAGAAAGAGACGGGTTGCCAAGGTTAGCTTCAATCATTGTCTTATCAATCGAGGGATTACACAGTAGAATGCCCCAGGCAGAGCTGCAGCACCAAGGACTTTGGAGGTGATGAACCTGAGTTTATGGCCCAGCTCCACCACTTAAGGTGGGGGGTAGGGGGGGTGTTACTTCACTTCTAGGAGCCATGTTCTTGTGAAAATTAACTCAGGTGGCAATGTGGAGCATCCAATTCAGGAAGGTTTTGGAAGAACACGGATGCAGGCAAGGAACTGGGGCATATCATGAAAGCATGGGCAGCATGGAAGACAGGACTGTCACCCAGGCACTATACCCTGCAGGAGCTGACAGAGTAGCCACCAGCCGTAGTAGGAAGACCGCAGTCCAGCTCTGAGGACCAGATTATTGTGCCACCCCCTGCTGCATCACTTACTCCTCACATCACTCCTTTGCTGCCAGTCAACCAGCCCACCCTCCACTCTGCACCTCTCCATTTAATCGCTTCTCTTTACTTGCAATAATCAGTGCCTGATGGTCTCCTGCCCTTCACCTTTCACCTGCTCCTGAGTCTCCCTTCTCCCTCTTCTACCTGTATTCTTTTGGTCTCTATAAGTGAATTGCACATCTATAAATCTCACCACTCCAGTACTCTGATCCGGAGCATCTACCTAGGAATAGGGTGAGGGAATGGGAAGGGAGCTGAGGACATTCCTACACTAAAACTTGTCCTGGTTATTACAAAATATCGCTCCCTGCTTTACAGCCGTCCAGTGCCCGCAGGAAAACACTCATGACATTCAAGACCCTCCTTGATCTCGCTCCTCTCCTTCTAAGTTTTTCTTTAGACCACGCTGCCATTCTGTCAGACTCCCAGAGTGTCTCCTCTCACCTTCCGGATCACCCACATGAAATTCTTAACTTACATGCCTCCCTCACTCAGTGGTGAGCTCAGGGAGGCAGGGGTTTAATCTGTCTGCATCTCCCTGGTGCCCAATACAGTGGCCGGAACACAGCACATGGATGTTTTAAGGATAAGAGCCAACATGTGTTGAGTGCCTACTGTATATGCAGCCTTTCAAGTAGGTCAAGATGGTACCTGGAACCATCTCAGTCCTGCTCTCCTAAAAAACAGCTCTGCCCTAGTCCAGTGCAGAGGGAGCAGCCACAGATGGCCATTTTTTACACCATGAAACCCCACTCCGGGACCACAGATGCCCAAAGTAGGGCTGAGGAGCTGGCTCAGACAAGCCCGCCCATAGAGGACAGCTGTCTGTGAAGGAAAAAAGCTCAGCCCAATATGTTGAGCACAATTTCATATACCTGTTAGCCATTTATATGTCTCACTTGGAGAAATATCCATTCAAGTTCTTTGCTCATTTTATAATTGGGTTATTAGTTTATATATATACATACACAAACACATACATACATATAGCAATATACATTTAAGTTAACCACTTATCAGATATGTGGTTTGCAAATATTTTCTCTCCTTCCATAAATTGCCATTCCATTCTGTCGATTGTTTCCTCTGCTCTGCAGGAGCTTTTTAGTTTGATGTAGTTCTACTTGTCTATTTTTGCTTTTGTTAAATGGGTTTTTGGAATTCTATCCACGAAGTCATTGCCCAGACCAATATTATGGAGCTTGTCCCTCAAGTTTTCTTCTAGGAGTTTTATAGTTTCAGGTTTTACATTTAAGTCTTTAATCTAGGACCGACTTATTTTTAACAGTAAAGTCCTGTGTCCCAAGAAACCCCTCAGTCCCAGACATACCGCGACAACTGATCATCCTAGACATGAACCCAACTAATCCACCTGAAGGCAGGACACCAGTAGAAGCAGGCAAGGACATCACTACTGGTGGTTGGTTTTGGTGTTCCAGGAGTGGTGGCCCTTCCCACACAGCCTCTGAGGTCTGAGCAGGATAAAGAGAGGTGGCTCTCAGAGGTCCCCATGGAGTGTCTAATTCCCAGAGGCAGAATCCATGCCCAAAGTGGACACTGAAGACAACTCTTTCACACACACACCCCACAGGATTTGCTTGTGCCTAATTCTGACCTTATTTGTAAATTCCAAAATGCATCAAAGATCTAACTCCTACAAAGCCAAGGAGGTTTTCCATTAACAAGAAACTTTATTAAAATTATGCATTTTCAGTAAATTTGAGATCTATTTCTTCTCTAGCGTTTTTGTGCATTATTTCTAAATGTGCTAGCTGCCGAAGGTATCACTTTTCTATATACATTTTTTTCACACTGCATTGCTCTTAAGGAAACTGAATGCTCGGTCTCTGGCATTAAACAACATTTTTGGGTGTTACTGTCAGTATAACCAACAGGCTTATGTGTTTCGCAGTCTATTACACGGCTTGTTGTGTGGTAAGAACAGCAACAGTAGGTGACTTTTCTCAATGTCATGTGAAACGAGAATCACTTGACTGAGCTCTGCCTGAATTCATGAGCCAAAAAGTTGTGAGCTATAAAAGAACAGTTGTTTGAAGCCACGAAATTTTGGAGTATTTAAAAATTTCTTTATCTAGACAATCGGAACAGAATTTGACTCTCCAACAAGTCAATGCCATGAGGGTGAGGGGGAAAGATGGTGGGTCTGTTTAAAGATGCTGTAGCAACCAAATGCAATGAGTCACCCTTGACTGGCTCCTGTATGATTAACTAGATCGCAAATACTTTGGAGACAACTGTGGACATGAACATAGACAATTAGATAATATTGTTAGGAAATTATTGTTAATTTGGTTGAACTTTAACAATCCCTGCTTAAGGTTGATCTTTGGGTCTGGAATGACCCCTACTCA
>NW_006433950.1:8142374-8165550 GCF_000325575.1 Pteropus alecto
AAAAACCCTACTCATACTCAAAGGGCCCCATTCTGATGCCTCTTTTTCTGTAAAGCCTTTGCAAACCCCTCTTCTGTCCAGGTCAGAATGCACCACTCCTTCCGAGTTTCCTAGCTTTTGGACATGCCTCTGTCATAACTTTACCACCTCATGTTACTTTCTCCTCCACTGGGCACCTAACAGTCCAGAACACATGCAGCCCGGGGGCATCTAATAGGCATCTGAACATTTCGATGAATAACAGCTGTTCCTCACCCATATTCTCCTCAAACTAATGAATTTATTGCCACTCCATCCCCTTTGGACTGAGAGAAATTTTGGTTATCAGATCATGGATTAAATTATGTAATAAATTACCAAAAAAAGATGAACATATAGGAATGGGAGGAAGGGGTATTTTTAATGGAGCTGGGATCACAGAACAAGAAACGCTAGGTTAAACAAGTACCTCAATTACGATGCCATAGCTGCTCCTTTGCCAACTTTTAAGGGTGACACACACACACAAACAAAATCTCTCTGAATGTATAGTATGAGTTTACAATTTCTGCTAGTACTGCTGAAGACTGTGGAAAGAACCTAAAACTGGCACTACCCACACACAGAGTCGCATCATGCCCATCAATTTATTTGGATCTCATTGAAGGAGTTTTGGAGCAATGCTTAAGATATAGCTCAACAAAAGAAGAACATTTAAATTATGTAAAAATGAATTCCAGTGATTTAAATTCATTAACTTTACATAGTAAGATTTCAAACATAATACTGTAGTTTCAAAATACAAAAAAAAAAAACAAAAACCTTCAATAATTTGAATTCAAGGGAGCTATACTGTCTGAATTTTTGCAGGAAAAATTTTAATTGAATAATGTCACTTTCAAGTACATTTAGAAACTTGAACTTGAGAGGGGGACGAGTGTATCCAAGCTTAGATCAATGATGATGATGAGTGATGGCAGCTATTTAACCAATGTTCACTGAGTGATGGCTGTGTGCCAGATATTGTTTGAGGTGCTGAGGATACAGTAGTGAACAAACACATGAATAATGATGGTAAGAAGGACATTTATGGAGCCCTTACTATAGGCCAGGCCCTGAGCTAAGTGCACTGCAATTCTGTGACCTACAATTATTATCTTCATTTCACAGACGCAAAAACTAAACTTCTGATAGTTAACTCACCTGAGGTCACAAAACCAATTATAGAGGTGGAAGTTTCTGCTACCAAAAATTGGACCCCAGAGTGTACAGATATGCAATTATAATATTGTAGAGCTGAAATTTGTATGTTATTAACCAATACAACTTCAATAATAAATAAACGAATAAATAAAACCATTAACCTCTACAAAATATTAATTAAAAATAAAGTGGTGGGAGTTGGCCGCTACCTAGTATTGTCGGATTCCAGAAGTAGCACAGCGGTTGAGTATAAATGGCTGCTGGAAATGTTTCATAGGTCGAGGACTAAACCATTTTAAATCTTCACTCTTTATGCTTATGCATTCCATTTTTACAGTTGCTATAAAAATTCAGTACGGTTCTACCGAAACTTCAACAAATTTAAATTAGTGGAGCCCAATCAATGAGTTTCATCATGGCATTACTAATGACTTAAGCTCATGGATCTAGAAGGTTCTATGTGACTTAAACTGTACCTTAGCAAACTGTTACCACTTTCATTCAGTGTTTTCAGTGTTTCACTGCTCCCCTTTGTGACTGTTGCAATGTCTGCACACCACTTGTACTATTATTTACTCAAACTGACTCATGATTTTTATCTAATTTTTTAAAGGAAAATAGTATCACTACTATAACTAAAAAAGCACTGATTCATTCAACAAATATTTATGAAGTGCCTAACGTACACTAGGCAATGAAAATACAGCCGTGAAAAATATACCAAAAAGAATCCCCTAGTAGGGAGAATAGACAATAAATGAATAGAATATATAAACCATTAGAGAGTGGTCGGTGCTGAGGAAAAAAAGGGAGGGGTATATCAGGTGTCAGTTGGGGAGGGTGGAAATTTTAGGTAAGGGAGCTAAGGAAGCCTCATTGAGAAGAGGACTTATGAGTAAAGACCCGAAAAAGTCTGGAAATCCAAGAGAAAGGCAATCTAGGTGTGGGAACAGACGGTGTAAAACCCAGTGGGCCTGAGTGTTCCAGGAACAATGGGGAAGTCATGGGCAAAAGGAAGACTGGGTAGGAAGCTATTGCAAAAATCCCGGCAACAGATGATGGTGACTTGGACCAAATTCTGAAAATATTATGAAGGTAGAGCCAGCATTTGCTGATGGACCAGTCATGGGGTGTCAGGGAAGCGGGATCAAAGAAAATCCTAAAATCTTCGGCTAAGCACCTGGAAGGATGGAGTCCAACACATTTCTTTTGTTTTCTTCCTCCCTTCCCCCGACCCCAGGTCCTCCTCCACCACGCCAGCTTTGGATTTCCGTTACTTGCATCACAGTCCCCTCTCTCAAAGGAAGAAATTTAGAAAGCACTGATATTCAAAAGAACAGATTTAAAACTGCTTGTGATTTTGCTTATCTAAAATCTGTGTGCTACATAGTTCTGATTCGGCAATCTTGGAATGATTACGGTACTATTAGAATACTATTTTCAGGGATCCAGCAGATACCTTTCAGAGTGAAATTCTGTATGTTGTAAATTTACTGAATATACTCTGAATATTTTAAATATACTGAAATTCTGTTTAGTGTAATTCTGGTACATAGATTGCTTGGCTGGGTACTAAGGAACACACATTTTCTTAGAGAAAAGAAGCATTCCTGGTTCTTATAATTTAGGCTATAAATGGATGTATACTTGATCAACTATGTGCCTCTTTTGTCAATGAATTAATGCAATTGTTTAGCATCATAAGCTCAAACTTTCACTAATTTGTTATTCACTTATTAGTCCAAGGAGAGGATAGATTAAGTATAGTAAAAAATATACAAACAGTGACTAATAGCCTCATGATAAGCCAGGACATTAAATAAGAAAAACCAGTATTCTGATTTTATCTTAAACACTGGCCTATTACTTTAGTGTTAAAATAACTGGTATTTGAGTTTAGAGCCAATATTTTGGTCTCTGTATAAAAATAATGCCTTTGGCATTAATAAATCATTAAGCACCTATCTTAACAGCTTCAACATAAAAAAAATACTGTTAGTAAATAACCTGCATTACCCTCAATTATACAAATTAATATTCCTATCCCAAACTATATCCAGTACCATGCATCCATTTCATCAGATTAATAAATTTTGACTATGAATTATGTTTACTTTTAGACAGTGCAGCAAATTGAACATTTAAAATATAATAAAGGAAAAAAACTTACATAAGTAAATTGATGCCTCCTGACTCTAAAGCATCAAGGCTGGTTTCTCCACTGGGCTGCAGACCTGCCTGTCTAGCAGCTCCCGGACTCTGTGAGTGTCAAACTGAACTCATCTTTTGCCTCAAACTGCCTCTGTTCCTATTAATGTCATCTCCATTCACTGGGTCAACCAGGTTAAGAACTTGACCCATCCTTGACCCCTGTCTATCCTTTACTTCCTATATCCAGTTAATTGTCAGGTACTGCCCGCTGAACGGCTTCCAAACTGGCTTCCCTGCACTCATCTCTCCCTTCTCCACCACACTGCCAGAATTCTCTTCTTAAAGCTCAGAATTATGTTGTTATGTGCTCAGCTCCTAAACTCCCAAGGCTTTCCACAATTTGGCCGACTTCCCCATTGCTTGTTGTTTTGGTGATACCCAAAATTTCATTTAGAGATGACTGATGACACAGAGTGGTCAGTGCCATTGGAGGTTTTATTGTTCACAGTTCCTAAAAGACATGGCCCAGAGTCTTTACTGTGGTTTCTCTGGCAAGGAATGGGCGAGGCAAAGTAGGCAAGTTTGAGCAAGTTTAGGACAGTTTGAATAATCTTGGTGGACTCTGGGCTATAAAAGTGGTCTCCAATTGTCCAGTACTTGACCTTGGGGTGATTTAGAGCAGGGGGACTATTGCCTTGGTATGTGGGAGTTAGATAAAGGAAGTGGTTGGGGATATGGACTTTGAATTGGTTGGTTTGTACATGGAAGGTATATTCCCACGTAAATTGTTACTCTAGGAATTAGCTCATCCTGGGAGGGGCAGTTCCTCCCTGCAGCCCCAAGATGTCAAAGTATAAAATACAGAACATAAATACCACGATTAATACACATCTCCCTTCCCAGGAACCCTTTACTCACAGCTCTAGATGCCTAGAAAATGCTCTTTTATATGGAAAACGTTCTGTAGTGCATCTCTCAAAACTGCCACACCCATATCCCTTATTGAGTAGCACACCCAAGTCTGGTACCATGATCCCTTCCTTGCACCCCTCCCCCCACTAGGCCAATGACGGTACCTGACACAGGAACCCAATCTACAGAGTGGCTGGCAACCTATGATCCTTGTTGTCTGCCCCAAAAAGATGAACTGGAGAAATCACATTTTCTTTTTTAAGGATTTACATTAAGAACCACAAAAAGAGATTGCCAGTTAATGGCAAAGTTAGCCGGGTGGCCCTGAATTAGATGCAGGGCCTCTGCAAGCCATGTGTACTCTAGTGCTCCAGCCCCCTCATCCCACTCTTCCCATACCTCCTCCAAAACTCTATAATACTCCATAATAACTACTTAGGGCTAGTGCTGGAGGTTTTTCTTTTTTTTCCAAGTACCAAGATTAACAGAGATGCACAGTGACAAAACTAGTAAATAGCTTTGACTTGATCAAGCCTGCGATGGAGGGCACAATGCCGCCTTCCTTTACCCGTCCCCCCACACCCCCACCCCCGCCTCCGCAAACGTGTTGTAAAGTGTTTTTAATTTCATAAAAATATTTAAACGACCACATAAACACAAATGTTTATGCATCCTGCTGCTTTGGGTATCTTCTTAAGGTTCCCACACTGGGCTACACTATGAGAAGAAAATTTCTAGCGAACCTACTTAGTGCTCCCCAGCCATCGCAGACTTTATCGATTGCTTCTGCCTGGGCTGACCCGCCTGGATCGACTGCTCCCGTCTGGTCTGTCCCATGCGCGGGAAAATAGATTCGATCCGGCAACCCTATCCAATCTTCACAACGCCGACCAGCCACCTTTTACATCCCTGACTCCGCGAGGTCTACCGAATTACACGAGTGGAAGCAGAGAAGCTCAAACTGCCGCCATGTCCGAGGCTTATTTCCGGGTGGAGTCGGGTGCGCTGGGACCTCAGGAGAACTTTCTTTCCTTGGACGACATCCTGATGTCCCATGAGAAACTCCCAGTGCGCACCGAGATCCCCATGCCACGCCTCGGCACTTTTTTCCAGGAACGGAGTGGAGGGGCCGACACCGACAATGCGATTCCTCAGGTGAGCCTTTCCGCTCGGTCAAGCGCGGAAAGACTACAACTCCCGGTGGGCCTTGCGGCTTTGGGGGACGGTGCATCACTGGGCGCGCTGTCCCCTGGGAATTGTAGTTTTAGGAGAGGAGGGTTCTTAACGCGCCCGAGTTCTGTTCGCAGGTCGCGCGCGGAGAGCTATAGTTGTTTCCCCACCCGGCCTTGGCCACGTTTATGGAAACGAAATTTATCCTAGGTCCTCAGGCTCTTTTTAGCACTGATTCCATTTTTGAAACTATACATTCGGCAGTGTCTGCCCCGCCCCATGAGTTGATGCTTAAGGATTGGCTCCTATTGAATGCTTCAGGATCAGGGTTCTGATCACGTTTGCCTTAAAGCAACATGTTCTGTTCAGAGCATGTGATAAGTCTGGGACCCACAAATTGATAGATTCACCTCTGCATGACGGTAACGTTATCCGCAGCCATTTACTGAGGTCTTTGGTACCAACATGGATGGGGTAGGTGGAGTGTAATTTTCCATTTATTACTCCTTTAATCCTTCAAGAACCCTGTAATTAGGTATTGTTACATACGAGGAAGCTGAAGCCCAGAAAAGTGCCGCTGTAAGTAGTGAGCTGGGATTCCACCCTAGGGCTGTATAACTTCACATACAAATTTGTCCCAAGAATATCGCATGTAATGGTTATTTTCAATTCCCTATTTAACCCAAGTTTTATTTAGAAGATGTTTTTGTTTGGTTTTGTTTTGAGTTCATTCTTATCCAAGTAATACATATACAAAGTTTGAAAAGTCAGATGAGCATTGTCTTGCTTTCCCTCACTTCCTTTTCCAGCTCCAAGAGGTCTGTCTACTTCCTTTAGTAGTTTCTTCAAGATTCACCTCCATATTTCTACTTAGTTCCTGATTTTTTAAAAATGTAGACATTATTTATTCACTTCATTATAGTAAGTAATGATGTAGTTCTTTTCCACACTGGCAGAGACGTGCTGCCCATACTTCAGATTTCCTTCAATTTTACATAATGTCCTTTTTCTGTTTCAGGATACCCCATTGCATTTAGTAGTCATGTCTCCTTACACGCCTCTTGGCTGTAACAGTTTATCAGACTTGTTTTTAATGATTGTGTGACCGTTTTATGGAGTGCTTTTGTTGCTTCCTTCAACCCAGTTATGTTTGCCTTTTATTTTTATTTTTTGGGTATTTTTCTTAATTTCTGGTCTATCATGGCCATCTCCTGATATTTTCCAATTTCGTTTAAACTTGAAAAAGATAGACATTTATCTTTTCTGTCATCTTTGAAGCTATGATTTCATGGTATGGGGAGGGTCTCTAGCCTGAGCTCAGGCTGATCTATTTTTCTTTACATTCCTATAGCACCCAGAGTGGTGCTTAGCACATAGTACGCACTCAGTAAGTATATATATGGAATAGATACTGAATATTCAAAGAAAGAAGAAATGTTTATTATACTTCTAAAGTATCTGGAATTGGACAGTTTTTATTTATGTTAGAAAACTTTCCTTTTTTTTAACATTTTTCTATTTTTCCCTCTTCCCCTTGGTAACCGCTAGTTCATTGTCCATGTCCATGAGTCTCTATTTGGAAAACTTTCCCTTTATACCACATTTTTGTTCTCTATTATATTTTTATTGTATAAATCCATTTCTCTCTCCATTCCATCATGACATAAAACTTGAGCCCACACAATCCATTTCCTCAGGTCACAATCAGATCTTGTGCGTTTGATCATCACTTCCTCAAAGAGAACAGGCGATACTGCTCATGCAGTGTGTATTTCCTTTTTGTCACACACATTTACTGTGTCATTGTTTTTAAAGTCTACATTCTTGTCTGCTGCAGGGCTCAAAGCTGGAACTCCCCTTGTGGCTGGCAAAAGGACTTTTTGACAACAAGCGGCGGATCCTCTCTGTGGAACTTCCTAGGATCTACCAAGAGGGTTGGAGGACTGTATTCAGTGCGGATGCCAATGTGGTGGACCTCCATAAAATGGGGCCCCATTTCTATGGGTTTGGCTCCCAACTCCTGCATTTTGACAGTCCAGAGAATGTAGACATTTCTCAGTCTCTCCTACAGGCAAGTAATTGATGTGAAAAACCTATGGCACTGTACCTGTCTCGGGAGCCAGCTGTGGCAGCCACCAGCCGTCACTCTTACCAGGGAAGTACAGAATTTATGCCATTAACTAGTTTATTATTATTCCAGGTCAGCCTAAAGTTAGACTGTATTTGCCAATTATATATGTACTTTAATATAGCTCGTCTACTGCTCTTCATATTTGCTTGCTAAGAGCTGAGACCAGCAGGAAGTCCTGGAAATGAGAAAGGGGCAGTGGTTGATTACAGTAGTCGTGCACTTAAATACACACTTGCAGCGCAGCCCTAGGACTGGTCGGAGGGTTCCTTTTGGAAATACATGTGCTCTCTGGTTATTTGTTCCCTTGCTCTGGGGTTAAGACCTGGCTCTGCAATGTATTGGCTATGTGACTTGATCAAGCTACTGACCTCTAGGCATCAATTTTTCACCTGTAAAATGGAGATAATGATAGTGCCAAAATAATAGAGTTGTAGTGAGATTATGTAGTGCCGTTTAATGGTAACTATTATTGTTTGTGGACAAAACAGTGTTATGCATATATTACCATCCTTCACAGTAGAACCTTACTTTAACTTTTCATAATTATTTTTCATTCTGTTACTACTAGAAGAAACCATCCTTTCTACCTCTTGTTTTACTTCCTCATTTTTAGCTTTATAAGACCTATTGGGTCAAGATATATTTGCTCTACATATATTACTTCATTGGATTTTCACAACCACCCATTTCACAGACAAGGAAGTAGAGGCTTGGCAATGTGAAATAAGTTACTCAGACTTTTCTTCTGCCTGAGTCCTGAGACCAAATTCTTCCCTTTCATGCCATTTAAATGTTCAGGAATAAAAGTGGATCTGATTTCTCTTACTCCCTTCTTCTTCAGACATTTATTGGACGTTTTCGCCGCATCATGGACTGCTCCCAGAATGCTTACAATGAAGACACTTCGGCGCTGGTAGCCAGGCTAGATGAGATGGAAAGGGGCTTATTTCAAACAGGGCAGAAAGGATTGAATGACTTTCAGTGTTGGGAGAAGGGGCAGGCTTCTCAGATCACAGCTTCTAACCTTGTTCAGAACTACAAGAAGAGAAAATTCACTGAGTTGGAAGACTGAAGGCCAGAAGAACACAGAACTGCCCACTATAGATTTATCCCTGAGTGTCCTTGGTAAGAACCTGGTTGACCCTATAAAGGGCCAGAATCCTGTCCCATCTCATGGCTTATTTCCTGCAGCAGCCCCAGGAGTGACACATCATCTAGTTGGGAAAGAAAATGCTGGAGGGTATAAATATTTCAGGACTACCCCCACCCTCCTGCCTGACAGCCCAGGCTGACTTAACCCCAGAAGCCACAACCAAGGAGAAATCAAAGATCTTTACAAATTAGGATCATTAATACGTACATTGCAATAGAGTTGGAACTGGAATTCCATGTGCCTGGGATTTGGACACCCTCGATGTCCAGTGTCACTAGCTCCAATGGACAGCTACGAATTGGGCTATCTTAGTCTCGTCACAAAATGTTCTCTTGATCTTAATTGCCTCATCTTTCTCTTGGTGGCACAAAGGACAGCACTCCCAGGATGCTGGTCTTGTAAATATCTCCTGCTGCCTGCCTGTTACCCCAGTTTCCAAGAATAAAGAAGGCAAACGGAAAGGCTGATGAATGGCCTGGCTTTTACTAAAGAGACGACTTTGCTTTCCTCCTCCGTCATTAAAAAGTCCCATGACTCTACAGTCAAGGTAGGGAGGAGATGGTTAAATTGAGCTTGTTTTTGTCTTAGATCTTTAGGGCACCTGCATAGTTATTCCATTCCTGCCCTGGAAAAGCTGTTGGAGTAGTCTGGAATTGCAAAACAGTTATTAATGGGTGTTAACCTGCCCTCATTACATCAAAATCAGGACTTTAGAGCTGCTGGTTATGCAGAGCCATGTTTGAGAAGCTTAAAATGGCAAATGTAAGTGGGCAAGAGGCCTTGGTTATGTTTTTTTCTCTTCATTCCATTTTGCAGCATTTTTACCTATTGGATCCCTGACCTTTTACTGAGAATCTGTTTAAGCAAGCACATAACTCGTTCCTTGGAGAGGCAGGCAAGGAGGACGCCTTAGGCTGAGTAGGAAACAGCATTCCCGGGGCTCGCTGGACTGTTTGAGGGGCAGCTGCCTCCACACCACTGCGCCCCTTACAGCTTCCCACAACTAGTGGAAATTGCCTTTGTTGGTGGAAATTATACAGGGATTTGGGTATCCGGACTGCAGATGTCTTGATGCAAACTTAGAATATCAGGAATGCTTTTAAAATGTCTGTTTTAAGATGGAATCGATGTTTTTATAACTTGATTTTTGTGCTAAATAAATGATTTGCTTTGCACATGAATATATTCTGTACAAGTCCTGTTTCTATAACTTGAGTACTACAGACCAGGCAGATCTATCAGAGAATGTTGTCTTTGATCATCTCTGACAATAATGCCCAAATAAATCATGTTTTAGCAACTGCTCTTCTGTTTGGATGAGACTCATATAAATATTTGGGGGGGACACACTCAGAGATATATAGAGACTTGGGAGGGAGACTCAGAGATAAAGAGACTCAGAGAAATAGACTCGGAAGGGGACACATACTCAAATACGACACTCAGGAGGGAGAGACTCAGGGGGAGACCCAGAGATAGACTGGGTTAGGAGAGACAAGCAGTGACTTGCTAGTGGAGGACCCAAGACATGACTCGGGCGAGACTCGGAAATGGGAGCGTCAGGAGAAAAGAGACTCGTAAAGCAACAGAGACCTTGCAGCCACCTGTGGAGATTTCACATTTTTTTCCCACATGGAATAGTATTAAAATCTGTCTGTGGACTAGGACAGAAAGCTAGTCTCAAAATTCTCAAAGGGTTGGCAAAATTCAGAAGATCTTCTGCATCTACAACGCAAGACAGTGATCCCAGAAAGAACGGAAGCAGACATGCGGAGCTGTTTGATTGCACCAGCAGTTAGATAAGCATCGTGCCTTCAGGAAAATATTTTCTCTAGATATAGAGATGACACACATCACAAATGTTTTGAGAACGTGGGCTAGGAACCTCCGTGTTGGAAAAGAGTTGAAGTAAGGAAAGCGGAGAGATGAGAGTGACCTGTGGTGTCAGGTTGGAACTGAAGGTACTATCAAGGGATGGTTTTAGCATTATATGTGTATATAAATGTGTGTAAGAATGTAGATATATGTAGGTGTTCAAATATGTGTACCCGTAGAAATGTTTTCATATCGTACATATGTTCATATCGTACATATGAATATACATACTTCTGTATACATTTTATGTGTAAATTGCTAAGGATATACATATGTCTGTACATACACACATACTTTTTTCTACTTTTTTAGGAGAAAACCTAGAATAAACGACTCCCAGTGTTGATATATACACCTCCACTTAGGCATGGTTTATACAGACCACCAAAAAGTAAGGCACAGTTCTTGGAAGAGAAGGTTGAATCCAGGGCCGAGGCAAGGAGGGTGCAAGATGAATCTGGAACAGTCACCTGTGCCAGAAAGTGGGAAGACGCTCACAAAAATAAGGAGACATCAATGGGACATCAAACAGGACACAGACTCCTAGCCACGTCTGGGTCAATGTGAGTGCCACATTAAATAAAGACAGTAGTGGATTTTAACCCTTTGAATAAAATAAGGTCCTGAGTCCATACTAAAACAAATAAATAACAAATAAATAGATGGAAGGGGGAAGGCAAACTCCCTTATAACAGAATTAACACACAAAGACGCCAGTTCTCCCAACTGGAGTCTCCACATCCCTACTTACTCTCCTGGCGACGGCACACCTCCAGTGACCTGTGTGTCCAGCACGCAGAGGAGTTGCCGGTGCTCACATCCCAGCCAGGAGCCACCTTGTGAGAAACGAGCAGCGCTCACACGTATACCTGGCAAGGCTCCCAGGTTCCTGCCTCAGGGCCACTGCTGCCTCCTGGGTCATCCTGGGTGCCCAGATTCCACATAAAAACAGTGTGTCCTGGAAGGGGGACAGGCTGTGGCTGGTGCCTGGTGGACCAGGCCAAGGGAGAAACTAAACCTGGGGGCTTTGGGTTTCTCAGAATAGAGGAGGTGTCCAAAACCTCCTGTCACTCCCTGAGGTCAGGGAACTTTGTTGTGCTGAGTTCATACCTAAGAGGATGCTGTAGGAGGGCCTCGTCGCTAGTTTACTGACGTTAAGGCTAAGGCGTGCACACACGTGCACATATACACACGGAGTCTGGAAGGACAGATTAAGAAAATGATTATGTTTGTCTCTGGGCAAAAAGACTGGGAGACAGAAGTGGGAGTGAGAACATTTTACTGACTTGGTACCACTTGGTACCAACTCCTCTGCGTGCTGGACACACAGGTCACCACTGGAGGTGTGCCGTCACCAGGAGAGTAAGTAGGGATGTGGAGACTCCAGTTGGGAGAACTGGCGTCTTTGTGTGTTAATTCTGTTATAAGGGAGTTTGCCTTCCCCCTTCCATCTATTTATTTGTTATTTATTTGTTTTAGTATGGACTCAGGACCTTATTTTATTCAAAGGGTTAAAATCCACTACTGTCTTTATTTAATTATTTATTTATAGGTGAATAGATGGCAAAACCTTAAAATAGTGAGATTCCTGTCAACTGTCCCGGTTAAGAAAGGTATAGGGAATTATGTCTACATGACACCATTTTTGAAAGAAGTTAGGAAGATCAAAAATGTACGAAAGATAAAAAGCCCTAAATATGGCCCAATCGTCCTAAGGGGCTGTGTGAACATGGAAAAAGGATGGAAAAAAGCAGTGTTTGCTGTGCATCCTGCTACCTGCAGTCTAGGGATCCAGCTCCACCCCTGGAAATGACTCCTCCCTCACACCTGCCCTCTGAGCTTCTGAAGCCCCGCACATCTTCACGTCCCCCGCCCCCTCACACTTACCCATTCCCATATATTCACCAGCAGGCCTGCTGTCTGCCCTGAACCCGACTGTGACCCAAGGGCTGGCCCAGCCCAGGGTCCATCCATGTATTCACTGAGCACTAGAATATCTTGGCCTTAGGCAAGGGAGCAAGGCTAGCTGCCTCTACCTGAAGCCCCAGAGGCCTCCTTCTCTACAACTGGGAACCCTGACTGGAAGTGGAGTATGGGAGCAGGGCTGTGCTGGGGGAGGAGTGGGGGTGCCACCCTGGGAAGCCAGGCTCCACTTCTTGGCCGGCTGCTGCCTTTGGCCTCACGTGAGGGGCAGGACTCTGTGAGTACTGGGGGCCAGGGGCTTTGGTCCATTTCTAGGGAGGGGCATGAACCTTGGGTGCTGCCAGTCACAGCTCGGTGTCCGTCTGTCCATCAGTTCAGCCTGAAGCTGCTCAGGATGCTGCCATCCCTTCCTTAATAGAGAAACCACCCCATCACCCTAACCTGAAGTCATTCTGTCCCCCAGGGGTCTTTGACCATTTCAGGAGACATTTTGGTTGTCACAAATCGGGGGCTGGGAGCTACTGGCCTCCAGTACATAGTGGCCCAGGATGCTGCTCAGCACCCAGAAGAATGCCTCTGCCTCAGCTCCAGCCCTTCTCAGCAGTGGTCCTGCAGCCATGTCCACCCAGACACCATGTGGACATGCTCTGCTCCAAGCCCCCAGTGTCAGCCTGCCAACCTCCACCTGACTGCTCATCCAGCCTCCAGGTCTGTGCAGACATGGTCTCTGAGGCCCAGAATCCCAATGGCAAGCACACATATCTGTGCCCCTCAAGCAGACCCATAACTCAGTGTCACCCCTATCAACCATCCTTTGGAGCCACACCTGCCCGCTCAGTGGCTCAGAATGATGAACACGAGCCTCCCCACCCCCAGATTCTCAGTGGAACCATACTCATCCACATACCTGGTGACATGCCCCAAAGCTACAGACTCAGATGCAGACACTGAATTAGACCTTCATCTCAGCCCCAGACCTACTGATCCACTGAATTAGACCTTCATCTCAGCCCCAGCCCTACTGATCACTGTCCTAAAGCTGCTCTTGTCCACCCAGGAATATACAGGCTCTGCACCCATTTCAGCTCTTGGGAACAGGCCTGACAACAGCAAATGCCTCTGTGGACCTCCCACAGCCGTGTACCCCAGCTCTGACTCTGTTTCTCAGTCAGCGAATCCTAGAGGCAATCTCGTCACCTGGAACCCACTAAAGGAAGGTATTTACCTGCTGAAACTGAAGATGAGAAGGGCGTTTGCTCCTTGAACTGCACAGACATCAACACAAGGCTGTGTGGATCCCAGAAAATCAGGCAGACATGACACCACCAAAGGAAACATAACAGTCCAGTAACTAACTCAAAGGAAGGGATACCTACAATCTGCCTGACAAATAATTCAAAATTATCACCCCAAAGAAGCTTAATGAGATATCAGAGGACATACGTAGATCTATAAATGAATCAGGAAAACAATGCAGGAACAAAATAATAAAGAAATAGAAATCATAAAAATGGACAAAGGACCTCAACAGACATTTCTCCAAAGACGATGTACAAATGACGAACAGACATAGGAAAAGATGTTCAACATCATTAATGATTGGGGAAGCAGCCATCAAAAGCATAGTAAGATACCACCTCAGCCTGTGAGAATGGCTAACTTCAAAAAGCCACAGATAACAAGTGCTGGTGAGGATGCAGACAAAAGGGAACCCCTCTTGCACTTTTGGTAGGATTGTGAGTGGGTGCAGCCACTTGAAGAACACGGTTTCAATGGCTCAGGGTCACTCATGAGTGGATTTTTTTTCAGTTGACCTGCACAGTTCAAACTGGCACACATAATGGAATAGGACTCAGCCATAAGAAATAGGAATTCCTGCCATTTCCAACAACATGGGTGGACTTTAAGGGCATTATACTAAATGAGAGAAGTCAGAGAATGAGAAATACTATAGCATATCACTTATATGTGGACCTAAAACAAAATTAAAAAACCGACATGAAAAAGAGATCAGACAGAAAACACCTAATCGGAGCAGCAAAAAGAGAATTAAAAAAAAAAAAAATGAGGGTAGTTTAAGGGATCTGTGGGACAACATCAAGCACAACAACATTTGCTTCATAAGAGTGCCAGAAAGAGGAGAGAATGAGCAAGGGGTTGAGAATCCAACTGAGGAAATAATGATTGCAAACTTCTCTGACTCAGAGAAAGAAATAGACATACAAGCCCCGGAAGCACGGAGATCCAAACAAGATGAGCCCAAAGAGGCCCACACCAAGACACATGGTAATTAGACTGCCAAAGGTTAAAGACAAAGAACATCTCAAAAGCAACAAGATAAAAGCAGTTATTCACTTACAAGGGTGCTCCCATAAGACTGTCAGCTGATTTCTCAACAGAAACTTTGCAGGCCGGAGGGATTGGCATGAAACAGTCAAAGTGATGAAAAAGCAAGGACCTATAACCAAGATTACCCAGCAAAGCTGTCATGTAGCATTGAAGAACAGATAAAGAGCTTCCCAGACAAGAAAAAGCTAAAGGATTTCACCACCACCAAGCCAGTATTACAGGAAATGTTAGAGAGATTTCTTTTGGAAGAAGGGGAAGGAAAAAAATCCCACGAATATGAATAATAAAATACGATAACTATGTACCTATCAATAATCACTTTAAATGTAATTGGATTAAATGCTCCACTCAGAAGACATGGAGTGGCTGAATGGATAAGAAAACAAGACCCATGTATATACTCTTGACAAGACACCCACTTGAGATCGAAAGACAGATTGAAAGTAAAGGGATACAAAAAGATATTTCATGCAAATGAAAATTTAAAAAAAGCTGGGTAGCAATACTCATACCAGACAAAATAGACTTTATAACAAAGGCAATAAGAGACAAAGAAGGACATTATATAATGATAACAGGATCAATCCAACAAGAGGATATAACCCTAGTAAACATTTATGCACCCAACACAGGAGCACCTACATATATATATCAAATACTGACTGACATAAAGAGAGAGTAATACAATCATAGTAGGTGGCTTAACACTCCATCAATATTAAAGGATAGATCTTCCAGACAATAAATCTATGAGGACACAGCAGCCTTACGTGACACACTAGACCAGATAGATTTAATTGATATTTTTAGAGCATTTCACTCCAAAGCAGCAGAATATATATTCTTCTCAAGTGCACATGGAACATTTTCCTGGGTAGACCACATGTTAGGCCACAAAACAAGTTTCAATAAATTGAAGAAGACTGAAATCATATTAAGCGTCTTTTCTGACTAAATGGTATGAAACTGGTATGAAATCGGTGACAAGAAACCTGAAAAATACGCAAACCATCGAGGCTAAATAACATGGTACTAAACTATAAATGGCTTAGCAATGAGATCAAGGAAGAAATCAAAAGATAACTAGAGACAAATGAAAATGAAAACACGACTCAAAATCTATGGGACTCAGCAAAAGCAGTCCGAAGAGGGAAATTCCTAGAAAACAATTCCATTTACAATTACATAGAAAAAATATACCGAGGAATAAATTTAACCAAGAAAATAAAAGATCTGTACTCAGAACATTATAAGACATTGAGGAAAGAAATTTAAGAACATACAAATAAATGGAAGCATACTCATGGACAGGAAGAATAACATCGTTAAAATGTCCATACTACCCAAAGCAATCTACAGATTCTAAGTGAATCCTATCAAAATACCAACGGCATTTTTTACAGAACTAGAACAAGTAATCCTAAAGTTTATATGGAACCAGAAAGACCCCGAATAGCCAAAGTAATCTTGAGAAAGAAGAATAAAGTTGGAGGTATCACTCTACCTGATATCAAACTGTGCTACAAGGCTATAGTCATCAAAAGAGCATGGGACTAGCAAAAAACAGAAACATAGATCAATGGAATAGAAGAGAGCCCAGAAAGAAATCACACCTATGTGGTCAATTAATCTATGACAGAGGAGGCAAGAATATACAATGGGGTAAAGACAGTTTCTTCAATAAATAGTATTGGGAAAACTGGACAGATACATGCAAAAAAATGAAACTGGACGACCATATATAAGAATAAACTCAAAATGGATTAAAGACTTTTTTAAGAACCAAAACCATAAAACTTCTAGAAGAAAACATAGGCAGCAAACTCTCTGACATCACTCTTAATATTTTTTCTGACCTATCTTCTCAGGCAAAGGAAACAAAAGAAAAAATAAACAAAAGGGACCATATCAAACTAAAAAGTTTTTGCACAGCGAAGGAAACCATCAACCAAATAAAGACAACCTACTGAATGGGAGAAGGTATTTGCCACAACCAAGGTATTTGCCAACGATACATTGGATATGGGGTTAATATCTAAAACTTATAAAGAACTCATACCACTCAACACCAAAAAACTCAAACAATCCTTTTTAAAAATGGACAGAGGACCTGAATAGGCATTTCTCCAAAGAAAACATACAGGTGGCCAATAGACATATGAAAAGATATTCAATATCCCTCATCATCAGGAAAATGCAAATTAAAATCACCATGAGATACTACCTCACAGCTGTCAGAATGGCCATCATCAATAAATCAATGAATAGCTAGTGTTGGTGAAGACGTGGAGAAAAGGGAACCCCCATGCACTGTTGCTGAGACTGTAAATTGGTTCAGCTACTATAGAAAATGGTATGGAGTTTCCTCAAAAAAATTAAAAATAGAACTACCATATGACCCAGTCATCCCTCTTCTGGGTATTTATCCAAAGAAATCCAAAACATTAATTTGAAAAGATATATGCACCCATGTTCATTGCAGCGCTATTTATAACGGCCAAGATGTGGAAGAACCCTAAATGCCCATCAATAGATGATTGGATAAAGAAGTGGTACATACATACAATGGACTATTAATCAGCCATAAAAAAAGATGAAATCTTGCCATTTATGACAACATGGATGGACCTAGAGAGTATTGTGCTGAGTGAAATAAGTTAGAGAAAGACAAGCACCATGTGATCTTACTTATATGTGGAATCTAAAAAATAAAGGAACAAACAAAACAGAAATAGACTCATAGATACAGAGAACAAACTGATGGCTGCTAGATTGGAGGGGATTAGGGGCTGGGTATAAAAGGTGAAAGATTAAGAAGTACAAATTGGTAGTTACAAAATAGTCACATATTATAATATTATAATAACTATGTATGGTGCCAGGTGGGTACCAGACTTATCAGGGGGATAACTTCATAAATCATATATATGTCTAACCACGATGCTGTTTACCTGAAACTATTATTGAATGTCAACTATATTTGAAAAATAAAAATAATTTAAAAATAAAAATAACTTGTATTAAAGATGTAGAAAGCACATTTAACATAATTCAAGATCCTGTCATGATTAGAAGTCCCAACAAAGTAGGGACCACATATGAAAAGTCCACAGCTAATACCATACTCAGTGACAAAAGGCTGAAAACTTTTTCTCTAAATCAGAAACAAGGTCACTCATATTCACCAGTTCTTCAGTGTAGTACTTGAAGTCATATTCAGAGCAATTAGTTAAAAGGACTGAAGACATTCAGTAAAAAAAAGGGAGACTTTAAAGCATCTGTTTTCAGGTGACAGGATGTTATATACAGAAAACCCTAAATACTCCACCAAAAACCCTCATTTGAACAATACAGTACTGCTGCAGCCTGGAGCCTCACAGTTGAGCCAGATTCTCAGTTATCCAAAGATCTTTGGGGAAGGTGAAGGGTTGCCTAGAAACAATCAGTTATCTCAACACTGACTTCATTTCAAAGCTTCCTCCAGGGTTACTCTACACGTTGTGTTCTGCTGAGAGTTTTAAGGGAAAGCCACAGCAAGGTATGACTGTCTTAAACTCAAGCAATTTAGGTCCACAGGAAGTCATTCATTCATTGACCAAGTATTTCTTTGTTTTCTGCAATGTGGATGTTCAGTCCTGGAGATCAAGGGACATGTTGCAAGCACCTGGTGTCACTTTTGGTAAGCCTGACCGCGTTTCTGTGTTTATTTAATGCCTCAGAGAAACAAGACTTTCACTCTGCTACTGAGATAACACAGAACTCAAAAATCACCATTGGAGCTATTTAAACTGTGCGATTCAGTGGCTTTTAGTGTGTTTACAGTGTTGTGCAACCATCACCACTACAGAGTACAGCATATTTTTGTCACAGAATGAACCCTGTAATCATTAAGTCCCCACTCTTCATCCCCCCAGTCCTTAGTCATTGGTTACTGCAAATGTGACTTCTGTCTCTATGGATTAGCCTATTCTGGACACTGCACATAAAGGAAATCATACAATGTGTGGCCTATTGTGACTGGCTTCTTTTGCTTAGCATAATGTTTTCAAGGTTCGGCCACATGGAAGTGTGTAGCACAACTCCATGCCCTGCTGTGGTGGAAGACTGTTGCGTTATGTGTATATCTCGCTTTTTGTGCATCGTTCGTCAGTTGATGTACACGTAGGTGGTTTCCATCTTTCAGCTACTGTGAATAGTGCAGCTCATAACATTCGTGCACAAAGTGTTGCTTGAACACCTGTTTTTGGGTCTCTAGGGAAGACACCTAGGTGTGGAATTGCTGGATTATATGGCAATTTTATGTTTAACTTTCAGAGGAGCCTCCAAATTATTTTCCACAGTAGCTCCACCAATTTCCATTCTTACCAGGAACGTATGGAGGTTCCAATTTGTCTGCATCCTCATCAACGCTTACTCTCTTTTTTCAAAAAAAGTTATTGCTATAGCCTTTCTCGTGAATGTGGAAGAATACCTATCTCATTATGGTTTTTATCTGCATTTCTCCAAATATAATTAGATTGATCTTTTTTTTTATGTGCTTGCTCTTTGTGTGTCTTTGTAGAAATGCCTATTCAAGTCTTTTGCCCATGCAGGGAGAAGGCTGGTTTGCGTTTTTGCTGCAGTGTTATGAGAGTTATATGCATATGTTCTGGATACAACACCGTCACCAGATGCAGTGTTGAGAAACCTTTCCTCCCGTTCTGTGGATTATCTCCAATTTCTTTAAGGATAGTTTGGCCCAATCTAGAATTCTCCTTCAGATTCAACTATTTGTCTTGATTAAACATGCTCCTGGTCACTAGTTTATTTCCTGTTTTTGTGAAGGAATAAACTTTGGCGTTCCCTACTCTACCACTTTGGCTGACATCAACTCTCACGAGACTTCCTCATGCGCTTCTACATTCCTAGGTCTGTGCCAGGGGTTGAAAATACAGTGGTGAAAGAGGCAGACGTGGTCGCATCCCTCACAGAGCTCTGTAGTGTTTTCTCCATGAAATAAAGATCTATACTTTCCCTCGACTTTATAGTCTCCATGGATAAAAGCTTTGCACTTTTGAAGTCTGTATTTCAACTACGGCATGATCTCTCAAGACCAGTTATCCCAATCACCCTGGTTAGTGACTGAGGATGCTTGCAGGATTTTTACCTTATGAAAGAGAGTGACGGCATTTATTGGAATTTAGGCATCATTATTCCCCTGCTCCCAAACTCAGGCCTTTTCCACTTCAGCTTCATGGGGCTTGTTCTCTCTTGCTCAGTTGGCCTGCAGCATGTGTCTTTTCTCCATGTATAGGGAATCAAGTTGATAAACCTCGTTTGATCTTCTGTTTGAGCAAGAACATAAAGTGATAACAGGAAAGAGGAATTCTTAAAGGCACCTGGAAAATCTAAATAGACTGATCAGCGGTATGGAGATAGAAACAATCATCAAGCCAAGTGGACATAAGTCCTTGTGAGAGACAGCACTGGCCATTACGTCAGGAGCTGGGAGTATGAAACTAAGAAATGTCCATCAGAGAACTTTGGAAAATATCCTTTTTCCCTGACAAAAAAGAATGCGTGGTAGGGCCTCTTGGGTGCCCTTTTTCCTCCTTCTTTGACTTTCTCTTCTTCTCATACTTCAGTCTGACCTCAGGAGGAGGAGAAATATACATGTCTCTTTTTCTTCCTATATTTAAGTCTCATATTATTTATTCAGTTCTTTCCCCATTTGCATTCCTGACAATTCTTTCTGTCAACAATCTCAATCTTCCTAAAACTTTTTATTAAAAGTATAAAATTTTGATATTTATGTCCCTTTCATTGAAAACATTCTCAAAAATCCTAATTCCACAGAGTCTGCTTTCGGGAATGTGTGCACCCTCGACTTAAATTTCTCTATGATTTTTGTTTTTCAGATTCGGAAATGATACTGAAAGCCAAAGAGTTAACCTCTAAGCAGCACGTTTTTCCAAAAGGACAATCAAAGTATAAAAACAGTGAGACTGAGAGAGATGGCTTCTGATTTTCCACAGTAAGAGAAGGCTGTAAGTTAGAAAAGCCACAAATTTACCAAGAGTCATTAAAAGGAAGTATTTTCCCAAGAGAAGTGAGATTGCTAGAGAGATATTATGAAAATATTGTGAACTTGAAGAAGACTTCATGTTAGCTCCAAATACTCTTGGTCACTGAGCATCCCCAGAAGTAAATATTTCCATAAATGTGATTCAGATATTGACTGTCTGAAACATAAATTAGTCTTAAATTGGTCAGAACATATTCTGTAAATATGATGAAGACTTGGGGCAAAGGTCTGAATTTACAAAGGGAAATGGAGATAAGATGCATTCAGAAGAAAAAAATTACTGTATATCAGAAATTCTCTTTTGTATAAACTTATTGGTAGCCCCGCACAAAAAAATCCAGAACTGAAACTCATAACATAAAAGAGGAAACAGAGGAAAAAATCATAGAATACCATCAAATTAATGGAAACACAAGGGCAAAGGAACAATGGACACATAGAGCTACCAGAGAACAAAAGATAAAATAGTTATAAGAAAACCTCATATATCAATAATCACCCTAAATGTAAATGGACTGAACTCACCAATAAAAAGGCACAGAGTTGCAGATTGGATCAAAAAACAAAACCCAACCATATGCTGCCTCCAGGAAACACATCTCAGTTCCAAAGACAAATATAGACTCAAAGTGAACGGGTGGGAAATGATATTTCAAGCCAATGGCATTCAGAGAAAAGCGGGAGTAGCAGTACTAATATTTGATGAAATAGACTTCAAAATAAAAAAGGTAAAGAAAGATACTGAGGGACACTTCATAATGATAAAGGAAATTATACACCAAGAAGACATAACACTTATTAATATCTATATTCTCAATCAGGGAGCCTCAAAATATGTATAGCAATTACTAACAGAACTAAAGGGAGAAACAGACCAAAACACTATCATAGCAGGGGACGTAAATATCCCACTTTCAGATTTGGACAGATCATCCAAATAGAAAATCAATAAGGAAATAACATCCTTAAATGACACATTAGACCAACTGGACATAAGTGACATTTACAGAGCCTTCCATCCCGAAACAGCTGCTTATACATTCTCCTCTAGTGCACATGGAACATTCTCAAGGATTTAGCACATACTGGGACACAGAGATAGCCCCCACAAACAAAAGAGGGTTGAAATCATACTAACCATATTCTCTGATCATTATGTTTTGAAGCTAGAAATCAACTGTAAAAGGAAATCAGGAAGAACCACAAATACATGGAGATTAAACAACATGCTAATAAAGAATGACTGGGTCAGGGAAGAAATAAAAAGAGAGATCAAGAGATACATGGAAATGAATGATAATGATAGTACAACACATCGTAACCTTTGGGACACAGCAAAAGCGGTCATGAGAGGAAAGTTCATATCATGACAGGCCTATCTCCAAAAACAAGAAAGAGCCCAAATAAACAACCTAATGCTTCATCTTAAAAAACTAGAAAAGGAAAAACAAATGAAGCCTAAAGTCAGCAGAAGAAAAAAAATATCAAAATTAAAGCAGAATTACATGAAATAAAGACAAAAAAGAAAAAAGAAAAAAGAAATGCAACAAAGAGCTGGTTCTTTGAGAAGGTTAATACAAGTGACTAACCCTAAGTTAGACTCAGTAAAGAAAAAAGAAAAAGGGCACAAATAAACAAAATTAGGGATGAAAGAGAGGAAATTATGACAGACACCGCAAAAATACAAAGGATTATACAGGAATACTATGAAAAGGTATACAACACCAAATTTAATAACCTAGAAGAAATGGACCAGTACTTACAGAAATACAACCTTCCTAGACTGAATCAAGAATAACTGGAAAAATCTAAATAGACCAATCAGCAATATGGAAATTGAAACAATCATCAAAAAGCTACCAAAAAGTAAAAATCCAGGACCAGATGGCTTCACCAGTGAATTCCAAAAAGACTTTGAGGAGAATAGGCAATACTTCCTAACTCATTTTATGAGGCCAATATTACTCTGATACCAAAATCTGGTAAAGATAACACAAAAAAGAAAACGACAGACCAATATCTCTCATGAACACAGATGGAAAATTCCTAAATAAGATACTAGTGAACCAAATACAGCAATATATTAAAAAGATTATACACCACGATCAAGTGGGTTTCAGAGGCGCAAGGATGGTTCGACATATGCAAATCATCTAATGTGATACACTACATAAACAAATTAAAAAATAAGAATCATATGATCATATCGATAGATGCAGAAAAAGCCTTCAAAAAGATACAGCATCCATTTATGATCAAAACACTT
>NW_006433950.1:8167194-8194769 GCF_000325575.1 Pteropus alecto
GTACACCAAAGACTTGAAAACTCATATCCAAAAGATATTTGCACACCGATGTTCATAGCCGCATTATTCATGGTGGCCCGGAAATGGATGTAACCTAAGTAAGTGTCTTGTGATAGATGATTGGCTAAAGAAACTGTGGTACATATATACAATGGAACATTATTCATCCATAAGAAGAGATGAAATACTGCCATTTGCGACAACATGGATGGACCTTGAGATGATCATGCTAAGCAAAATAAGCCAGACAGAAAAAGTTGAAAACCACATGATATCACTTATACGTGGGATATAAATCTAAAAGCAACAAATGAACAGGACAAACAAACAGAGACTCATAGACATGGACAACAGACTAGTGGTTACCAGAGGGTGAGGGGAGGGGGGACGGAGGGGAGGGATAGTTGGGGTGAAAAGGGTCAAATATGCAGTGACAGAAAAAATCTGACAATGAGCAGTAAACACACAATACAATATATATATATATACCTTACTGTTGAATTGTACACCTGAAACTTAACAGGAGTTTGTTAACCAATGTCACCATAATAAAAATTTTAAAAAATAAAAGAGCATGGAAAGGGCGGTCAGCTCATCAGGCCATCCTGCTCCTACAAAGACCAGTGGAGCTCCTGTACTGAGAACACTATGGGGACATGCAATATGCCAGTAACAGATGTATGAAGGCTGGGTAAGAAATCAGCATGCCAATGAGAGCATTCAACTCATGTCAGGTTTCACTGAGTGGGATCTGCTTTAAGAAGACTCCCATTAGACTTAGTGGCCGTACCTTTACACACATGGTAGCTCCATCCTGTTTCAGCTTTCAAAATGTATTTGCCTAAACACTGGCCACAATTCTGGAATTATTTTGCAACGAAAAAATCACACTTTTGACTTTGTCTGGAAGATGGAATTCAAGAACTTTAAGTCCTAAAATATTCCACTGAACTACTGATAATCTCCATCACACTCAGAAGAAACGGGATGCAACTTTCCAATCAACAAATTAACAAGGTCAAAATGCAATTTGGGAAGGAAAAATTAGCTGCAAACAGTCTAGGTATAAATTATTTATAACCATTACATTAAAGACATCTATTTTAATACTTCACTTAATATTGAGACGAATCTTCTCTGAATTTATGTAATATCTTTCAATTAGTCAATGCAATTTATAAACAGTAATTTATAAATTCATACAATAAAATTATCTTCAAAAGTGAAGCCGAATGTGTGATGCTCCTTGCTACACTTGGGAAACTCAGCAATATTGAGTGAAGTAGCCATATTCATTCGAAGAACTAACATTTGGGCAAAGAAATGGAGAGATAAATGACAACTCAAGTCTTCTCAGGCATCATCTGCAACACTGTGGCAGATAACACAGATGAAATATTCCAGCTTATTTTGTTCTCTGTCCTAGTCTATTCAAGCTGCCATAACAAAATACCAGAGACTAAGTTAAGTGCCTTATAACTAACAGAAACTTATTTCTCACAGTTCTGGAGGCTGGAAGTCTATGAGACCTGGTTGCCAGCATGGTGGGGTTTTGGTGAGGGCCCTCTTCTAGGTTGTAGACTGCTGATTTCTCACTGTGTCCTTACCAGTTAAGGTGTCTTATCCTTTCTAAGGAATTGGTCTGAGAATCTGTCACAAAGTTTTCTCTTTAAGAGAATTTTAATTCGTGTTCATTTGTAACACTGGAACTTTTTAGAACATAATTGTCATTTTTAATGTCTTTACTTTGTTAACTTACGAGATTTGTATTTTGTAATACAAAATTTGTATTTTTTAAACTGGACTGTATTTATTTCAGTCTTAATTGATTTCCACTCTAATTCTTTATCAACAGACGAGAAATTCAAGTTTGGTGTCCCACCTACACTCTGCCATCTCTCCATGCTGCAGTCAAAGCCATTTAACCTGGGTGTGTGTGAAGGGGAATGAGTATCCCAGGGTATACAGAATGGTCCATGAGGGGCAAAAAAAATAGCATATTTCCAGTTAGCATTTGTTTTATATTAATAAATAAATCAGACCGCTAATCAGTCTATATGTGAAATAGTCATGCACCATTTATATAGTGTGCCAGGCTTGAGGAAACACTGGAAGTTCACTGAGGTCTGCATTTCTTAAGGTAAACAAGAGAACGCCAGACGCAAATGCTTTCTATTCCACTTAAATCAGCTCTATTATGACATAGAGCAGTGATCTAATCAGACCTGACATAGAATCTGCAAAATATTCAAAATTGTCAACACTATTTTATTATTACCACAAACTTCTTAGTTTTGTATGCATTTTATAATCTATACATTTACATAGTACTACATATGTATACTTTATAAATAACTAGATATAAATACATTGGATATTTACTGAAACAATGTTCTATTATAAAGGCTATTTGGGCAAAATACTTTGGAGACTCTAGTCGAAAGCACCATTTTAATCATATTGATCACTTAATCAAAAATTAAATTATCATTCAATCTCCACTGTCTACAAGGTATAGTCCAAACTCATCCTGTGGCGAATCTGGCCCTTCATAACGTAGCCCCAACCCCTTGTTTTCTGCCACTCTTCTCCCTCCTGGTAACCACATGGGCTCACTCGGTCTTCCCTGATCTTGTTACGATATTCTGGGTATCTATTTCCTTCTATGTGATATTTGCACTATTGGGGACAGACTGTTACTTGCCCCTTTCTCAAGTGGAAAATTTCTACACGTCTTTCAAACCTTGATGGATGGTCACCTATTCTGTGAAGCTTCCCAGACTCCCCCCAACAGAGTTACAAAGCACACCACCTTGTGCTGTCACTGGGGTCCACATATGTGTCTCCCCACAAGGACAGGAGCCCTCTGAGGCAGGAAACACATCTATCATTCATCTCCGTGTGGGTCTCATATACCAGACACGAATGAACGCTAATCAATGACCTCATAAATATATTTAAATGTATTTAGAGGTGGAAAATTACCCTAAAAACTGTATTATTTCTACTACTGGGTCCTAGTGAGGAGAATGTTATAAATCACTTCAGTCTATAGCATGTATTATTTTAAGCAATATATCTTTACAGATTTTACACTGAAGTAAAAATTCCACCACAACAGATATAAGAATAAAGTGGAGCTCAACAAAACAGACTGGTGTGCCCAAACTAATACCAAAAGCATAATTTCATATGTCTCTAAAGAATCTAAAAATGCTTCGTGCTGAGTTCTGAAAGCATCTCTGCTAACAGTGCCACCTACTGGTAGACTTCAAAATACAGTAACTCAAAATAATCCTGTGCCCACTATTTCAAAGATATATAATAAGACCTTAGCTTCTAGCCATTTTGGAATAATAAAGGATGAATTTTCCCTTCCACCAGAAAAAAAAAAACCAGGCAAAATATACCACACAATGATATGCAAGACAGTGGATAACAGGCAATAATGGATGGTGGAAACAAATAAGGTCAGCCCTATGAATGTCCTCAGATTGCTGCCTTGAAAGAGATCCCAGGCTACAGTGCAAGGTAGAAAACGTGGGTGGAGCCTAATGGACTCATTATTGATCATGTATCAATATTTGTTCATCATTTTTAACAAATGTACCACACTAATGCAAAATGTTGATTATAGAAGAAACTGATAAATTGTGTGTTTATAAGAATCCTTTGTGCTTTATGCTCATTTTTATGTAAGCCTAAAACTGCTCTATGTAATGTGTGCAGGCAAGGTATGTGAAGCACTGGGGGTGCACCTGGGCCAGTTGGGGGGCACACGTGGGAGAGGCATTCCCAGTAGCTCATGGGCAGGCCTCTGGATGGAGTCTGGGACGTAGCAGAATCTGCGTCCCCATAATGGCCTGTGAGAGTCTTGTCTGCCTATCTCCTAGCCTCTTCCCACCCCCGGTCATTTGGCTCACCATGAAGTCCTCTGGATGGGGTGAGACAGAAACGAGCCCCTTGGGCAGTGTCCAGCACAACTGGGGAAGCAAGTGCTCTCATTCACTCTTCCTTTGACCGCCTTTTAATTGAACAAATCATGGGACAGAATTACATCAGCCCATGCTCTGGTGCACTTTGGCCCCTGTCAAACTTCAGATGTTTTAGAGTCTTAAGGGGCAGCTCTGGAGAAGAGAACTCTCTGGTCTTCCCTCTATTCTAAAAATTCAGGAAGAAATTGCCTAGGAATTGTGAACGTAAGAAACGTCCAAAACCTGTAGAGAATTTTTATAAAGTTTGTTTGAGCCAAACAAACGACATGTGCCAGGGAGCAAGATCTAAAATGCTCAAATAACAGTTTTGCAGTTTCTTTTATGCATTTAAGATTAAGAAGAGATTGTAAAAAAGGTCACAGGAAGGTGGGAGAAAGCAAGGCGGGGACTGGATTACAGGACAGTTAACAAGATTATGTGCTCTCTTGAGGGTGGTTATGCTTATCTCAAACGTGTGTTAACTTAGATGCACAAGAACTATTGGCAGGGCTTGCTTAAGCAAAGATAAACCTTTTACTAAAAAAGTTACATGCCTGAGGCATGACTACCCACCATGACCTGCCCAGTTGAGAATTTATGAGCAAATCATCCTGTGAGGTTACTTTCTGTAGAACCCCTTTCTCATTCACAGAATATTCTCCGCAGAGGGCCTTCCCGGGTCCCGTACTTCCTCCCTATCTTCCATCAACTACGAGAAAGGCTGTGCACACAGCTGGAAAACAGGAGTGAATCACCTCCAGAGTGACCCACCTTCCACTGAGTCTACAGCTGTAGAACCAGAACCACAGCAAGATACTCTCTCTCTCTACTGAAATAAATTTTTTCTGTTTTATTTTCATTGCTAGTGATTATGTAATGTCTAAAATGAAAACCACATGGGCTTAGACTTCCTTATAATGTTCTATACTTGTAGATTATTTTGATGTGACACTAAATTAAGTGCTTCCATTTTATTCTATTTGCAAGCAGCGTAATTACAGTTTTTGTTTGTTTGCTTATTTGTTGTTTTTGACAGGTGTTCCAAAATAATCCAGGAAACCAGCAAATATTTTATTTTGATTTTCTTTTAAAATAATTTTGATTTTTTTTTTCTCTATTGATTTCATTGCCATTATATGAAGTGATTCTACATCTCAAAAGGAGATCTGATAGGATTATAATGTTTAGGATTGTGGATTATTTTGTTCCTGCCTTGAATGTGAATCAGATTTAACCCTGAGGCCACAGCTGTCTTACCCTCCTAAACTCCTCGGGACATTGAGTGGGAGGCAACCTACACACTGACTCTGAAAGGTACGCACAGAGGGTGGGGTTTGGTGCAAGGCCTGACTGGGATCATAGGTCAAATCCAGGGCCTGCCTCAGATAAAATTTTGCAGGTGACAAAATTTTTTCAAGACCCCTAATTGCCTTCCCAGTCCCTGCCCACAGATCAAAAGCCTGGATCTGCGGTTGGCAAGGACTTCAGAGGCCGGCAGTCAACCCTCCCCACTCCCTGCCCAAATCGTCTCCCCTTTACAATTGTGCGGTCAATGGAAATATTTCAAAACCCTAAATGAGACCATGAGGCTATGCTGCTCAAAACTCCCCAGTGCCTCCAAATCACACTGAGACTCAAATCCATGCTCCTGTTGAAGAGGAATTTCCCACTTAATTGGCCAACATTTCTAATCAGTTCTTTTTTCTACTTCTGTAAACATACTTGCTGCATAGTACAAAGATCTCAGGGTCAACTGAGAACTCACCCTCTCCTTAAGATATATTGCTTTTAGTGTTTAGACAGATGTATCCCCTTCCTTTAAGACTTTGCTGCTAGTTAGAAAAGATGTATTGCTTTAGTGCTTGTTAGAAAATCCCATGCTCTGTAACTGCCCATAGCCCATAGCAATTTCAGGGGTTTATAAATCAGCCCATGCCAACCGTAACAACGCGGGTATAAAAGTAAAATTTCTCCTAAGTTCAGGGCCCAGATTTTCAGAGCACTAACTCTTCTGGGACTGCCGGCGTAATAAAACTGAGTTCTCCTTCTCTCTGGGTTACTGCTTGAATTTTCACTGGTCTGATTTTTGGAGCTTTGGGGATTTTTCCATTTTGACCCACGAGGTAGTGCATGCCCTGATCCAGGCATGTACAGGTCCCAAGACCCTCCTGCACAGCCCTGACCATCCTTCTGTTCAATTAGCATCTCAAGAGCACATGTCATTTCCTCTGCCAGGAACACTTTTCCCCAGGTAGGTCCTGCCTCTTTCGGGAGGATACTAACTGTGCCCCTGTCTTCTTGAAGTGCCCTTTCCTAGCTACTGCGGCATAGTGCTGGCACTTCCTCTATTCTTCTCTATTCTTCTGTCCTATCTATTGCCTCATGGCACCCATTCTTTCTGAAATTATATTACGTCCAGATTCCCTGTAGGACATCTGGTCCTGTCCTAAACATCCATGGAGACGTTTGTTTGGTCCACACCCATTTCTTTAAAAAATGCAGATCGGATTTTGATGGGGGATTGCATTGAATCTGACATTTGTAAGAACCTTTGCTATGGACCAAATGCCTCCGTGGACTTTTCGGACAGGACCAACTGCCCGCTAATTTCCGTGATTATTCACAGGTATTTTCTGCATTGCCCTCTGCATTTTAAGGGCCCATAGGGCAGAGAAATTATCTTATTCCCACTGAGCTCTCTCTTCTGTCTAGCACATGACAGATACTCATTACAGATTTGGGGAACTGAGAAAGAAATGAACACGTGAATCCAGTGGGGAGACCTCTGAGACCTCAGACCTAACCAAACATCAGAGTAAGGCCATTCTGGGCCTGCAGCATCGAACCCACCCGCACACTTGCAGGGGCCTCCTTGGAGCCTTACATGGGACCCAGCTGCTCTCACTTCCTGACTGTTCCCTGAGGAATATTTGTCATAGAAACCTGTTGGGTGAGGGAACTGAGAAACAAAATGGATGCAGTCAGGCTCCCTCCCAGCAAGCTGTGCAGTTTCCGGACAGCCTTAGGTAAAGAGTGCCAGGTGACCTTAGATACAGCGTCCTATACAACCTGTAGAACGCTTACGCACTGTGATTGATTGTGACTGATTATAGTACCTGGCCTTGAGCCACTAGTGTGTACCTCGTTATAAGAACAGCCCCACCTGTGCAGGCTGGGGGCAGCTGGAGCTGTGCCTGTGCCTTGGGATGTCCTGCTATGCCTGAATAAAGCTATGTCGCATCTGCCCTCGGCTCCTCGCACATTCTTCCAGTTGCCAGAACTGCGCACCCCAAGCTTTGGTACCTGGAACCTGCAGAACAAAACCACTTCTCTCTCATCTATGGGTTTCAGGCCAAAGACCCCACCTTAATGCAGTTCATGGAGAGGACAGGGGAAACTCAAGGCTGTGGGGAAAGAGAAAGTCTGTGTTAAAGGGACATGGTGGGGTGGCCACAGCCTCCTGTACTGCAGTGTTGAGCAGGAAAGAGCTTGGGGACCCAGATTATCTCACTGATTTGGATGGTCACCAGCAAGGAGGGACCCGCATGTGCTTAACACTCAGCTCCTCCACAGGAGCCATGACTAAGATTTGTGAGGCGCAGGATTCACAAAGCACAGGTGCTCAGAGGACTCCACACTGTTTTCTGCTTCACTCCCTCGAAGCCCCGCAATGACCGCCCTCTAGATTGGGGGTCGCACGCAGAGATAAGGAAACTGAGGTTCGAACAAGATCTAAATTATGAAATATTGAGACATTGTCAGCTCAGGCCCTGGAGCCAGACTGCCTGAGGACCAGGCTCACGTCTGCACCTCCCAGCTGGGTACCCTTGCGTGCGTTACTTAAACCTACTCCCTCCAAGTCAACTCTGACATAGAGTTGTACAGGTTAAATGAGATGAATTTATATAAAACTCTTAGCACCTTTAGCACCTGGATCGCTACCTTTATCATCACACTCTAAGTTATTGACATAACTGGCACTGAATCTGGAACATCCATCCCCAAATCCCATTCATTTTCCACTCTCTGAAAAGCCGTTTTGCCTCTTTAAGCTTTTATTGGCTGGCAGGCTGCGTCAGAATGTTTAGGGTATGAGGGCCTCTCATGGAGGAAAATGTCACTTACTCAGGAGGAGGGGCCCCAGAGATTGTGACAATGGCTGTGCTTGGGCCAGGTGTGTGCAGGCTGGAAGCATAAGAGCACATCTTTCCAGAAGCAGATCTGAACATCAGCGGGTTCAGGTAGGTTGGGGCCTGACCCTGAGGGCAGATCACAAGGACAGTCCCTGGAATTGAGGGAAACCAAGAGTAAAGGGGGTCATTTTGGGCTCACTGTGAGTGAATAATAAACAATAAGAATGTAATCAGCAAATGCAATGCTAATTAGAACCATGGGGGAGTGGGGAGATTCTTTCTGGAAGTGAGCAAAACATTTTGGAGCTAGCTATGGAACTAAATGAGAGAGTACAAAAAGTGATGTTGGAAATAAACTTGTGCTTGTCTGAAACCCAGTGAATGCTCCCTCTGCCTGCTCTGAGCACTCACATTCACCACTTCGTGTCATCATCTGGTATTGCCATCACTTGAGTCTGAACTTCTTTTCAAGTTCAGAGTGTGGCTGTTTCTGCCTCACTCCAGACTATCAGGGACCTATCGAGCGTTACCCAGACCACTCACTGTTCCATGTGGGAACTTGATAGGATTATAGTTCTTAGATAGTGCTCTCTAACTGTAGATGATTCAATGTGGCTCTTATATGTGCTTCCATGTTATTCTGTTTGCAGGTAGTATAATGACAGCATTTTGTGACTATGAACAAGTCCACTAAAATAATCAGAAACACAGAATTTTCTTTTTTCTAAAATGATTTAGATTTTTTTCCTCTTCTCGTTTCAATGCTAGTATTTAAGCAAGGATGGTATTTTGGTTGGCTCTGTTTAACAATCTCTATAACATGAACACTAAGAGGGAATTTTACATGAGGTTGACTCACAACTAGAAAGATTTGGAATGCAAAGTTTATTCTGGTGTAATAAGAGCTGAGTTCCTCTACTTATAACTCTAAAATGTTTAACAAAATCAATTTCGATTTAAGATAAAAAAAAGTTGTGAAACATTTTGTATGGCCAAGCGTCCCTTTTCTTCAGTGATCATCATGTATAGTTTTATATTAATGGCTCCAAAGAGACCTGCCCCTGTGAATTCTGCCCTCTCGTCCTTCATCCTTGGATGGAGCTCTGGGCAGGGATCAGCAGCTCAGGGTGGGACTTCTCCTCCAGAGGCAACCCAACTTTCCACACTTAGGAGGCAACCTTCTTCACCCACCCTCCACCTCCACAACCCTGATTGACATCTCCCAAACCCAGCCTTTTAAGGAACACATTTAAGCTTGGTGTAGAAGAAATAGAGTCATCAGAATGTATAAGAGGGACAGTGAATTCAGATTTAGCCCTAAGACTTTTTACCCCTAACTCAAGCTAAACTCTCTGGGATGATCCTTAAAATACAACATTAATCTCAACTCTGAAAGGTGCCCCAAGGGGCCCTTTACTGAGTTCCAAGGTCAAACCCAGCACTCTTCAGCCAGGCAAGAATGACTGTAACACAGATTTTTTTCAGGACCTTGATCCCCTTCTCTGTTCTGTGTCCTTCACCTCCTGTCCCCAACACAAGTCTGGACTGGGGTTGGGAAGGATCTTAAAGGACAAGCTGTCACCCCTTGCTTCTCCTGGATTGCTACCTCCCTCCTCAGTCACTGCCTGGCCCGCCCAGTGATGGTTAGAACTGAGATCCATGGACAGTTTAGAATTCTGCCTTCCATCAGGGAAGAGCTTCCTAATGTTCCATTAATACATCAAGGTCAACTTTTTCCCAGAGCCTTGCATTGGCTATTTCTTCTGCCAAGAATACCTTTCCCCAGACAAGTGGGTGCTGCCTCCTTCATTTAGGTACCAGCTCTTAGCCTGTCTTCTTAAAGTGCCCTTTCATGACCACCACAGGCTAGTGACTGTGCTTACTGCATCTCTGTTCCTTCACGTAGTTATGGCCTCATAGCACTCATCCTCTCTAAAATTATTTTTTTATTTCCATATTTGTTCTCCATGTATTGTCTACATTTCTCTCTGAATTGTAAAAGCTGTTAAAACAGAGTTTATCTGAACCCTTCTGTCTAGCTCATGATGCGCATCCATTAAAAATTCAGGGAACTGAGCAAGAAATGAACAAGTGAATCCAGTGGGAAGAACTAAGACTTCAGACCTTTCTAAACATAGAGTGAGGCAGGCCTGGGCCACTCAATGCAGGACTCACACACCTGTGGGTGCCTCCTCGGAGCCTTCATGAGACTGTTGTTCCCCACCACACACGAGTTTTCTGAGGAACCCAGCATTGTCTTACAGAACTCTCTACCATCACGCGTAAGTGATGGGCTGGCTCCTTGGAGGTCAACCCCTGACAGTGAGTCCTACAACTTCACATGTATTTGGGTAGTGGGGAGGGTTGGGAATCCCAAGGTTGGGGGAAGAGAGGAAGGAGATGTCGAGGAAAGAGACATGGTAGGGTGATCAGTGGACTCCTGAACCACCGCTGCGCGGCAAAGAGCGTGGGTGCTTTTTTTGTTCAAGGAAAAGCCACTGGACCTCAGGGAACCCAGATCATTTCACTGACTTCGACAGTCCCTAGCGAGGAGACAGGAAAGTGCAAGTACTTATCAGGTCTCCCCTCGGTGTACTGTTTGTGGGCACACAACTGCACAGAGTGCCATGTTGCCCTCACGCCATGTTTTTGTCCATCTCATTTAACCTCCCTGTGGCTATCCCAGAAGAAAGGGATTGCGTGTAGAGGTGAGGAAACTGAGGTTCAAACAAGCTCCAAATCACACTATATTCACAGTTGGTTGACAGCCCAGGCTCTGAGGCCAGGCTGTCTGGGGGGACTAGTTTTACCTCTGCACCTTCCTCACTGGATACTTTGGACATGTTATTAACTCATCCCCTCAACTTCGATTCTGGCATAGATGAGGGTTGTTTACAGGCTAAGATGAATTTGTGTAAAACTCTTGGCACATGGTAAATCCTCCATGTAAGCTGCTCTTTTTATCATCACAAACTAAGCTAATAGCATGCCTGGCATTCAATCTAGGACCTCTACCCCCAAATCCCATTCATTTTCAACTAAAAAAAACGGTTCCTGTATTTAAATTGTTTTTGCCTTGTAGACTGTGTCACAGTGTTGAGAGTGTGAAGATCTTTCGCGGAAGGAAATGGTAAGCATCATTCACTCAGGAGGAAACAGCGCTTGTGAATAAGAACCGGCTGGGGCCAGGTGTGTGCAAGTTGGAAGCATAGGAGCATACTTTTCAGGGACAGATTTGACCATCAATGGGGACATGAGAGGAGAGGGTTTCAGCAGAAAGCCGTGAAGGCAGGACATGAGCTGCCACTGGAGTGAGAGAAACCAAAGGTGGTGGGGGCATTTCGGCTCATGGTGAGAGGTGGAGGAATGCTGAGAAGGTCACTAACACCTGCAATCCAAAGTAGACCCCGAGGAGATTCTTTCTGTACATGTGACAAAAGATTTTAGAGCTTACTATTCAAATAAATGTGATTGAATACCTCAGGTAATATTAGAATAAAGAAATATTTGGGGACTTCCCTAAAATAAAGGATAACTCTGCGATTCCTCCACAACTGCCCTGCTCTGAGCACTCACATTCACTAATTCATGTCACCATCTTGAATCACCAACATTTGAGTTTGAGCCTCTTTTTAAGTTTTCAGTGTGGCGATGTTTCTGCCTCACTCCTGGCTATAAAACTCTGCCTACAGAGTTTTATCCAGACCACTCCATGTGGAAAATTGCTAGGATTTAATTCTTTGATAGTGCTTAACACCGTAGATTATTCAGTGTGACACTCCAGATTGTTTCCCTATTATTCTACTTGGAGGTGGTATGATGGTAGAGTCTTTGTTCTTGTTAACAAGTTCACTAAAAGAATCAGAAACACAGCGAGAACTTTGGCTTTCTTCTTGAAATAATTTTTCTTTCTCTTTGCTTTCCTGCTAGTTAAGTGATTGCATAATATCTCACATGGAGAATTAATAGGATTATAATGTTTAGGATAGTGTTTTATAAATGTTCCTTATGCAAAATATCAATTATATTAGTAATCTGTTTCTATATTATCTGATTTCCAAATAGTCCAGAGAGAAATGTTTTTGTCATTTATATTTAATTCAGAAACAGGAATATTTTTTCTCTCTTTGACATAATTTTGGGCTTTCTTGCGATTGCTTTTACTACTGTTGCTAAGTAATTGTACATTTGCTCAAATTTTGCTCAAATTGAAGCGCAATAGAATTGTAATTTCTAAGATAGTGCTTCATAAATGGATCTCATTTGGAAGAGAATTTGGTGAGGGCTTTGTTTCCTTTTCCTCTATTTCTAGTCTGTATAAAGACAGTATTTCAGTGATGGATGTTTATTAAGGTCCCCAAACTAGTGACAGTATATCATGAATGGTCTTACAACTACAAAGATTCAAAACACAAAATTTGCTTCTGTGTGCAAAGAGCCAAAATGACTAGTTTTAAGACTAATATAGTCAACTAAGTTATTTTGGGCTCATAAAGAAAGTGGTCTGTGAAAACTTTTATAGGCCAAGCATTACTTCCTTCTTTATTCATCACATATTTAGTGTGTAAGTAGCTCTGACCGTTTGTCTACCTTTAGCCTTCAGCCTCAGAATCCAGCTCTGCACAAAGATTACCAATATAGAATGGGAGTTCTCCTTCAGAGACAACCCAGTTTCTCAATATTCTTCCTATGGTACCCAACATATGCTGACCCACCATAACCAAGATTAACATCTCTCAAAACCAGCCTTTCAGGGTGCATACTTCAGTGATGAGAAGGAAGGTGAAATGAAGTCATTGGGATGCACAAGAAGGAACCTGAACTCAGCTTTAATTCAACCTTGAGACTTCCTCAGGCTAAAACTCCACACACAGAACTCTTCTGTCAGCCCAAGGCAAAGTTTTGAGAACAAAAATATTTTTAGGACCCTGATTCCCTTCTTCTAAATGTCCTTCACCTCTCCCTCCCCATCGCAAGTCTTCTCTTAGAAATGAAAAGGACCTCAGCCAAGCTGTCAACCCTCCCCCGCTCCCAGGTTGCCGTCTCCATCCTCTGCCATTGATTGGCCGACCCAGTGACAGTTGGAGCTGATGTCCACTGACAGTTTAGAACTTTGCCTTCCACCAGGACAGAGCAAGGGCATGTAGCCCAGTAGGCACAAGACCCATTGAGGACCCGCCTGCCACGACTGGACCTGAGGAACCCCTACCTCTCCTGAGATCATTTACCTCTCACTACTGCAGCACTGCGGGGAGACTTCAGCAAGGTCGTAGGCGTGTGGCTGCCCTTCAATTCTCACAGCATTGTCGGTGCACAGGTCATAGCAAGTCACGGGCAGAGACAACAATCTACACCAGCTAAGCTGCAGCAGGCAACCTTCCCAGTGACCCTGAAGTCCTTGAGAATGGCTGATCTGCATGAAGTGGGGTCCAAGAGTAAATGTATTCTGTTGCTCAACTTAATGGAATACAGACTACCTCCCAGTCTTGTGGAGATGAGCATAAAGCATGCAGTAGTGCAAGTCTCTGACCCTGACCATAGGTAAATAAGACTACTATTGATTTCAACACAAAAAGTTCCCAAAGTGTCTCTTATTTGGTTTATTCATTTCTGAAGACAAATTACACTCCTCCCATAGTCAAAGAAGGACTGTGAGGTTTTAGTTGTACCATGACACCTTGCCTGATTATATGACTATAGTTTTTTTTTTTATCATGTTGAACTATAAGTGCTTTGGAGACTGGCAGATATCTCCCCAATTAGCCCAAATATATGGGATCTCTACCGGTTGTTGCATTTTCATCCTAGGTGATGCTCTAGAACTGTCTCTGCCTGGAAGCTTCCTGGTACAGCCTGCACCTAAACAAATTGTCCATGTAGGCTGAACCTGACCCTCCGTACCCCTGACGTGACCCAGAATGAGACCTGACCTCTGGACATATCACTGAGTATTGATTTACCTGAAATGTCCCTCAATATCAAATGTGCTTGAGTGACCTAATGGTGTCCAGCACAAGCCCAACATGAGTCCAGACAAATTACCTCCCAGCTAAGATCCGGGCCCTGTGTTCACCATTCTGGGTACTGTGTCCACCAATCTCTTTTGTATCCTACTTGCCATTATGTCATTCTTTATAACTTTAGTTTTTATTCCTCTTGATGTAGTAGGCATAAGTTTATGAATTTTGAAATGATGTTAAATCCAATTTAAGGATTATTCTTAGAATTGGATTTGGTGGGGAGGCATGTGGCAAAAGAATATACATTCCATAGTAAATTAAAATTATTCAGCATGATATCATGGTTTGTTCTAAATAAACAAACAAAAAAATTTCTGTTAATAATTGAATTAACTAAGGAGCCTCAAAACAAATCTTGAGTTTCAGCAGATAAGAACATTTTGTTTAAATACTTTTGTACTTCCTCAGCAGACTGGGAGATGCATGAATAGTTATGGGAAAAAATTAGAAAAGAGGAGAAGTTTTAGAATTGAGGCCTGGTTATTTGGATAGATGATTTGTTTTGTATTCCTTCCAATTGATAAAATATTTAGGACTCTTTGGGTTTTAGAATATGTCATAGTCTAATGAATATAAAGAATGTGCCACACTAGATTATGTCTCAGCAATGGACAATGAAGTGTGTGCTGTGCAAAGTTAGAGGTAAGAAAATGTGATATTACCTAAAAGTTGGTAGTCAAGGAAATCTTAAAGTCTGATATCATTATGAAGGCTACTTAGGTCAAGTTTTCTAGGTTTTAGCCTCAGTAATATTTACCCTCAGGTTCTCTCATTGTCTCCCAGGTCATTAGCATCCCTGTCAAGGTGGCTTAACGAATTTATTCATGGGGAAATGTTACTGGTATATCATGATCATACACATATGAAATAGTTTTGAAAAGGATCCAGGATTGAATAAGAAGAGATATATTTCCTATGTACCCATTTCCACTACATCTCATAAAGTTTATATTCTTGAAAATTTCCCATTTTATTTTGAATTTCTTAATCTGAACATTAGAAATAAAATATGATTGATAGAAAAATCTACTCACATTTCTTCCTGCAGCACCCAGACAGCAAGAGACCTCAGATTTTAGAACAGCAGGACTCGGTGATATGTTGATTTTTATCAAGTCTGAGAATCAAGAGTAAAGTAGCATGAAGACTGTGGAAAACCTGAATGATGTTAAAGCATCTAAAATAGAAGGTAATTTTAAATGATATAATAATTACAATTTTGATGATAGAATAATTAATGAAAATATTAAACATTAATTATAGTTGAGTATTCTAATGATAAACATTGTAAATTCTAATTTTATTAACATATCATCTATGTTCATTATTGGCATTGGTTTATGAAATAATTATTAATTTTGGATAAAAATATTATTACCAATATTAGTGATCGTAAAATATATTTTCATAATTATTTAGGGCAATACTTTCTAAGTTTATCATTAATACTTAAATAGAATCATATGCAACATCTCTTTTCCAATAAATAGAGATATTCCTTTTACTGATGTCATTTTCTGCTTAACAGAAAATGTGAATACTTGAAAATGAATGGATGCTTTGAATTATGTTTTAATTCCTTTCATTTTCAACATAATTGGATCATGTTACTCATTCTAGACTTTTGAAATGTATAATATTTGTTAATAACATCATTTGAAAAATTGAAGTTATTCACAAAATTAAATACGCACTTTCAAATATTTTTTCCTGGTCAAAGATACTTTATATAAACAGTTACAGTCAACTACACTGTCTGAATCTAAAATATGTTGTCTGTCAGTATAACATGTTGACAAGTGTTAATACGAATAGCATTAAATTTCACAATAGAGTGTGACGGTTTAATTTACACTTTTATTTCAAACAACTTTGCAGTGTTGTTTTTGGAAAGTTTCCTCTGCACATGCACTTATCCAGGTGGTGGAACATTTCATGGCTCGTTCCATTACACTTTTTATAAGTTATTCTCTTTTTTATAACGGTTTCGTTGAGATACAATTTATTTACCATAAAATTTATCATTTTAGTGTGTATACAATCCATTAGTTTTTAATACAAAGAGTTGTGCAACCATTAACATTAACTAATTTTAGAAAATTTCCATCATCTGTAAAATTTCCCTATCTACCAGCAGTCAATCCCCATTCTCCCTCCTCTCAGTCCCTGGATCCCACTATGGATTGTCTTACAGATTTATTTGTAGATCCTACTATATGTCTCTATAGATTTATTTATCCTGGACATTTCATATGAACAGAATCAAACAATACGTGTCCTTTTGTGTCTGACTTCTTTTGCTCACCATAATGTTTTCAAAGTTTATCTATGCTACAGCATGTATTTCATTTATTTAGATGTCTGAATATTGCATTGCATAGATAAGCTACATTTATCTATTCATCAGGTGAAGGAGCTCTCACACCCTAACCTTCAGTAATTACCAACATTTTTCCTTGACATTCTTCTCCTTAAGGAAAGAGCTTGAGACTAAAAGCTGAGAAATAGGAAGAAGGTATGCCCTCCTGGAGAAGAAAAAAAGCTCTCACATCCCAAAAAAGAATGGGAAAAACTTGTTTTATAAAGATGCACTGGAAACCCATGAGGAAATTTGTCTCTAAGAGAGTCAGTTCACTGTGCATAGGTGAGAATGACTCAATGGTCAACTTGGCACCCAAAGTTTATCAAAGAAATGTGTGTGCACACACACCTGTTGGATCCAGTGTGCAGTGTCATTTTTTCTGTTAAATGAATAATTTAAATACTTATTTTCAGAATAAGTGCCAAAATAGTTTTATTTTTCCTGAATTGAAGTACTTTTTTCAGAGCTGTGAATATTTTATGAAAAATGCTTTCCAGGAAAGAAATCTCTATTTCATATTAGTTTCACTACCTCTGTGGAACAGTCTCAGATGTGCTATAGGGTGGGAACTGTGGCACGCAAATGTGGGATCACTGCTCAGTCTTTCCTACTCCTTCACCCTCTCTAAGTTGGTATGTGGCAGTAAGGAAGCCTCAGCACCTCCCAGCACTAAGCCCTGTGGGGCTGATATTTAAGCACTTTCTAGAATTGAGATGGCTGATGTTAGAGTGGGAGGGGGTGGCAATAGATGGAAGAGAGTTGGAGAGGAGGAAAGTGACATCTCTTCCTGATGGAGGGAGGGAGAGTAAAGAGGGGTCAGACAGCAGGAGAGCATGGGAAGGAGGTGGTTCTCAGGGGAGTGGCCTGAGGCTCCCTGGCTGCTAGGTCACTGGCTCTTCCCTTTGCAGAAGGTCCTGGATGCCACCAGCCCAGGCCCCTCTTCAGGCTCATCTTGGCTCCAGTATATTCAGATAATGCTTTTCTTTCCCTTCTATCTTTAACCAAGGCCCGTATTTGAGAGCAGACACCACGATGAACCCAGCGGATGGGCTATAATTCTCCAGCTCACCTCCAGTCCCCACTTCTCGATGAAAAGAAAGTCTAAAGCCACATCGGAGATCCAGTAGCCAGCCTGGTAGCCTCAGTTATATCTTGATGTTCTTCTGCAGGACATAAACGTTTTTAAAGACTATCAACAGCAGACAAGTCCATTCTGGGATGGTGATGGATCGAGACACAAACAAGATCACTTTGTGATCCGGTCTGAACATACTAAAAAAATGGGAACATTGTCTAAACCACAAAATACCAACCATCCCCTCTCCTGAGAAGTCAAATGGCTGTTGCTCTTTTACAATCACATTTCTAGCTTTGCTCAAATTTCCCTCTCTACAGATAAGATTTACTAAAATACCAATCATAGAATTATTCCTGTTTCATGACAGCATGCAATTCGGGAAAAAAAATGTCAGTTTCTATGAACTCACCCCAAAATCTCCTGGCATAATGGAAATCCTACAGTCAGGTCCCTCTGCAAGGGCCACAACTGCCAAACTATGAAGGATTGAGGGACTGAGCAAGGAACTCAGAAGCAGGTGGCCCCTCGAAAGGGTCAGAACAAATCTCTTCAGCCTCTGCAACCTGGGGTGGGGCTATGAGAATTCTGGCCTGAAGGTGCCCTCCTCCTCCATATCTCCTCCTGTAGGGGCTGGGCCGTGCAGGTTCTGTGCCACCGTCATTACGAGATCAGTGTTTGGACTCCACGCCCTGTCCACCTAAAGGTCTGTTTATTCACAGTACCCACAAAGAAGAGTTGGAGCAGTAGGTAAAGCTGCCCCTGCTCAGAAAGTCCTGGCTACCGCACCATTTCACTGCTTCCACCAGCCCCACCGCAGACTCCTGAGAGGAGTAGTGTTCAGCTTGGTGAGGCTCTCCTGTCCTGCTCTGTGGGCCAGAAGTACAGCACAGAGGAGCTACGGACAGGCAGGTGGGTCATGGATGGGCGAAGCACCCAGTAGAGCAGCAGCCCAATCTATCTCCATTTTTTAATAAACAGAATCTGAATAACTAAATCCAGGAAAGTCTGTTTTATTCTTTTGTATCCTTTCTAAAGTACAAATAAAAGTCTTCACCACGATGAAGAAAACACTTGGATAGATTCCCTTCTTTTCTTCCACATTAGGCAACATCCTGAGTATCTCGAGTCCAGGGAGATTCATTTTCTGCACATCACATGACTACCTGAGCAAACATCTTCTCATGATCTTCAACATGATGGATCTTGTCCCACTGGTACCCCCACTTAGGCTTCATATGCTTGAAACAAGGACAGTCTCTTGGAACGTTTCATTTCAAAAATAGATTTCATGCCTTAATTTCACAAAAAAATTTACTGCCGTGGAAAAAAAGGGAGGGCTATAAAAATTATGCGTTCCTGGGAATGTTCAGATAACTTTAAAAATAAAGACTTAACTCTGATCATGGAACTTAAAGATACAAAAAGCAAATTTGTATATCCATCACTTCAGTCTCAATTATGTCATATATCTGTAAGAGTCTGTTCTTAAAGAACTACCTCCATTACCAACAACTGTATCATTTAGTGTTCAGCCACAGAAACACAATAGTGTTCTGGACTCAAGTCATACAGAAAACTAGTGAAATTATATGTACACGTGTGTGAACACATATATACATACGCACACATAAAAAGGCATTTATTACAAGGAATTTGTTTATACACTTGTGGGGCCTGGATAGGCAAAAATGAGATTCCTAGGACAGGTCCTTTGAAGGACAGATTGAAACTCTGGCAGGAGAGAAAGCTGCTGTGACAGGTGAGATTTCTTTCCTACTGGGAATGCTGTATCTTTACTCTCAAGTCTCCAATCATTGCATCAGCCCCACCTAGATTACTGAGGTTAATCTCTTTACTTAAATCCAACTGATTCTATAACTCAATCCATCCACAAAATATCTTCACGGCAACACCTAGATTATTTTTTTTAATAACTGGAGTATAGACTAGCCAAGATGACACTTAAACCCCACTATCAATGATGGAAAGAAATATGTTTCAGTAAGAGCTGAGGAAACAGGAAAAATACAACGTAAGGATATCCATATATTATAAATGTCATCGAGCCTAAAAAATGAAAAGTTTTAAACATTATAGAGAACAAAATGTATATATGTAAACTAGAGAGCACAGGTTCTAAGTCATATTTGGAATGATATATTAAGGGTATGGTTCTGGGCAAAGATATGCTAACGGCCAACTTCTACTTCTGTAATCTGCTTGCTTGTTTGATGATTAACTAGGGTGTGGTTAATCTGTTTGCTTGTTTGATGATTAACTAGGGTGTGACTAGGCTTTATAAGCTGCCTCTTTTGGGAGCTCGAGGCTGATCTCCTCAAACTCTGCATGTAGAGTATCAGTCGCCGGCCTGGCCGGCTAATAAAGGCTCATAATTCATCTCAATTGGCTCCGTGGGTCTTAGAATTGATCGCGCCACAACATTATAATAGATATAAAACTGCCTCGTGGGATCTGTACTTCTTCTTAATCTGATTACTTCAAATTTCTAATTGTGTTAAATATTTAATGAAAAGATTACATAGAAGGGTATTTAGTAAACAGGTGGGTCACCCTGGGCATTGATAAGCCTTGTTTCCTCCTGGAGAGCTGCTCAGTTGCCCACCTGTCATCTCTATGGAATCCAGGTATCTTGTCCCAAGATGGGTTTGAACAGCACGACAAGTGGTAAGTTCCCATCTGCTTTTGGCTCTCTTCTTTGATGTCACATGCTTTGTTTATTTTCCAGCATTTATAAATGTTAAATTCACAGTCACAATTAGGGGGATAGATTTGTTAGAGCCAGGGGAGTTTTACAGGGATATGCTGTGTCAAAGGGATAATGGATGCTTTAAAGTTGGAGACTTGGAATTTCAAATTTAAGATGACAGCGATGAGTCCCACACATGCGTTGTTGAAAGTTTTAAAGTTGGGACTTTAAATGGAAAAATATATACATGAAATATCTAATATTTTATATTTAATTTTACTAAAATGTATTTTTATCACAAAGTACCAGTTTTGTGCATTTTATTTATCCTATTGTTTCCATGTTTTGTTATTTATTTCCATTCGTGTTCCTAGCTCCTACAGCTTGCTATTTTCTTTCATATAATTTCGTGGATTTTCTGTAACTTAATCTCTTTACTTAAATCCTTTAACTCAGATCACAGACTGTCATTTTTTTCTATTTGATATATATCTAAACTATATGTCTCCAATTTAGCATGACTTTAACCTCATCCTTAAAGTAAAAATACCGAATAATCATTGGACCTACAGCTTTTCAACCTGAAATAAACATGAGACGTATGCTAACAGTTTTTAATTCATAAACGTATCCTTCATACTCCTCTCCCCACATTCTCTTTATCAGGCAGACCACAAAAAGAAACCTGGAAAGTCAGAACTGTTTACAATCAGAGTCAAAAAGATATCCTCCAAAAATGGTTTGAACATAACCCTTACCCGGATACAGCTACGAGGAGACAGCTGGCCAAGGAGATTGGCATTCCAGAGTATAACATTCAGGTAAGCATGAGGTTTCTATTTCATTATGTCAGAGTCAAGGTAACGAGAAAAGCTGCACTTTTAGGCAATTCTCTTGTCAGGTATGTTGACCAGAAGGTTTTTCCTGGTATATGACATTAAAAACAAAAGGGACAAGAAATGTTTATATCTTCCACCAGCGGTGGAAATCTTGGTTACGTATATTTACTGATGGGAGGAGAATATACAGGCTCAGGCTCCCTCGATAGGAAATAATTAAATCAATTTTAGCAAATATAGGAAATTAGATCACTATGATAATGACATGGTATCATTAAGTTTTGGAATATATACTGCAGAATAATAATTAATATGTAATTGAGGACACTGGAATAAGAACTCATGTAAATTCCCAATTTTCAGGCTGTTTTTTAAAATTAATATCTGAAATATGATTCATACATGGGAGTGCATGAAGTAAAATATTAAATTGTATTATTTTGAATGGAACTACTGATGCAAAACTGAAACTAAGTTGGATTTCTTCAGTTAGCAAGGAGATAGCTGTAAACAATACAATTATACCAGAAGAAACAGTAAATAAAGACCAATAAAAATGTGCTTTCAGAGGACAATGAGTTCAAATTTTTTTATTAAATATATAGACTCCAATAAACGATTGGCTATAATGTCCTCAGTCTGATGGGATGCTGGGAAGAAGAAATTTTTCTTTACTCTTCATGCATTTGTTCTGAGTGGGAGACAGTTTACTTAAATCTCATCCTATGGGACCATCTGGTGATTAGCTGTGTGAGAGATCGGGCCCATTTCAACTGATGTGGAGGATGAACTGATGGCAAGTCCAGAAAACAATGCAAGATGAGGTTGGCTCTCCCACAGTGTTCACTAATTTATTCATTAGTTTCCAGTTTCTACCCGTGCTTAAGACTTCTAGTCTGAAAGTATTTTTCATTAATTAATTTAGAGAACACATATAACCTTTAGGACAATGCCCTGGGGTATAACAGCGGTTCCTTGGATATTGGTTGTCAGTAACACTCTAGATCTTATCATAAATTATCAAATTATCAAAATAAAACATTCGGTTAGAAAGTACATTGCAATTCAGACTCCAGTAATGAGGAAATGAACAGTTCACTTCGTTATGTTAGTGACAAGTTTCACAGCAAGGTATATGGGGTATCTAGGGTTCTCCTTATCTCTTGCTGACTATGAGATAAAATAAGAGGAAATGTGGACAAGTGTTAGTCCGTCTTAGGCTAACTGGGACTAATTCTACTCCCCAGTTAAAGAAATTATTTTCCAAGATCACATCCTTATGTATTATGTATTATGAAATGGTATCTCTTATGAAGAGATGATGGGGGCCAAAAAAGGAAATTTAAACGTTGAAGACTTTCTATTACTGATTGAGAGCACTAACAGTATCTCTTAAATCAGAAAAATTTATTTGGGATACCATGATGATGACCATAAAAGAAATGCTAATTTGAGCTGAGAGCATAAAATTATGAATTGTATGCCGTTTCATTATTCCTAGGATAATACATGGCCTTTTTCTTATGGATATTATCCCAATGGTGGTTAAATCAGTTTTATTTAATAGCATTGATACTAGGAATGACATAGACTGGGTTACCTGAGTTTCTCATCTTTTTCTCCCACTTAGATTTGGTTTAAAAACCAGAGAACAAAACGGAGACTATTGGGATCTGGATGGTCCTTAGGAAAAGACCAAACTCAGGGACAGGAACAGCACCAGCCTTGGATTCAAGGTAAGAACCCATGGGTCCAAATGCGTTTCTTCAGTGTTGTCCCATTGAGAATAGAAACAATTCTGCATATTGTGTCCAAATCCTCCACAAAAAATAAATCCTTAAGAGCCAATTACAGCCTGTTCTAGGCACCCTAGTGTCAAAAATATAAGCATGGTCCCACAGTTGGCTGGGACAGGCAAATTCTTAGCAAGCAAAGCCCTGGACCTTTTGGCCCTGCTGCTCTAAGTATGGCGGCATCCTCTTCTCTGTCACCTCAGGGAAATTTAGAGGAAGTGTGGTGTTATCTCAAGTTTGAGCTTCCAGTTGAATGTGAAAACTACTTTTCATTTTTAGTGTCTTAAAAACTGTCTTTTGTTCCTGTTATCCTTTAGAAACCTTACCAAAAGAAGCCAGACAAGACCAGACATCCATCGCAAGATCTGAATCAAACATTCCAGTTCAAGCTTTTGACAGGAACCAATTCCCTGATATTGCAACCAGGAGAATACTGGCTAAACAAACAGGCATTCAGGAATCAAGAATTCAGGTAAGTTCTGTCTGGCACCAAGTATCTTCTGTGATATTGCCCCCTGAAGGGATGCTGGAAAAGGACTGACCTATCTTGGATTATCACAGTCATTAAGGGACAAATCGGATGGTATAAAGACCTAGCACTGCAAATCAGATTCAAACCAAATTGTCAGTGGTGTATCCATTTAGAATCACTGGTAGCAAAAATGTGGAAAAATGTGAAAGTTAATATCGATTTTGAGAACACTCTTATCAGATTTTCTACACCTAGGCTACATGTTATCACATTAGATCATATCATTCTTCCTTGTAAGGGACTGCCCTGTGCCTAGTAGGATATTTTTTAGCATTCTTGGCCTCTACCAACTAGAAACCCTGCCCACTTACCCTCCTCCCATTTGTGACACCCCAAAAAACCTACATAGTCAAATGTCCTCCATTTGGGGAACAAAATCGCTCCCATTGAGTACCTTCTACCTAAGTTATGGAGATAATACTTTAGTATATGTTAAAATGTTCATGACTAGGAAGCATGTTCATAGGTTTATCAACACAGAAACCCTCAAAAACTTGTGTTATTAACCCTTGTCATATTTACACACATTCAGATACATATGTTCCTATGCACACATTGGCGAAGAGGAGAAAAATGTCAACCTGGTCAAGAGAACTTGTTTGCTGATCCATTGTTGTAGAGGGGGAGTTCTAGAACATATTGCCTTTTTAGCCAGTTTCAATTAATCTAGTTTATTGCTGTATTATGACCTCAATTTGTCTGCATATATACACACACATATGCACACACATACTGAATACATATTTGTTTCATAGATATATTTACATGTATTTAAAACTATGCTAATATTAGCGCCTGTATTATTACCCCTTTGCTTTACACAGTGAGAAACAGAGCCAGAATTGCTTGTTTTATCATGTTCATGTCTCCTTTTTCTTTGCATAGATGAAGTTTCAAAACCAAAGATCTCTGCATCCAGGTCAGAGCAGGAAGCCTGTGATTTCCTTGGTAGATGGCCCAAATGAGACACCAAATCTGACAGTTCAGCAAAACCAAATTGACCTGTCCACTGTCTCAGGCTGGTCTCACCATTTTCCTTCCTCTAATTCTTTCAGTAAGAACCAAACAGTTCTACCTGCTCTTCTCCCATCCCATGTGTCCTTTGTCCCTTGTGTGAGCCAAGGAACAAGTGTCATGCTGGTGCAGCCCATGCAAGCTGTGCAAGAAGAGAACTCTCCCTCTTCTCTGGCACTTACAAATTACCTGCCAATACCACTGACTCCAGGAGGGGACCTCTCCAATATTCACGCTTCTTTCTGGCCCCAAAACCAAGAAAAATGCCAGAATCACAAAGAACAGATGGGCACAGTATTGCAGTGGAAGGACTATTCTCATCCTCATCTGGAGCGCAGAAAACACCAATTGCAGGATCTGGGTCAGGTGGACTTATCTTACATTATGCAATGGTGGGATGAGTGCTGCCAGGCTCTGCTTGCAGAATGGGATCCTCAAGAAGGGACATCCTGAGCCAGACTTATGGCCACAGTCAGCTGGAGAACCATCTTATCCCCTTGGTCAACTGCACCAGTATGTACAAACCTCAAGCCTCTAGGTCTACTCTTGCAGTCCACAGATTTTCAGGAAAAGGTACAACCTCTTCTGAGTCTTATCCTGATCCATAGGAAAAGTACATTCCAGGACCCCAACTGTGCCTCAGTGAGGAAGATTTTCAGGCTCTGCTCCACATGATGCAAAGGACAATGAACAACGAAGTTATCCTGTTTAGATTAATGCAGGGAGGAGAAACCACTTGGAAATCCAAATAAAGGTTTTACTCCGTGCTGTGGGCAGGGGTTTATCTTCTGTACTCACTTTACTGAATAAAGGATTGCCTCCAAGCTCCATACTGCCTCTGGAAGCACCATGGGCACTAGGCAGTGGACACATCGGCTGAATCCTTATGAACAAAAGCATTTTACTGACAAATATGACCTCTTTCAAGTAATCATCATGTCCTCCAGCATCTAGAAAATCTACAAATTGTAACTGAACCAAGGTAAGAACAGGTCTACAAGGAACACTTCAGCACTTCTTTCCCTGGGGCAAGATGGGAAGACAAACTTGAAATTAGTTTGTTGTGTAGAAAATAAAAGGATGCTATATTTCCTGATAATGTAAATTCATCAAGAGAGCTTTCTCTCAAAGTTCTGAGAGTTTGAATTGAGAACTAAAAACTAAAAAGAATGATTAGATGAATTAGAATAAAGCCATAATACTAAGCATTTTCACTTATAAACTTTTTTCCTTTGACTATTTAAAACACAAAAAATATAAGGAAAATAAAATGGCAACACCATACAGTCACTGAATATAATCTAATCATGTTACTATTTCCACTCTTACGTTTTTGATATGTATTTACCTGTATGTACAAACACATACATATCCATAAAATTCTTCATTTTGTTATAAATTATATGTCAGTCTAAAGCCTAGGATTACCATTCTCATTCTTTTCCCTTCTTTTGAAATGGTAGCTTCTAAAAATAGGTTTTGGTGTCCGAAGATGTATGTGGGTTTACTTTGGTACAATAAAAAGTATCTTTGAAAAATATTACTTTGTTAATTTTATCAATTTGCATTGGTCTTGTTTTCTTTCCAGGTGAAGGTGTTAGAATGAGGTCAGTACACATGTATTTCTATGCCAGTTTTACACTAATACAGTTGTAAGGCAGACATCCTTACTGATGTCTGAGTGTACTATGTGCAAAATTTCTCTAGGTGTTTCTATACTAAAAGACAAGTGCCAGAATATTCCAACATTAATGTTTATGGTCAAATGACACTCAGCTGAAGTTATTTTTCCTAATATTAGCTGTACTTTCATTATCATCTAGGGAATTAAAACTCATGCATATGTGTAACACAGAGACACATTAGTGGCACAAATCTATAAAAAATAAGGATTTGATATAATTGAGTATTGATACTATGCACAGACTGAGAGGCTTAAACAACAGTTTCTCACACTTCTGGAGGCTGGAATTCCAAGCTGTGTCTGCAGGTTTGATTTCTTCGATTTCTGAGGCCTCTCTCTCTGCTATGCTGATAGCCGTCTTCTCCCTGGGTCCTTACTTGGTCTTCTATTTGTATGCACACTCCTGGTGTGCCTCTTGGTATACCCCAATATCCTCTTCTGAGATTTCATTTTCTTGGATTCAGGTGCACTGGCTCTGGCTTAGGTTTTGGTTTATGAGGCTACGAAAGGCATTAGAGTCACCCGTCTAATAGCCTCCTTGTTTAATTACTTTAACTCCTCTAAGAACTTTTCAGGAAATTTCCCCACTTTAAAAATGTTAGAAAGTAAATTGATTTGCTTAATTCTACATCATGGACAACAGCTATTGATTAAATACATAACCCATCATACAGAACAGTCATCACCAAGCTTCTCTCAAGAGCCCAAATGAGCTCTTCAAACCTTTGAACACAAATTTATTACCTCACGTCTGAAGTAGCCCAAGGTAGCAGATGATGAGCTCAGCAAATAACCTAATATATTCCCCAGAAAGATCCCTGAGCTGATAAACTATAAAAACTGAAAGCCGCAGGTAGAAAATCGAAAGAACTGGGGAAGCCTTCCTTGTTAACAGACACAACTATACTGGAAGCTGCAGAACCTGAGAGAAAATGACCAGGAAGACATGTAGTGAGTTTCACGGATAGAAGCATAAATGGCATTTGCTATAAGAAAATATGCTCGGGAAGCAACTTAAAAACCCTAAGGAAAGTTATAGAGATGAGACAAGAACCCAAAAGGTTAAGTCCAGATTGATGATAAGACACTTGCAGGAAATCTCCCTCTTCTGCTGTTAGAACTATAGCAACCAGAGGGGAGCAGCCAATAGGATAAGCTAAGGATGGAAGAGCAGAAAAATAGAATGCGGAAGCCACGCTGCCTCAGGACTTCTTGTTATATAGACAAGAAATAAATCCCCTTATTGTTTTAAAGTCCTTTAGGTTTTCTGTTACATGGAACTAAATACCTTACTGATACGGGCAGGTGGGCATATGATCCAGCAAACAGTATTAGGCCAAAAACAAGAGAGGATCAGAACAGTCCAAGAAGCAAGTTAAACTACTCCTGATTAAAAGCAATAGGAAACAGGAAAACTAAATCCAGGGGTATAGCCCACT
>NW_006433950.1:8194886-8210627 GCF_000325575.1 Pteropus alecto
GAGGAGACAGAAAAAGATGCCTCTACCACTAAGTGGTACAAGTTAAGGCCTAGAAAGTCTCAGAAGCGAAGGGTGGGGGTAACTGTGATGAAGGCCCAGAATTCAAGAGCTAAAATGAGTTGAACGATGTCTTCCAGAGCACAAGCAGAAAAGCTTGACTCATGAGGTCAAGAAAAGAAAACCCAAACAAGAATCTGGCAGCTTCAGGGAGAGGTATCGCAACTTTAGGACTTGAACAGCTGGTCTTTGGAACTAATGTAACCATAACTCAATGTCATTCATCATTAAGATCTAACTTGTTTTCCTTGCTTAGGTTTGTGCTCCCCAAAAATACTTCTGGATGTTTCCCTACGTATTTCCAAGAGATGAAATGACCAGAGCAATTTCAAAACCAGACATTTGAAAGTTAGTGGTTTATGAGCACTATACGTTGCTGTTTTGGTCTAAAACATGTCTTTTGGAAATCTGGATATAAATCAGACCCTTTTGCAATTGCTTTGAGAAAACCAATTTCTAGGCCTATAAAACCAATTGGCTGTGGTAACTTTACTAAGGTGCAGACATCCTAGATGACATATCTATTTCACATTTAAAGCGGTAATTTTCAACCACCCTAGAGTCATTTCAGAATGGAGAACATGTTTTAAACAAATGCCCACCACCCAACCTTCACAACCTCCATTCAAGAATTACTCCTGTAGCAAGCTAGTTACTACTGGGAGTGGTTTACCTTTCTAACATGCTAAGGAACAGGGACAGGTTAAGCACTTTGATTTAGGCTGGGTTCCCCCAGAAGCAGACTCTAAAAAAAGAATTTGTGTGTAACTGGTGATTCCAGGATGCACTGATACGTAAGTAGGGACGTGAGACAAGAGAAGAAAGCTTATACAGGGCACGTTCATAAACCAATCACCACTGAGAGCAACTATGTTTATTTCTACTGAGGACCTCTGAAAGATGGCATGGAAACCACAATCCCAATCACAGGGTAATTCTCAAATACATATTCAGTTGTGTCATTTCTCTGGTCAGCAAGGAAGCTGGGTATGCAACCTCTACTTCTCATGCACCACTTGCAGAAAGCCACTCTATAGCTCTTCAAGCAGAAAGCCTCATGCAGGTGCTTGCAACAGAACTCCTGTTAGTGGCATATGCTAGAATGGTGACTGCCCAGGGAATATGGGTGGGGCACTGACACTTGTTACACACTGACGGTTCCTGATTGGCTTCTCTCCCCTTTGGCTTTCAGCAGTTCACCTTATTTGTCCATCTTTCACAGTTCTTGATGCAGATCTTCTCTTTGCTCCAACCAGAAGAACTAGCAGCTTTCTAATGGCCTATTCTAAAATGGAAGCACTTTACTATTTATCTAATAAGAGCCAAAAATGTCTGTTCCTTTATGAGTTTTATACCTAAAAGGTTTTGTGAATACAATCAAAGAAAACACTTGTTGGAGACTCAAATACAAAGTTCTATTTATTTTAAATAACAAAAGCAACACAACAAAAATCTAACACAGACTTAGCACAAAACTATCCTCAATAAATAAAAACACATTTCTAGTAACCAAGTAAGACTATGAGACTAAGGTTTTGTGTGCATTTTAAACAAAACTGGGCAGTAGAAAGAGAAACATGTGCTAGAGACATGACTGACAGGGACTCAAAGAAAAGAAGAGCCAAAGAGCAAGGTCCCCAAACACTAAGTTAGCAAAGGGAATATGGAGTTTTCAGAGTAGTTTAGAAATCAGAGTTTGGGGTTTGGGGGGTGGGGGGGACAGGGAATGCAAGGGTTTGGCATAGTCCATGTTTGATGTCTTGTAATGAAATCTTTCTATATTTCTAGATTCTTGATTTGAAATCTATCACAATCTAGAGAAGCTTCTACAAATAATTAGGAAGCTCTTTATTCATGTTGCCTGAAAAGACCTGTCTCCTAATTTTCCTCCACTGACTTCATCACTAGCACCTGTCACCAATATAACAGGGGTTCCATGCCAGAAAAGGATTACTACTACATGGGCCAACCTCTTTCTGCTTTAGATTTTCCCTTCATAAACAAACTGATACTGCCAAGGATAGCTCTAAATATATCCAATTACTTTTATTTTTATCCTCCTACACAACTCTGCTTAGCTACAAAATCTAGGACTCACAGAGCAATGACAGCATTGGTCAGAAGACAAGTGTCGGTTCCAACATAATAATCTCTAAAGTTCAATGGTCACAAATTGTTTTTACCACCTCATCTGCCATCTTCTGTTTCTCATTTTCTTGCCAATTATTTCTTTCGGAATTCAATCCTTCGAGCTACATTCTGAGCACCAAATTTTTTGACCAATGCATCTCGGGTAACCTCATCATCTTTTTGTAAATCTAAGTCATCCTGTCGGGACCAAATGGGATACCCATCAGCCCTCTGACCAGACTCTAAAAAGGAGGTAGTAGCCTCCAGCTCACCACTATTTTTCAGGAAGGCCTGTGTAACTGTTGACAGATCCAAGTTAAACTTTTCCATTAACTGCCGGATGATCTTAATGGCAGCTCCCACCTCTGGCGGAGAAACTTTTTCTTCTTCTTCTTCCTCCTCATCAGGCTGGGTTTCTGAGTCTTCCTCAGGTGTGGGTGGATCATCATCACACATTGTTATGTGTATTTCAAAATCTGGGCTCTCCTCCACCTAGAGAAATTGATGAATAAGACCAGTCTAACTGCCAAATCACAAACAATCTTCCAATGTCTGGTCTCTCCCAACTACTACCTCTTGCCCTTTTCACTCCAATCATACTGGAATTCTGTCAATTTCTCTAATATGCCATGTTCCTTCTTACATTTATTCAACTTAGATGTGTGTGTATACGTGTATGTATGTGTATATATATGTATGTATGTGACAGGGCAAGAGTGTGTGCACAGGTGATGGTTATATGTGAGTGCATGTGAATGTGTAATTAACCACAATATTCCAATTGAACACTAGAAGCTACACGGAATATGAAAAACATGTATAAGCACACATGTACGTGTACATGTGTATATTAGATTATTTGTTATAAGTATGACTTCATTCCCAGATTATAAGCTCCATAAGGGCAAGAATTATATATTTTGCTCATCATTACATCCCCAGTGCCAACCAATGCCTGCACATAAGTACTCAAAATACACAGCTGTATGATTATACTAGAGCCTCCAAGCTACACTACATTCAGACACATTACAAAGCATGTTAGGTGAGAAGACACCTATGCAGACCATGTTTGAGAGTTGATGAGAGCGTTCGAAAGTTTACGGGAAATTAACCAAATATCAAATAATAAAATTCAGACTATAAAAGGCAATAATTCCTAAATTCTACCAATTCCTATGCATTTCTTCACTCACTGATTACAGAAACTTATTTTCTTGTTTAAGACTGAGGTCTAACCATTTTTCTATGTTAATAAGAAAAGTTAATTTAAAAGATCCTTTTTCTTGGAGAAGATAGGAATATACAATTTGAATTTTTTAAATTACTCATATTTTATGGCTCCTGCCTTTCTCTATTAAATATGGGATTCTAATGGAGTATTAGAAGCTAGACTGAATATGGAAGAGCTAAAAAAAATTCCAAAAGAGCTCTAAATACACAAAAACTAAACTCGCTTGATTAAAAAAGTCTTTTAAAAATTATGTTTATGGTCCATATTTTTAAAACATAAATCATCCTCACTTTGAAAAACTTACACTAAGATGAAAGTACTCATAATGGGATGCTTTATAGTGTTTTAAAAATAATTCTCCCCAACTTTTCTACCTCTCCCCGTCAAGCTTGCCAGCCAAAAAACTAAAAGCTACATACCTAGAACCTAGATCAGTCCCACTTTCCATTTTCCTCCTCCATCCTGAACTTCTCTTTTACCTTTCTAGGTCTCGAGTGTATAAAAAGGGTAGATGGGATGACCAACATCAAAGAAGAATAGAGGTATGAATAAAATAATTAAATCTAGTTAACATACCACAACCTCCTCAAACTCTCGAGTGGCTTCTATAAGCATCTTTTTAACTGCTTCTTCATTCTCCTGGATCTCCTCCTTTACAAATTCTTCTTCAGGCAAGTTGGGAGTTCTCTTATTCTGCGGTTCTAGTAAAGAGAACAGTACCAGATTAGAATGAGCCTCTTTTACAGAAATCAAAAAAAAATAGTGCATGCTGTGAGCTCTAGACCAAGAGAGAGCCTGAACTATTTTTTTCTGTTAGAAGACATCTGATTTTGATCAGAAGAGTAAAACAAAATATGCATGTGCAACAATTTCTACTCTTTCTTCTAGAAAGTTGTACTATCCAAATGGTGATAATTTTACTAGGTTCTGATATGTAAAAAAAACCCCACTCTTCAAGATTAATTCATTTTTTGCTTTGTATTGATAGATTTTGCAAATTAACAAAACTGGGCAATAAATTGGGTTCTCTGGGAACCAGATCCTGAGGTGGAGATTAATATGGAAGGTGTTTATTAGGGAGTGTGCCTGGGAAAACTCATAATGAAAAGCAAGCAGGATGGGCAGACAGAAAAGCTGAGCTGTGAAAGAGTGCCAACAAGGCCTCAGCTGAAGCTAGAAAGGTCTTTCAGAGTTGACCAAGTTGGGGCATGAGGGCCAAGACTTAGAACTCTACGTAGATCAGTCACTGGATACTAGGTAGCCGTCCTAAGATGACAGGACTTTGGGCAAGTCAGCTCTCTCAGATGCTGAAGGAACATCTAGGGGCACACTACAATCTACCACATACCATCTACAGAAAGGAGAGCCCCCTAAAGCTAAACATCCTCCTCGTCTCCCTTTACTTTGTTCTCTTAGGATTTTGCTCTCTTTTCCACTTAACAAAAACTGACTATTAAGGGGCAGCAAGAGGAAGTTTTTTCATGATAGAACTGTTCTGTATCCTAATTTTTGGTGTGGTTACACAAACCTATACATGTGTTAAAACATATAACTATAAAATGGTATGGCAATTCCCCAAATATTAAACATAAAATTATCATGATCCAGCAATACCATTTCTGGGTATATACTCTCCCAAAATAAAAACAGGGTCTCAAACAGGTTATTACAGTACTCATATTGCAGCATTATTCACATTAGCCAAGAGACAAAAATAACCCAATGTCCATCAATGGATGAACTGATAAAATGTGGTGTATACATACAATAGAATATTCACTCTTAACAAGGAATGAAGTCTGACACGACACATTATGCTAAGTTAAATAAATCAGACACAAAAGGACAAATATCGTATAATTCCACTTATATAAGGTACCTAGAGACATCAAATTTGTAGAAGGTAGAATGGTGTTTGTCAGGGGCTGGGGGAAGGGAGAAATGGGGAGTTAGTGTTAAACAGATGTAAGTTTCAGTTTTTGGGAGATCAAAAAGTTCTGGAGATAAATGGTAATGACGGTTGCCTGACAGTATGAATGTACTTAAGGCCACTAAACACTTTAAAATGGTGAAAGTGGCAAATTTTATGTATTATATATAGAATTTACAATAAATTTTTAATTTTTATTTTTCAATTACAGTTGACATTCAATATTATTTTATATTCATTTCAGGTGTACAGACAGCTTAGTAGTTAGACATGTATATAATTTACAAATAATTATATACCCAATAAGTCTAGTACCCACCTAGCACCATAGTTACATTGACTATATTCCCCATGCTGTACCTCGCCTCTGCATGACCATTTTCTACCTACCAATTTGTACTTCTTAATCCCTTCACCTTTTTCATCCAGCCCCCCAATGCCCCCCACCTGACAACCATCAGTTTGTTCTCTGTATGAATCTGTTTCTGTTTTGTTTGTTTGTTCTTTAGATTCCACATATAAGTGAACTCATATGGTATTTGTCTTTCTCTGACTTATTTCACTAGGCATAATGCCCTCTAGGTCTTGTCCATCCATGCTGTCGCATAAAAAACACATTTTAAAAATGCATAAAATGGTCTACGGCCATGCCACCCTAAACACGCCCAAACTCGTCTGATCTCGGAAGCTAAGTGGAGTCGGGCCCGGTTAGTACTTGGATGGGAGACTACCTACAAGACCGGGTGCTACAGGCATTAAAAATAAATAAATAAAAATGCATAACATGCACACAAAAATAAGTCAATTTTCTTTAATTTAAAAAATAGTAATTAAAAAAAGTCTTATCTTTTAGATAGGTGCTGAAATAGATAAAATGGTATGATGCCTGACATCTGCTTCAAAATAATCCCAAAAGTCTGGATAGAAAAATATAGATGAAAAAAATTGGCCATGAACTATAATCAGGTTAAAGTGGGTGATGGGTACATGCATCATGGTTCATTATACTACTCTACTTTTGTAAATGTTCAAAATTTTCTATAAAATGAATAAATTATGGTTCAGTCACATAATACAATGCAATCAATGAAGAATGAGGCAAAGCAATGCACACAAGAAGACTTCAAGATCTATTAAGTTTAAAAAAAAGCGAACTGCAAAACAAACTGATTTCTAGTGTGCTAATATTATTATAAGCAGAAAAAGACACAAAACAAGGATGATAGTAGTGTTTGCTCTGGGAGAGAAACCAGTGGAAGAGGTTTATGGCAGGGAGATTTACTTTTCCCTATATACCCTTTAGTACTAAGTACAGCTGTAGGATAAACTTCCTAGAAGCAATATTGTCATGTTTAAGGAAACATGCATTTTAAACATCATTAGATGTTTTCAAAATGCCCTTCAAGAAATTCTACCAATTTCCTTCTATTAACAATGTAAGAGCGTACTTGTTTTCACATACCTCACTAACTTTGGATATTACTCATTTTGTTAATTTTTGCCAATCTGATAAAACATGACATTTCTTTTGTTCTGGTTTCCTGTTTTAAAAAACAATATACACATTATTTCACAATTTCCATGAGTCAAAAGTCTGGGCATGGCTATCTGGTTCGCTGTTCAGGATCGTTTGCTTTTATACTCGGTATCGGTATTTCTGCATTTATTGGCCATCTATTTCCTTTTCTATAAACTTCCTGTTCCATTTCCTTTCCTTATTTTTCTACTAGTTTTTCTTTCAGTTACTAACTTCTGCAAGCTCTCTGGACATTAAGGAAACCAACTGTTGCAATGTATTGAGAGTATTTTTGCAGTTTGCTCTATCACAAGACGCTTTTAATTTTAAGTAATCAGATACATAAAACTTTAATTGTTCTTGGTTTCAGGAATATCATCACGCTAATACCAAAAAGTATATGTACGTCTTAGTCATTTTAGGACTTTAGTTTTTACTTTTAAATAGCTAATTATTAAATATTGAGTTGGGTGAATTCAGATTAATCTTGTTCCAAGTTTCAAATGGCTTGCAAGTAATCCTAACATCACTGATTTAAAAGCAAGGCCCTACATGATCTACTCCGATGATACTCCTAGCCCTGTCCTCTCTCCTAGAATTCTCCCTCTTGCTTACTCCATTCCAGCCACACTGATCTTCGTTGCTCCAAGAACACACCAACCATATTTCCACCTCGGGACTTTTGCATTTATTCTCACTACCTGGAACACTCTTCCTCAGATAACCACCTGGCTTACTCTTTCATTTCTTTTGGTCTCTGCTCAAATATCAGCTTATCATAGTGACTTTTCCTTCTTACCTTATAGAAAACCACCTCCTCCCCAACCTTTACCCTGATTTTTTCTCTATAGCACTTACCACGTCCCAGCTAGCATATTAAGCTCCATGACCACAGGGACTTTTACTTTTGTTATATCCCAGCAGGATAAGTGTCTGGCACTCAAATATCTGTTGAATGAATAAATCTAACATGTCATTTTTACCAAAAACAAAATTCCTACTAAGCATATTCGACAGGAGAAATAGATTTCACCTGCCCAGACTTCAACTGTTACAAGGAATTGCCAGACAAGGAAAGAGAAGTGAGGGAAAAGCATGCTTCTTTAAACAAAAGGTTTGACAACTTAAGTAGTCAATAGCCATAATATCAAAAATGAAGCATCTTAATGGCTCTGCACAGTGTCCTAACTCCACTTGAATCTCGACATTTAACTCAATTGCGTCAAAAATTCACTTCACTCATGAAACCAAGAAGCCTTCTTACATGAACACACGTTAAGCCAAAACAGGAAAATAAACTGATCCAGTATGTCTTTAAAACTGTTTATACTGAATCTACCTGAATAAAGGATATTTTTAAAACTAGTGGTTGTCAGAGGGGAGGCGAAACAGGTGAAGATTAAGAGGTAAACTTCCAGCTACAAAATATATATTTTTTACATTGAACGACATAATGTACGGCATAGGAATGTAGTTAATAATATTGTAATAACTTTTGTACACCTGAAAGTAATATATTGTATTTCAACTATAATTCAATAATTAACATGAGTCTCATCTCTGAAAACACCCAAGAAGCTGATTTGCCCGCTACCTCTGGGGAACAAAACTGGATAGTTTGTGGGTAAAAAATTTTCTACATACACTACCCTTTTTGTACCATTTGGATAGCGAACCATGTCGATATCCTAGTTATTGGAAATTAGAGATTAGAAAATGGTGCAAATTTAACCCAGACGTCGAAAGGGGGAAGGGCCAGGCAAAAGTTACGGAAGACGCCAAAATGGACGCCAGGAAAAGGGAAAGACGCCCCGCCCACACCAGCACAGGTGAGAGCAGAGGGGCCCGTTGGTTAGCAGCAGGTCTCACCCCCGCTATCAGCGGCCTCCGCGTCCTCCTCAGCTTTGCGCTTCAGTTTCTGGGAGGAAGGGCTCACTGGGGCGTCCCCCAACAAGTACTTATGCTCCTGGCCCCGCAGGTGCTTTAAGTAGCGGTCCTTCAGGGACTGCCACGAGTGCTGGGTGAGCGAGCTTTTCTCCATCGCTTTCCACAAGGCGTTGCCCGTGACAGAGCTGCTCGAGCGGGCATTTTCCTTCACGTAGGTCAAGATGGCCACGTCGTCCGCGTCCGTGAAGGCGATCCGACCCGTGTGAAGCTGCCGCTCGGGCTCCGCTGTGGCGACGCCCTCGGCCGGAGCCCCCGACTTGGCTTGTGAGGCCGCCGGGGCCAGGCCCAGCCGATAGGCCTCCAGGTCGAGCCTCTCGTTGCGCTCCACGCAGTCTAGAATGTACTGCGTGGAGATGAAGTCGCCCGAGGCCTCGGCCGCCGCCTCTCCGGGCTGGGCCAGCAGAACGGCCCCGGGCTCCTGCACCCGGCACAGGGTACCGCCACCGTGCAGGATGAGGGTCGAGAGTCGGCGCTTCGCCGGGCTGGGACGCACGTAGAAAGACATGGAGCTGCCATCTTCCCTCACGAACAGAGTCGAGGAATGGGTGGGCCCGTTGGGGTCTTTGCCCAGATCCATTGCCTCCGCCATAGGTAACGCCCGAAGAGCTAGAGTTGAGCGACTAGAGAGCAGATAACTACGCTACCGCTCCAGACGCCGAGACCGCGAAACCACGCACTGCGCCTGCGCGACGGCAGCGCACGAAAGTGCCCGCCCCCTCTCCCCGGAAGAGGCGGGGCTTTCAGCCGTGACCTGGAAATTGTGGTAAGACCCTCATTCCTTTCATGTCCGTCCTTTTGCAGAGATGGCTGCGATGCTGGCGGCTGAGGTGAATGTGGACGGCGGTGAGCCCAAACTGAGCAAAAAGTAAGTGTCGCTGCGGGTCGGTAAGGCCTTTGCGGCCAGAGAGTCCAGGCTAGGAGTGCCTCGAGGGACTGGCCGAGGCGGCTGTCCCGGGGGCCTTCCTGCTGGTTTTAGCGAGTACGGATACGCTGGGACGTACACGCTACGTCCCGAAACTACATCCCCCAGAGCTTCCTGGGGTCCAGAGCTGGCGGGGTCTCCCCCCGTCGTACTTCTGGAGTAAGAGAAAGCGGAGAACTGAGAGGTAAATGAAAAGCGAAACTTAATCCCCCCGTTTCTTCCGAGAAATGCGTATTTTGTTATTGAGCCACACCTTGATAAGGAGATTGGAGAAATATTTTAAATACCCTAGCTTTTCAGAAAGACTTAAATTTTTCTTGGCCTCACTAAGGCCATTCTGAACCTTATTAGTTCTAAAACTGTCGCGCGCTTATCCATATGGGTTATTCAAAGGATCTGTGAGTATTGAGGGAATGACCAATGTCTAGCAGTAGGGACTATCAGCCAGGTATAGCAAGCTGTCTTTAGCATTACTGGATATATCTTTGTTAATCCTCCCAAATCCTTGGAATGTGAAGATAAATATAAACAAATAAAGATTAGCCTCTCTTTAACTATGTCTTATATTCTCTACATACTACACACCCTCTTAACTGGAGTTCTTCACAGAACATAAGCAGTGATTTGAGTGAGTTTTCTCAATACTCCCAAAGAAGGTACCTGAAATGAATAGTACCATTCCAGAGGTATAAGAGAGAAGTTAGTTCATTACAGGTAATGGCTGTTTTAGTGTGTTAGGGCTCTTGCTGAACGCTGATAGAATTACACTCACATAAGAGGAAATACCAAAATTTATGATTTGCTAGCACCCTAATATGTTGCCTTGAGAATGTTTGATGGATTTTTATGTTTGGAATCTAGTCTTGGACTTCTGCCTTTGGGAAAATTGATTGCACTTTTTACTGATGCACTTACATCAATAAATAAACTTAGTTGTATGTTGTTGTTTTTTTTTTAATGCCTACAGCGCCTGGTCTTCCTAGGTGGTCTCCCATCCAAGCACTAGCCAGGCCTGACCCTGCTTAGCTTCCGAGATCAGATGAGATCTGGCACATTCAGGGTGGCATGGCCATAGACAAGTAAATGAACTTAGTATTGTAAATCACAGACACCTCCTAAGCAAGGTCTCCACTTGAGAGTACGATTTTAAGGTAAATTGAGGAAAACTGGCCAGTTTTCTTCTGCTGACTTTTCTTAGATTAATTACAACTACCACCTTTTAAAGCAGCTTTTGTGTGTCAGGCACTGTGCTAGAACTATACAAATTTTGTCTAATCTCAATAATCTTGCAAAGAAAGTGTTAAATGTCTAGTTTTCAATTGAATAAAATGAGGCTCCGGGTGATTAAATACATTGCTAAATATAAAATGAGACTCCAGGTGATTAAATACATTGCCGAAGTGTGCATACCTAAAGTATGATCCATCACTGATCCAAAGCTCTGGAGCAGAGATCTAAAATCAAACTCCACAGCTCAAGCTCTTTATACTGATTGCACCGTACTTCATTTTGTCTAAAAGAATTTGGTATTGATGTTCTATATTACTCTAGTGACCATGGGCTAAAATCATTTTATTATTAGCATTTTCTTCTACTTCTTAATTGGTCTTGTAACTTCCTTGATCTCACTCTTAAGACCATTTTATACCAGCTATTTTCTCCAAGTTTATAAACATGGGCTGCCTGACAGGTGGCTCATTTCCAAATGAAAGGCCAAATTTGAATGCAGTAAAGAATGCTATCCCTGTGACTCTGTTGCTTTCCATTGTAATGTAGTCTAAGACCCTTTCAGAAATTCTTCTTTCCTCCTTATTCCTAGACCTCCAAAGAAGTCTTATCTTTGATTCAGAGGTGCTTTTGCGTGGCTTGCTTTTAGCTTCATGAGAGTTCGCAATTGATAATGATATTTCATATTTCAGAAGTGCCAGTAGAGAAAACCCCATGTCAAGGGCTTCAGAAACACTGCTTTATGTCCTGTCTCATGTTTTCTAGACTGTCATGATCATTTCTACCTGTAAGCTAGTGATTGATTTGCTATTGACTTTTGATTCCAGATATGCATTTTGTACCATAGCCAGGACTGAATACGTTCAGTTACAGTTGCTGCAGAGTGCTTCTCCAGTGCCAGTAGAGAAAACCCCATGTCAAGGGCTTCAGAAACACTGCTTTATGTCCTGTCTCATGTTTTCTAGACTGTCATGATCATTTCTACCTGTAAGCTAGTGATTGATTTGCTATTGACTTTTGATTCCAGATATGCATTTTGTACCATAGCCAGGACTGAATACGTTCAGTTACAGTTGCTGCAGAGTGAGTGTTAGGAGTTGCTGTCAGTTAAGAGAGTCTTAAGTAAAATGTTACACTAAAAGGTTTTACAACCTCCCCCTCCCCCCAACCCATAAAGAGTAGGCGTGCTGGTTGGGTGTGTATATACTGTCTGTCCCAACTGACACTACATCTCTGTGTTTCCCGTTAGGTGGTGGTAATCATTAGTTCCAGGGTGTTCTGCCATGTTGACGCAAGCTGCTGTAAGGCTTGTTAGGGAGTCCCTGCGCCAAACCTGGGCACAGTTGGGGCAGAGGGAGCTGCAGCTGTGGCAACTTGCTCCTTTCAGAACGCTTCACAAGGACAAGCCACTTTCTAATAAAAGAAGGTTGGTGCCCATTACCTTTATTCTGGGAGCAAAAGTCCTTCCCTTACATGTCCTTAACTGTTATGCTAAGGAAACAAAAAGCCCTGCTATGAAAGCCAATAGTCCTTTTTTCTCTTTAATCAATTCAAATTCTTAGTCCTTAGAGTCTTGAGATGGCTAGTGGTTCTTATTCTAGAAGTGTTGAAACAAAACCGTGTATGAGTAAAGAATTTCTAATGTAGATTATTTTGTCTTTCTTGTCTTTCTGGAATTTGTTTGCTCCTGAGGTTAACTTGGTTTCTAGTCTTATTTCTATCCCCAGAACCTTTCTGGATTACCCTTAGAATTGATTTTATTTAAAGAGTAACACCTAGTTGAATAGGATTATTTATTAATGCCAGGAAGAACCAGATAAGATTAGATGCCCCTTGACTGAAGTATAGCACAATAGGCTTAGCACACTATTGATGGTTTGAAAGAATGATTAATTCTATTTGAATAATGAGGGTATCCCTCTTCCCAAATCTGTTTGGTTCATGGGTTCAAATAGCAAGGTTTCAAATCTTAAGAGAATACCAAGTCGTGTGAATCACTTTATTTTTTGAGTCTCAGGTGACAATTACCAAGAGTGGATAGTGAGGGATTTGACCAAATCTGTAAGAGTTCCGTCCTGGTGCAGAGAGAGTGAAGAGTTAAGATAGTAAGGGATACTTAGAGCAGCTCACATTTGCATGCTTACTAAATGCTAGAGACAGGGTCATCCCTTTACATACATTATTATCGTCTATTATCCATTTTACAGGTGGAGAGAAGTTAAGTCACTTGCCCAGGGTAACATAACTGATAATAGATGTGTCAGAATTTAGTCTCAGGCAATCTGATTCCAAAAATGGTATATTATTCCCTGCACTATGCTGCTTCGTACACTGTTCTACCCAGTTTGTTGTCAGTCAGGCTCCAGTGGGAAGAGTGAAGCCGTTGTTGAAGGCCATTGTCAATACATTGATCAATGCTGAGGGAAAGATTATCAGTGGACTCTCTCCTTGAACTCTGAAGAGCCACCCTTCCCCACCCAAGACTAACCACTCCTTGAAGAGGGGTAGGGAGGGTTGGCACTCAGCTGGAGATGTTGCCTTATCATATCAGATCTGGTATTTAAGGAGCTTCATATTTTACAGAGGATAGATACCAAACAACTAAGATTTAGTCTGTGGCCTCAGGGGGCTCCCTAGCCTAATAAGCTTGAAAAAAGCCTATCTTGCTGATTTTCTGGGAAACCTTTTTTCCTATTCTGAATATAAACTAATATGTAGAATTTTCTTTGTCCTGGTGTGTTCATTTTAGGTGGGACCTAATGCCAAGGACCTCAGACTGGAAAGCACAGAGAAAGATCTTTTTCATCTTTATTCTAAGCTTATTTTTCCCTTTGTCTCTTTCACCTATAGAGTTTAGTGACTAAGAGACTAGAGGTGGGAGTGTAGAACTGGGCAAGACCATTTCCCTCAGGCTATTCATGTTTTTGATAAATGGCCATGGGACAGGACATAGTAGAGGACTCTTCAGGCAGCTGTCACACTGAACATTTTCATCTTCCCAACAGTGAGCTGAAGAGACGCCTGAAAGCTGAGAAGAAGGTGGCCGAGAAGGAGGCTAAGCAGAAGGAGCTCAGTGAGAAACAACTAAGCCAGGCCAATGCTGCTGCCACCAACCACACCAATGACAATGATGTGGGTGCAGAGGAGGAGAGCCTGGACCCAAACGTGAGTCCCCTGAACCACCACCCTGGCTGGGCACAGGGAAGCTTTTGATAGGGATATGGCAAGTCCCTTAAGACCAGTGACTGAGAAGATAACTAGGAACTGGAATAGGCACTGGGCCCTGGGTCACAGTAAAAGGATGAGGAAGGGCCTGCTGCTCCATCTGGTTCAAAGCACAGGCCCTGAGCATTTTTCTCATCAATTTCCAACAGGCATTTGGGAGAATCTAGTACTCTTAAGTGACTAATCAATATTCCTGGGAACTAGCTGGGCCTTAAAGCAGCCCCAGAGGAAGTCCTCCCTAAAAATGGCTAGAGTATAGTTTGGACCAAAGATTGGCAAAGTGTGGTTAGTCCTCAGGCCAGATCCACTCCCCTTCGCGTACCATCTCAGTCCTCCCTGGTATTGTAAAGAAAATTGTATTAGAACTCTCTCTCCACCCCCCGTCTCCCCTCCCCTCCCCTCTCCTCCTCTTCCTTCCCTTCTTTTCTTTCTTTTTTCTTTCTTTCCAGATGTCTGCAACTGCTTTCATATTACAACAGCAGAATTGAGTAGTTTCATCAGATAAAGTTTGCTGAGCCCTGCTGTAGAATATTCCTTTCTTTAACATCCTCTAGGCCCATGGTCCTGCCTTGGAGAAAAGTCTGATGTGGGTGGGAAAGAAGTTAAGTGACACTCCATGCAGATGTGTCCAGAAGAGTGGTAACCCAGGCTACCTGTACAAATGAGGCTAGTTACTTTAGGCAGGACTCCAGTTTTTCCTTTTGTTGAATCTTGCAGATCTCACTCCGTATCCAATCCTGTGATTTCAAGGGTACAGTGGTGGAGGGGGTGTGCGGCTTGGTTAATGAACCTCAATGTACTGGGGCCAGTCTGAGGCATAATCCATTACTCTGCTAGATGGACCACTGGCCTGACCACCAAGTTCAAATTCTTAAAGGCATTTTCGTTTCACTTTTGTATTTAAATAGCAATACTACAAGATCCGCAGCCAAGCAGTCCACCAACTCAAGATCAGTGGGGAAGACCCGTACCCACACAAGTTCCATGTAGATGTCTCACTTACTCACTTCATCCAAGAATACAGTCACCTGCAGCCTGGGGACCACCTGAGTGACATCACCTTAAAGGTAGCAGGTAGGAAGACTCCATGGCAGTTTGCTGAGCTCCCATAGCAGTGAGGCCCCTCCAGTAGCACAAAAGAAGATCTGGGTTGATCTTGCTCTCAAGTAGGCCTTAATTTATAGAAGGTTAAATGCTATCTTTTATTTGCCCCCCACCCCAAATATAATAAAACTATTAGTTGAGAAAATTTAGAACATTCAAAGAAGCAAAGAGAGAAAGTTTTAATTATCCATGATCCCAACACCCAGAGAGAACCCCTGCCTAAATGCCCAAAAGATTTCTTTTTCTTTAAAGCCCAGTAATTTTACTAAACTATGTCTCGATGTTAGTCATTCTGGGTCAGTATTGTCAGGTACACAATGTGCCCTTTAAATGTGTATTTTTGAGTCTTTTGGGGATGTTATTAACTATTTTAGTTTAATCTTCGTTTCTGAAATGATTTTTTACTTTATTTCTAATTTTTTTATGTCACCTCATCTTTTAGTTTTTCT
>NW_006433950.1:8210641-8234289 GCF_000325575.1 Pteropus alecto
ACTCTTTCATGTTTTGTGTCACTTAATGTTTAGTTTATTGTGAAATATTTTGTTTTCCCGAGTATGTCCTCTTGAGTGTTTTTATTGTTGGTAGGGATGTTATTCTCCTTATTCTCTTTTTATTTAATAAGTTTGTATGGTGTTTGATCTCACTACTTTTATGTTTCTTTTTATGTGAAATTAGTTTTCCTGAATGTCGAAGTTTGATTCAGATAGCTTTTCCAAGTTCACTGAGCGCCCTCTTCTGTCGTTTTTGTGAAGTGTTCAGAAACATAGCATCTTTCTTTATAATATAACTTTTGGTGACTACTTTGTGCCCCAAATCACAAAACCAACTGTTTCTTTTGTATCTATTTTCCTGGTCTTAATCAGTTTTGCAGGGCTTTCTCCTATAAGAGATCCCTGGCTGTTAAATTCAGAGTGCCTGAGGACTACACTTAAAGGGCTTAATCCTCTAGACCTTCTTAATGCAGTCCATCATACTTGCTTGTATGGCAGTGGGCAGACCCCCTCCCAGTTTCAGCTGCTTTTTTTTTCCATTTAGTATGCCTCTTTTTCTAATGAATACCTATGACTCTTTGAGAGATTTCCAGTCTCAGGCCTATCAGCCACGCTGTTGCTCCCCACATGGAAGTTTTGGGGTTCTTGGTGATTTGCCCCTTGTATCTGGAGATTCTTGGAAATATCATCTCATATAATTTTGTTATAAATTCTGCCCATGGCCTTTGACTTTGCCTGTCTAGTTGTGCTTTCTATTTTTATATGAGAATTCAGGAAAATCCAAAAATTATGCTGCCATCAACACTTGCATATTTTGGAATCCAGTGAACATTTTTAACTGGTTTGAAGGGGGATCCAGCATTGTCATGAAGACAGGGCTTAGGCCTCCAGCTAAAACCAAATTGTTCTGGTTTATGTTATGTCTGGACCCAAAAAATATAGCAGTTTGTTTGGCATTGATATCATGAAATGGTTTCTGGTTCTATCAGTCAGTATTTTTGCTGTTCTTTTTCTAGGTAGGATCCATGCCAAAAGAGCTTCTGGGGGAAAGCTCATCTTCTATGACCTTCGAGGAGAGGGCGTTAAGTTACAAGTCATGGCCAATTCGAGGTATGTAGAAATACCTAGTTACGTGGCTTCTGGGTTGGTCCAGAGCGATATCATTGGCAACAAAGTCCCACGTGGTCTTCTCTTCCCCTTGGTGTTTAAGATTAGAAGTCGGATATGGTTGAATAAGGCTGAAGAGAGAATAAAAAGGCCATGTAGTCACTTAGAGAATAACGACTGGCATCAGATTGTGTAGCAGTTAAAAATAAAAGGTAATACTTTTTAATAGTTGACCTTGACTCTCAGATTTTTCTTGGGCTCATATTAACAAGGCATTAATACTTTAGTGAGAGTTCCAGAGTAAACCAGTGGTCAGTTTTAATTTGAAATATTGTATACGGAATTACATTTTCTTTTCATTCAGGAATTATAAATCAGAAGAAGAATTTATTCGTATCAATAACAAATTACGTCGGGGAGACATAATTGGAGTTCAGGGAAATCCTGGGAAAACTAAGAAGGGTGAGCTGAGCATCATTCCTCATGAGATCACACTGTTGTCTCCTTGCTTACATATGTTACCTCATCTTCACTTTGGCCTCAAAGACAAGGTAAGCTCTCGTGGCCTTCTACCTGTGGTTTATCAAAACATTGAATCAGATGAATTAGTGATTTCTGTCTGTTGCTTTTGGTTTAGGAAACACGATATCGTCAAAGATACTTGGACTTGATCTTGAATGACTTCGTGAGGCAGAAATTTATCATCCGCTCTAAGATCATCACATATATAAGAAGTTTCTTGGATGAGTTGGGATTCTTAGAGGTGAGGGAGTGTTCCTTATCTGACCTGATGAGCTGCCTTCCAGTGCTTGTCTAGTCCTATTCCTTCCTTTCCCTTTTCCAGGGCGTATCCTGTGTCAGTATCCTTCATGCTCAGTGAAAAGTCCCCTTTCTTGCCAGTGTCTCTGTTGCCAATGATATCAACCACCTTGTTTATTTAATGCCCTGATTAGGAAGGCAGGACCTGACTTCCTAATCAGGGCGCTTTGTTGCCAATGATATCAACCACCTTGTTTATTTAATGCCCTGATTAGGAAGGCAGGACCTGACTTCTCAGGTAATAGACAAAGTGTAAGGCCTTCCCCACACTAATGATGCAACGTTCAATGTGTTATCAACTCATTTTGCTTTTTTATAGCATTAAAAATATATGTTTCAGGGTGGAAAGTGAGAGCATGTTATTATAAAACAAATTCAAACAATAAAGAAGTAAATAAAAACTGGAAGTCCCCTTTTATATATCCTAATTAACGGTCCTCAGACTTGCTTTTGATACGTATCTTTCCATGCCATTTACTATGGATATGTATAGTTATACCTGTGCATGTTATAGATGGGATACTACATGTTTGGAAGGATTTTGTTTTCACTTTATACATAAATGAAGTCACCACGTATATTATGGACCTATCTTGTTGTTGTTTTCAGCCTAATATATTCTGGAGCACTTTGCACATCTGTCTGCCTCTCTCTTTCTGATTTTCTTATTTAATGTTTTGGTGAGCATCTTTGCGCTCATTTCCAAGTGTTTCTGAAGGATATATTTCTAGAAGTGGAATAACTAAGTCAAAGGATAAGCCATTAAATTTTTAATAAATACAGCAAATTACACTCAAAGGCTAGCCACCATTTAGAGTCCCACTTTCAACCTGTGAAAGTCTATGGTACAGCAAGTCTTCCCTTAATGTCATCAATAGGTTCTGTGACTTTAAGCCAGTTCATAGTGAAAGGAATTTTGCTCTAGGCTAATTGATATAAACGAGTTAAGTTCTTACAGCATCTTAATGTTATAACTAATATTTAAAAAAATGATGTTATTCAAAGATCTGTACTGTATTAATGATGTTTGCTATTAATAGAAATTGAGACACTTTTAGAAAATGTAGCTATTTTTTTGTCAAGCATTTTCACATTATCAAACTTAACTTTTACTTAGGGATATAACAGGCTTAGACTATTTCACAAGCAAAGCATGAGATATCTCCAAGGCCTCTGGTTTGAGCACCGTTGTCTGAGGACTAAATGTTTCTCTCTGTCTTTTAGATTGAAACTCCCATGATGAACATCATCCCAGGGGGAGCTGTGGCCAAGCCTTTTATCACCTACCACAATGAGCTGGACATGAATTTATATATGAGAATTGCTCCAGAACTCTACCATAAGGTAATCAAGAAGAATATGCTCTGTTCCCTTACAAGCAGAACGCTAGGAAACCATTGGCTAGACAGGTGCAATCAGAAATAAGAGGACAGTGAGAGTGGAACAGCCAGGAGAATTTCCTAATTTGTCAGGCTTGTGAGTGTTATACTTCTAGAATTTCTCTATAAGATCAGTAGAGCATTGCAAATCGAGAGCAAAAGGATTGGCTTTCCTAGGTGTACAGATTCTCCTGACCTACTTTGGTTCCCATTATGCTTTTAAGTTTATAGTCCTCCTTGAATTAAGTCTGATTTTAGCCTTTTGTAGAAGCAGCAGCTTAATCTCTGTCTAGAAGTTGGAAATAACTGCCTTCAAATCGCCAGAGTAAACATCGAAGACTATATCATTTAAGATTCTTAATTACAGAAAACAACCTGTTATAACCAGTTTAAGCAAAAGAAAAACATATTCACGTGCGTGAGGAAGCTCACCATTTCCAAGAGGATCTGATAATCAGGCTTGGGAGACCACATGATTGGGAATGATTCTAAGTCATCACTGGGCTGTTCCCATGGAGAACCCAGTATTTTTTCCACTAAGCATAGTTGCCCCAGCTCATAACCTTGGCACTAAGCACAGGTCACTGCCCTTAGGGACTCTGCAGTTACTACCTCTAAAAGCTAGATATGTCTGGCCCCCTTCCTTCGCCAGAGGAATTCTCTGCACACCTACATCTTTCAGTAGCTTCCACGGTGAAGTCTCACAGGTGTGTCTGATTGGTGGGAAGCTTGGGTCACATGTCTGCATCCTAACTCCAAAAGAGGCTTCTTTCTTGGGGAGGCTCACACTCACAAGGTGGGGGGCACCCCAGGGAAAAGAGTATTCAGAGGTCCTAGACAGCCAGAATAAATAATGCCTATCTACTACAAAGACCTAAAGAGAGTAGGGTATGCAGCATTTAAGTAGAGACTTGAGATCATGCCTGAGCTGTGAAAGCCAAGTTATAGTTTTATAGGCAGAAACTGTCCAGAGCCATTAAGACATGACTGACTAGCCGCGATGACCATATGTTGTTATTAGATGCTGGTGGTTGGTGGCATTGACCGAGTTTATGAAATTGGACGCCAGTTCCGGAATGAAGGAATCGATTTGACTCACAATCCTGAGTTCACCACCTGTGAGTTCTACATGGCCTATGCAGACTATCACGATCTCATGGAAATCACGGAGAAGATGATTTCAGGTGACCCCTCTTGCTTCCTTTGTCTTTCATACGCTTCTGAGGGGCTGGTGTGCTGCTTTCAGGAGGACTTCCTGTTGGTCCTCTTTAAATGAGATTTCTTTCCCAGGGATGGTGAAGCACATTACAGGCAGTTACAAGGTCACCTACCATCCAGATGGTCCAGAGGGCCAAGCCTATGAGATTGACTTCACCCCACCCTTCCGGAGAATCAACATGGTAGAAGAGCTTGAGAAATCTCTGGGGGTAAAGCTTCCAGACACTAAACTCTTCGAAAGTGAAGGTGAAGTGATGTACTCCTCAGTTACATGGTCTTCCTTCCTGTTCACTTCTGAATTAGTTTGGATGAGGGCTAGAATTTCCCACACTGTTCTCCATATATACTTTTTTACTGAAGTAATGTGATATCCTCTTTCCTAACTTGTACATTTGTATTACAGAAACTCGCAAAATCCTTGATGATATCTGTGTGGCCAAAGCTGTTGAATGCCCTCCGCCTAGGACCACAGCCAGGCTCCTTGATAAGGTGAATGGCCTGCACTTCTAGTTCACGCCCCTATCCAGTGGTACCCGGCCCCCTGCTCCCTATGAAGATGAACTAGAAATAAGAGAATTAACAAGTTTTGCTGTACTGAGCTCTGTGCCAGTTCTTCTAGTTAATCCATACCAGTTATTGAGTTTAGGATAAACCCCCTAGCTTCAGATGTGGGTGGGAGCTGATCCTTTTCCACCTAAACTAGGAGTCAAAATGCCATTCTAGTTCTGCATTTCTTTTTCATTAAGCTTGTTGGGGAGTTCCTGGAAGTGACATGCATCAATCCTACATTCATCTGTGATCACCCACAGATAATGAGCCCTTTGGCCAAATGGTAAGATAAAGCATGGTGTTCGGTGACCTATTGCTGCATAACAGCCCAGAACTTAGTAGCGTAAAACAACAACTGATTCTCAAGGTTTTGTGGGTTCATTGGGTAGTCTTTCTGCTCTACGTAGTGTTGGGTGACTCAGGTGGCTTCTTTCAACTGGGAACTCTATCAGGGTACGTTGCTTCTCCTCACGTGCCTCTCTGGCAGCATAGCCTGGGCTTTCTAATATGGCAGCTGGGTTTCAAGAGGAAGCATTCCAAAAGGATAAACCCCAATGTGCACACACAGCAAGCCTCCGCTGACGTCCCATTGCCGAAAGCAAGTCATATGGGCAGCCCAGAGTCTGTGGCAGGCCTACAGGGCATGAGTACAGGAAGTACGGTTCAGTGTAACAGTCCATCGCATAGGTTTGTTGTGAAGATAATCAGAGCATCCTTGTCTCTCTCTAACCCTCCTCACCATTGTACCGAATGATTTGGTGCTGAGAATGCATGCACCGCTTTGAGTCAACTAGAATTCAGGAACTCTTGTATTTACCAGAAGTTAGATGCCAAGTGACTCTTCGGTCTCCTGTCCCCAGGCACCGTTCTAAAGAAGGTCTGACTGAGCGCTTTGAGCTGTTTGTCATGAAGAAGGAAATATGCAATGCCTACACCGAGCTGAACGACCCCATGCGGCAGCGGCAGCTTTTCGAAGAACAGGCCAAGGTAAGAAAGAGTAAGCAAAAGCACATAACTCACCAGGAAATCAGCTTTAACACTCAACTGTGTTGTCTGCATCTTGTGACTTCAGCAGAAATGAAGGATAAAGCCACCGGCTTTACTGGAGGAAGTCACATTTCAAGATCGAGAACTTGACTTATTTGGCCTTGGAATTTCTATATAAAAAAAAGAAAAAAGCTTTAGACATGATTTTTCTGTTTGACACGTCTTGAAAATACATTTGTGTAACAAGAACATAGTTTTTCTCAGATGATACATTTACTGAAGTGGCTTGGGGATGAGAGACAGGTAAAGATTAATGAAGACACAGCCTCCTCACAGGCCGCCTGCACTAACATTGCCGCTGATGGGTGGTTTCAGGAAATGGGAGAAGGACTTTTGGGAATCATCAGTCTCACTGGGCTCGCAGAGCCCCAGGCAATGGAGTTATTTTTTTTTCACAGAGAAATTTGCATGTGTGCTGAGGTAGATGTCATCCATCCTGACCTCTAGGTCTTTGAAAGAAACGGCTCCATCCTAGAGTTACTGGGAAACCAAATTTCCAGCAAGTGTAGGTGTCGAGAGCGTCTCTGGAATAGTCATCCCTCTGAGTTTGAACGTGCTAACTCAGACGTGGAGAGACTGTGCGACCCAGAACAGTGTCACTATTTAGTTCTCTTCTTTTCTAGGCCAAGGCTGCTGGCGATGATGAGGCCATGTTCATAGATGAAAACTTCTGCACCGCCCTGGAATATGGGCTGCCCCCCACAGCTGGCTGGGGCATGGGCATCGACCGAGTCACCATGTTCCTCACAGACTCCAATAACATCAAGGTACAGCAGTGCACACTGCCTTGAAGAAGCTCCACTGTGTTGGACACAGGGCATGGTGGGCCTGGAGAATGAGAATTGGCTTTGGGCTGAGGGGAGGAGCAGGCAAAGGAGTTACATGCAACGCCACGGGCAGAAGATCAGAGCATCTGACCTTATAAAATTTGGGATTTTTTTCTTTGTGAGGCAAAAGGAATACTAATTGCTTGTATTTCTTTAGAATCCAAGGACCATGCCAAGCCCTCTATCTGCATTATTGTCTCATTTAACTTAAATCAGCCCTTTAAGGTGTGGAAACGATGATCTCATTGTTATAGATGAGAGAATCAGATTTTAAGAGAACCTTTGTGTGTATCGATTCTTTTGACATTGTGCCCTAGGCAGTGCTATGCATGAGTGCTTTTCCATCCTCTAAGAGGGACCGAGTCGAATTATAGCACATCTGTCTTTTCAGCTGGGATGTACAGATCTGTGGGGTTTGATTGTAACAATCACCAGAGGAAAAATGAATGGGTGGCTATCTGTGAAAAAACAGTGTTTCTTAGCCTCAAAATTCATTTTGTTTCCTATAGGAAGTACTTCTGTTTCCTGCCATGAAACCAGAAGACAAGAAAGAAAATGTAGCAACTGCTGATACTTTGGAAAGCACAACAGCTGGCACTTCTGCCTAAAAAATAACAATTGCAAATCACATAACTCAGGCATCTTTGCATTTCTGCAAAACATCAAGGACTGCAAGGGAATTCTTGTGTGCTGCGATACACTTGACTATGACAGTTCAGTCACCAGAAGAGAGAAAAGGAATTAAGAATTCCTTTTTTACTCCTTGTTACCAAATAAACCATCTGTCTCTACTCTTGCTTAATCACTTTACTTTGGAAAGCCAACTTTTTTCTCATGCTGCTGGCCTAATGAATGTTTAGGATTATACCACTTTATTCAATAAATTTATATTAATGTCTGCTACATGCCAGGCATTGTTCTAAGGGGTTAGAGACACAGCAGTGACCACAAAAGCCAAGTCCCTGCTTTTAAAGACATACATTCTTTCTTTAAGGATGGAGATGAGCAGACAAGCAAGAAACAAATAACATATTATGTCCAGTAGTGGTACGTACTAAAGAAAAAGCAGAGTAAGGAGACAGGTACTTTTCTACAAGGTTGGTGGGGACAGTTCTATTTTAAATATATGATCGGGGAAGACTTCTAGGTAACATTTAAGTGGAGATCGGAGACAAAAAGGGCAAGTTATAGGACTAGAGGACCACATTTTTGAGGAACAGCAAAGGTTCTTGTGTGGCTGACAAGTGAATGAAGGTCAGTGAGGAGCCTTTTCACACAGGCCCCCCCTAAGCCATGCCGAGGAGTATTCTATGAGTGAGCTGGAAAGCCATTGGAGAGTTTTGAGCAGAGTGTTTTTAAAATATTCTAGTTAGCATGTGGAGGGCAAGAGTGAAAGTAGGAAGACCACCGACCCTATGGCAGTGGGCTGCAGAGATGATGGCTTAGACTTCAGTGGTTTAATGGAGATGGTTATGTCTTTGGACTCTGCCTGTGTTCCTGAGGTCAGCAGAATTTGCTGATGGAGTGTGGGTTGTGATAAAAAGAGAAGGCAAAAATGATTTCAACCTTTATAGTGGTGAGGACCTCCCTGCAACAACATGCCTCTTGCTAAGGACCTTCTCCATCCCTCTCCAGAAGAAAAGAGGAAACAAGTGCCCAGTGCAGAGCCCCAACTCCTACTTCATGGACGTGAAGTGCCCAGGATGCTATAAAATCACCGTCTTCAGCCATGCACAAACGGTAGAGTGTGTGGGCTGCTCCATTGGGCGCTCAGCCCACAGCAGGAAAAAGCAAGGCTTACAGAAGGATGCTCCAGAAGGAAGGAACACACAAAGCACCATGAATCGAGTCAGGAACCACCCTAATATTTTCGATAAATGATTTCAAGGTTTTGGGCCTGAACAACTGTAGAGTTGTCATCAATTTACTAAGATGGAAAAAATTGAGGAAGGGCAGGTTGAGCATTTGGTTTTGTACATACTAAGTTTGACATGCCTGTAAGACATCAGGTAGGAATAGTATTTTCAGCTCGATTCAACAGGGCTGAGAATGACAGTACGACTGAGGGCTTGCTGTGATGATGGAGTCCCCTGCTTCCTCAAGCAGCTGGGGGACTTTTTACCAGAGTCATACAACAAAGGACTTGACTTGCAGCTCAGCAAAATATCTGCAAGTTTCTACTTCCATAAATGAAAAAATGATCTAAGTGTGCAGAATTAACTAACTGGAAACTTCTTCAGAGACTGTTGAGCATCTCCCCACCTTGCAGTTTCTTAGTTCCAGGAGTACTTGGCAGTGATAGCAGGTGACCAAGTGGTATTTCAGAAGAAACATTTCCACATGGCACATCTTTCAGCAAAGTGGTTTTAAGTAAAATGAAAACAGTCATCTCACCAAGGGAGAGGGAACAGGGTCAAGATAAAAGCCTGGACTTGAGGCAACACTGTACTATCAATGTGGACCATTGGAAAAGGCAATGAGGATTAACAAGGCCACGGGTGACCATTAAAGAGTTGTTTAGTAGCGGGCTGGGGATAGAAGCCAATTCTCTGGCCTCTAGGACTGGGGTTAGAGACCAACTGAAGCAGAGGTAGACAACCTGTTTGGGGGGTTGGCAGGAAAAGCGACAAATCGGATGAAAGTTAGAAGAACTAGAAGGATTATAGAGTGCTCATTACCTACTTATAACAGTAGAAGGTTTACAATTTACTAACTGCTGTACTGAAATGAACAGAAAGGCTTGGTCCCAAGTTTCATCAAGCTTCTAGACTTGTAAGGAAAATAAACAATAAACTAAAAATGTATAAAATGGCGGCTCTGGTAAATGCTTTGTTCGAAGGCGAGATCTGCTGAGAAACTAACAGATCTACTTCGTTAAGGAAAGTTTCCCTGAGGACATTAGATCTGAAATCTGAAGGAAGATGACAGAAACCCAAAGAAATAATGCCACTAGATGAGGCAAAAGGGGGCTGGCTGGTAATGCAGGACTGTGAGCCCTGCTACAGGATTTTGTATTTTAAGAGTGCTGGATGGGTACTACACTTATCGTGGTAATGATCACTTCATTAGGTATGTAATTGTCTAATCACTATATTGTATACCTGAAACGAATATTGTATGTCAACTATAATTGAAAAATAGATTTTTAGAAAAGAATGCTGGAAAGCCACTAAAGTATTTAAGCAGGGGAGTGACATCTCATTTACATCTTGAAAACATCAGTCTGGCTTCCCTGAGAAAAAGAAGCTGGGCATGAAAAAGCAGCAGATTGCATTGTAAGGGTTAAGGAAAAGGAAATGACAAGAAGGGTAACTCACTTTTTTAATTCATGGAAATAGATTGATGGTGGTACCAATCCCCGAGAAAACCCTGTAAGATGAATCCCCCACCAGAATTAGTACTTCTTTAAAAACAAGAGGGGAGTCAGTTGCAGATTAAAGATGTTGGAGAGACAAATAAGGAACAGGGTCCTTAACCTTAGAGAAAGCCTCTGGCCCTTTTCCTCTGAACTAAAGTGAAGAATAGGATCAAATAAATTGCACTTCTGTCTAACTTTGAAGGGGTAATAACAAAAATTCGTCTTTAGGAATTGAGGTATACAATTGTGGGATTGTACACGCTCCTGAACGACCCAACTATACTACCTATTCCTGGCAATCTGAAGGTTTTCGATTAGCCACATGTGGCTATTGAGCATTTGAAATGTGGCTGGTTTGAATTAAGGCGTATGATAAGTGTAAAATGTACACCACATTTCTTAGACTTGGTATGCACCAAAAAAAAAAGCATGTAAAATATCTCATTTTTTAACATTAATTACATGTTGAAACGAATACTTTGGATATACTGGGTTAAGTAAAATATATGATTAAAATTAATTTCATGTATTTCATTTGACTTTTTAAAATGTACCTACCAGAAAATTTTAAATTACATATCTAGCTCAAATCATATTTCTCTTGGACGGCGCTATTTTAGACAGAAAGTCAGCCTAGTGTTCTAAGACATGACATCATGCTATTATTTGAACCATATCTTACCGGATGTAAGCGTCCATCATCTGTTTTCACTGGTACCTACGCACAGCCCCGCGAGCCGCTGGATAAGCACTAGCACCACGCCCCCCTGACGCACTACAAGGGCCAGCATGCACTGCGCCCTTCTGGGGACGGGGCCTCAGAGGACCGCCTCCTCGTGTCGTCATGACCGCTGCGCAGCGCGAGTCCTGCCTGCTCCTTCCGAGGGCGCTCGTGGTGGAGGAGGGAGGGAGCGTCCGTAAAGCGCTGGGATCAGGAGACCGGGGGCGCGCGAATGAAGGGGGCCCTGCGGCTCCTGGGTGAGATGTCCTAGGGTAGAGTTTCCCGAGGCCATTTTGTGTGGGAAGAGGTTGTAAGGACCGTGCCTCCCCCGCATACGCGTCACGTGGACAAGTGCGGCTCCTTTCGTGGAAATGCGGGTATCCGCCAGTAGAGCTTTTGCTGCGGGCGAGCGCGGGGCGTGTAGCATAGCAGCCACCTCCCGCATAATCCAAGGAGGCGGGCGCGCACGTGGTCCCAGCTTCAAGGGCCTGGCGTCTCTTCTGTAACTGGCCGAATGGGCCCCAGCCCCGGCCTCTAAGAGCCGGCAGGGAAGATGGTCGGCTTCCGAAGTTATCGAAGAGGAGGCCTAAGGGAAGTAGGCTTACCTTCCTCCCAGCATTGCTTAAATTTCTCACCTGGCTGCCGACCTGCGTTAACTTTTATTTGAAAAGGAAGTGGGTTCTTAAGCATTTTGCAACGGTCATAACAAGCCGTCTTGTGGACTAAGAAATGCTTGTTTAACTGAGCTATTGTTTCATAGGAAGAAGCTGTTCACCATCTAGAAGAGACTGGGTGTGAATTTTAGCGGACACCGTAGATTAAACATTTATTCAATTCAACTATTGTGCGTGCTCATCCAGACTCAAGTAACGTGAAGTGATGATATAGTTCTGGAATGCTTCATCTTAGGGAGTCGTCGTTTCTTCTAGCAAGTTCTGTCTTCCTTGGTACTTATGGTTTGTGATGTGTGATGAGCTTCAAGTTGATTCCCTGAGTATCTACCTTCATAAAATATACTGCCCTGTGATAGCCCTCCCAAACAGAGAATTCTAGCATCTCCCATACTTAAAAAAAAAAAAGTTAGTAATTTTTTATAGTTTATGAAATGCTCTCCCTGATTACTTTCTCTCCTCTACACCTAGTCATTACATTACTGCTGACTTGCTCCCCATTCTTTTGCTGCAAGAGATATAAAACTTACGTTGGTTCTCTGACTGTAAATTGACAATTTAGGACAGTTCCTGCCAGATTCTTGTTTTAAATCGATATGATCTGATTTTCCATGACCATTTACTGCAGTAACGGGTCCGCACATCTGAACTGTTAAAAAAAAAAAAAGTAAACAGGCATATTAAAAATTTTGTTTATTTGAGCAAAAATCAATACCAATCAGGCAGCATCAAACCGGAAGTGGTTAGGAGCGGTCTGCAGATAGGAGCTGGGGGAAAGACTTGGAGGACGTGCAGAGAAGCAAGAAAGGAAATAATTTGATTGGCTATGGCTTAGAGCCGAATTGACTGTAATTGGTTGTCCTTAGTGTTTTAATGTAACCTTTGTCAAGGTAAGAAACCCTCAAACATGTGGAAAACTTTTATGAGTTTGTTTAAGCCAAACTGACAGCAATTGCTGGGAAGCAAAAGCTCAAGGAATTAAGAAAATGCTCCAAAGAATGGCAGTTTTGCATCTTATTTTATACGTTGGAATAAAAGGAGGAGACGTAAGGAGGGATGAAGTACATTGGTGTAGATTAAGTGGGTGGGAGAAAGCAAAACAGGGTGGGGGAATCTCTGGGATTGGATTAAAAAGTGAAAGGGAAAGACACATGCTTCTTTTACATTGTGGGTACAAGATAGGTCATAACGTGTAGCATTTGAGATGGTATTAGGGGAACAAGACATCAATGAGGGTTTCTGGGGTCTCTGCTCTGGTGCCCCAGTTGTGCCCTGAGAGATCTGGAAAGGAGATTACTCTGACATTACAAAGGTATTTTATCTTAGATGCAAAAAGACAGTAGACAGGTTCACTTAAGGTAAAGATTGACCTTTGTCAAGAAAGCTATGGGCCTAGGACGTGACTACCTTCCATGACTCGCTTTTAGTTAGGAATTTTTGTGTTCAGACCATCCTATGGTTACTTTCAGTCTTTTGAGTTTTTAAGGCCCTGCCATACAGGCCTCTGAATTTGTCAGGTGCAGTGTGTGGCCCTTTTTTCATCCACACCTTGAGGCATTTACAGGCTTAGAGCTTGGTTTGCTTACACAGGGCATCACAGCATTAGAGCCACATTGGTCTAATGGCCTCCTTGTTTAATTAAACACAATGTAGGGACTCATTGTAGAAGGTTTTCAAAAGCTACATGCATTGGGGCTCAGTAAAGCCTTTCTTTTTCCTTTTTTTAAAACACTTTAACTGTGTCCATTACCATATGATCACATTTTCTACCAACAAGCTTTTCATACATTTGAGTCCAAATGAGGTCATTTTTAAGAGTCAACAGTCACGAGTGGGAGAGTTTCTAGCAAAGTATCCTAGGCCTCTTTCAGATCTGATCTACTGAATGGTTTTTATTCATGGCTTTATGTACCCTTTACAGCCCTCCTCTCCCCAAGGAGTGCAAGGCAAATCAATCAGGAAAATCAAAGGTTCCTTTTAGTAAAACTAATCACAATTGACATTAATTATGCTCAATTTTATAATAATTCATTTTTATAAATATTATTTAATCATCACAATAACCCTATGGATTAAATGCTCCTGTAATCCTTACTTTAACAGATGAAGAAACAGACACAGGGAGGTTAAGTAACCTACCCAATATTACACAGTTAATATAAGCAAAGCCATAATTAGAACCCAGAAAGGGTATCTGTAAAGCTCATGCTCTCCACAACCCCAATGAGAACCCTTGACTGGTGGGAAACCACTGGGCGCTGTCACTTCCCTCTGAGTCATAAAACTATCAGAGAAATTGAAGGGTTGCTTTCCTATTAGGGAAAATTGGAGATACACTAGCGGGAGCTAAAGAACTGATCTGCTGTGGGAGAAAGGAGAGAAAAATAAAATGCCTGAAAAAGAGGACAGAAAAGTGAACATCTGCCTGGGAAAGATAAACCTTGTTTGGTGAGAGTCCGCCTCAAGCGAGCGGAGGTCTGCAGCAGTTTACGAGCTGTGCTATTTCCATATGAAAACTGGAGTAGCGAAGCTACTTCCCTCTCATATGTTTTCGTTTTGAGTAGTAGGTTCAGATTCAATATAAACATGTCAGATACTGAACATTAAAAAAATTTAAAAACAACTTAAAGAAATAGGATGTCTTCTGGAGTTTGTGGGATTTGGGACTTCTTTGATCTTTGCTTAAAGATGAAAAAGACCGGGGAAATAGTAGGAGAAAATGACCCGGAGCGTTCCAGATAGAGAAACCTCGGTATGAGCACAGTTGGGCTACCTTCAAAAGTCTGTCGAAGCACAGGTGAGAGGGTGTAGCATCTTGCATTGGCTGCTTTTATGTACTTCTAATGGCCGTGGTTTTTGATCAGGGCTTCAGCACCAACTCAGACCATGTGGACCGCGGATGAGATTGCACGTCTGTGTTATGAGCACTATGAGATCAGGCTGCCCAAGCAGGGGAAGCCGGAACCCAACCGCGAGTGGACATTACTAGCAGCTGTGGTGAAGATACAGCCTATATCGGAGCAGTCCTGTGACTGCCCTGACAAACCCATGCAAGGTGAGACTTTTTCTCCTTGGGACGGCCCCTCTCCCTGTCAGAGATGATAGAATTATAAATGGCTCTACAGGGACGGTCGTGGCCAGGTATAAACTGTGATGTGGGGCATGTTCTCTGCTCTCCGCCAGATGGCGCAGTACTTCGGACGGTGGGAGGCGGCCGTACTGGAACAGTAGTCCTCGGATGGGTTAGCCTATGGGAATGCTCTGGAGGAATGTGCAGACTTATTAAACCTGAGAACTGGGGACCATTCCGATTCCGAGCACTCAGACTTAACAATTTGTTCTTTTCCCCTCAGTGACAAAGGAAGTTGTCTCAATGGGAACAGGAACGAAATGCATAGGCCAGTCCAAAATGAGGAAAAGTGGTGAGTCTGAATGGGGTCTAAATAGTGCCTGTCCAGGAAACCGTGTCCACGTTGCTTTTTCCTCTCCTCTCCAGGGCGAAGGGGCTATATTACTGAAGTGGCTGACCTTTCATGTCAACACTGACTGCCACTCTCATTTAAAGAATGGGAATAAACTCTGGAAGCAAAGACTGCCAGGAATACAATTTCTAGGTAGATTGAAAGTTGGCCAGTATTTTCATGCTCAAACAAGAAGTTCCCTGGGCTTAGCTATCCCACATTGCATCTGAAGCCCCAGAAAGCTTGAATTAAATGGAGACTTTGGCACGAAAAAGAATATGGAAATTCCTTAGAGATCTGGCATCTTCACCAGATCTCTCGAGTTAGCAGAGTTTGCGTCTCTTCGTTCTCCTAGCCTTGCCTCCTGTGTATGAGGAAGCTGTTCCAGGGCCACCATGGATTGAGTTCCAGGGAATTGTATCACAACGAGCACAAGTGTGGTACGAGGGTACAAAAGATCTGGATCGCTGTCCTCCAGATAAAGATGTCTCTATAAGTCAGTAGTTCTCAGGGGAGATTTTGTCTCCCAGGGGACATGGGACATTTGGCAATGTCGGGAGACATTTTTGGTTGTCACAACTTGGGAAGAGGTGAGTGTACTCCTGGCTTCTAGTGAGTAGAGGCCAAGATTGTTGCTCACCATCCTACAACGTACAGAACAAAACCCCATAACAAAGAATTTTCCAACCCCAAATGCCAATAGTACAGAGTTAAAAACCGTGCTGTAAATGCATTGCCATTAATGATTGTGATTCTGCCTGGCAGAGCCCTCCAGGAGCTATATGGCCATCCTGGGTACTGGGGGAAATTGCTATGTTCTGCTTCTAGGAACCAAGGCCTCTCTAGATTCTGCATGTCTTCACTAGTGACCTGTCTTTGCCACAGGAGACATCCTCAATGATAGCCATGCTGAAGTCATAGCCAGAAGAAGTTTCCAAAGGTAAAGCCATATCCCCAGAGGATCTGATTTAGCCCGAAGTGGGGGGCCCAGAATTTGTATTTCTAATAAGCTCCCAAGTAAAACTGATTATGTTGGCCTGTGACCTACACATTGAATAGCACTGGTCTAGACAGTGGTTCTCGTGCTGGAGTGTGCATTACAATCAGCTAGAGAGTTTGTTAAAATCCAGATTGTTGCCTCCCCCACCCCCAGAGATTTTGATTCAGCAAGTCCTGGATGGGGCCTGAGAAACTGCATTTCTAACAAATTCCAGATGATGCTGATGCTCCTGGTTCAAGGACAACACTTTGAGAAGCACTAGTGTAGATCAGTATCATAATTCCAAATCTGCCAGTCCAATTGGTTTGTAGTAAATCTTTCTCTCTTAGTAATCACTCAGCTAGAGTCTTTCCCTTTACCACAAAGATTGGTGTTCATTCCGATAACATCCTGCACCCATTAGGTACCTTCTCCATCAGCTCCACTTGGCAGCCACACTGAAGCAGGATAGCATCTTTGTCCCAGGAACTCAGAAGGGACTGTGGAAACTCAGACCAGACCTCTTGTTTGTGTTTTTCTCCAGCCATACGCCCTGTAAGTGTACTCAAGCCTTTGGATTAATGTTACATAGTCTGCTTCTTTATGTTTGTCTTATCCATAGATATGTTTCTCAAAAAAAAAAAAACACTTCTGGCTGAAGTGTAGCCACAACCAGTGACAATGCTCTAGCTCATTTTTTAAAAATTTTATGTGATGTCCACCCATGGTTTGTCCGCAGAAAGAACACTACCTGGAGAATGTGATTATCTGGATCTCTAGGCATTTCTTTCTCATTACTAATTGATAAATCCGGTGCTTGGTTTAGCTACTTCAGACTCCTCTTTGTGAGTTTTATTAGCATGACTCAGCCTCTTGAGTTAGGGCATCTGTCAAGGTCAGATCTCTGAGCCTGTGCCTGCAGAGTAGGAGGTGGGCCCTGGTGAATTCTCCAAAGTCACTGTCACCTCGTGAGGTTTCTGGAAGTCTGCCACCAGCCTCTCTGGCAACACTCCCACTTCTGCATCTCTCGCTTTTCCCACTTTTTGGTTATAAAGGCTACACATGTATTATTCACATGCTTTAGAAAAGCAACACACATTAGGTTAATGTTTGAAGAAATCGCACCCTTCTAAAGCAGAGGCTGTGCTCTTTACCAAACTCTGGTTTTCTTTGAGTTCCTGTAAACACAGAAATCTCTAAACCAGTATCAGGAAACACCAGCTGTATAATTTACTGCAGAGTTTTTACTCTGAGGATATGCACATAAATCTCTAAAGATGGGGAAGTTGTGAGTGTTGTTTGGCAAACTTATTTAACCATGAAGTCAACCACTCACTTTTGTTTTCCAAGACATCCTGTCGGACAACATTCAACAAAATGCACTTGGCAAACTGTGCTTACTCTAAACCAGTGGTTCTCAACTCAGGACTATTTTGCTCCCCAGGGGACATTTGGCAACATCTGGAGACATTTTTGTTGGTCAGACTGGGGAGTGCTGTTGGTATTTAATAGATAGAGACCAGGGAGGCTGCTAAACACCCTATAATGTACAGGACAGAACCCCTGCAGCAAAGAATTATCTGGCCCAAAATATCAATAATGCAGAGATTGAGAAATCCTTATCTAAACCAGTGTTTCCAAAACTTCTTGTGATAAGAATTACCTGGGATCCTTGTTCAAATATTTAGTTTTCCAGACTCCTCCCCACTCAGAGATTCTAACTCACTAGATGTAGAAGAGGATCTTCAACAAGAGCCCTGGAGGATTCTTATAAGGGAAATTTGGGCAGGTATTCTTTTCTCGTGTTACCTGGGAGAATAGAATTAAGCTTTGTTTATAGCAGTGATTCCCAAACCTGGGCTTGCATCAGAATCACATGGAGAGCTTGTTAGAACACAGGCTACTGGATACCACCTCCAGAGTTTCCGATGCATCAAGTCTACTATGGGTCCCAAGAACTTGCTAACAAGTTCCCAAGGGATGCTGATGTGGCTGGTCCGGGAGCCTCACTTTGAGAACAACTGGTTTAAAGGATTTCTTCTCCTGAAGGTGGGGATGCCTCCATCATTCCAATGCTTGAGTTTGAAGATCAGCCTTGCTGTCCAGTCAGTAGAGATTGGGCCAATAACCCAACAGTAGAAGCAAGTGGTAACATCGAAGCTACTGAAGATAAAAGGAAATGTAAAGACCCGGACAGTCCTATGACCAAAAAGATGAGACTCGAGCCCAGGATTCCTGCCAAAGAAGTCGCCAATGGTGCCGCTCACCATCAGAGTTTTGGCAGTCAGGAAAGTGGCCCAATCCCACCAGATGTTAGCAACACTAATCTCCCCTCAAAGAGTCAGGCTGCTGTTGGTGGAATGGCCCCCGGTGGTGCCAAGGTCGTGGATGTTTATAGAACTGGAGCCAAGTGTGTGCCTGGAGAAGCTGGAGACTCGGGGAAGCCTGGTGCTGCGTATCACCAGGTGGGACTGTTCCGAGTGAAGCCGGGCCGGGGGGACAGGACTTGCTCCATGTCCTGCAGTGACAAGTTGGCACGATGGAATGTCCTCGGATGTCAAGGAGCATTGTTGATGCATTTTCTAGAAGAGCCTATCTATCTGTCAGCTGTGGTCATTGGAAAGTGTCCATACAGCCAGGAAGCCATGCAGAGAGCACTGACTGGGAGGTAAGAGGGCGGGGCGGGGCGGGCTCCACGGGAACAGTATTTCCGAGAAGCCGTCTGAGAGTGTGTCTGTCCAAAGAGCCTTAGAAACATGCAGACTCTTTGATCCAGCAGTTCCACTGCTAGGATTTGTCTTAAGAAAATAATTGAGGAAGTGTTCAAACATTTAGCTTTCTATGTAGTCATTTTTTAAAAAGAGAAGGAAACACTAAAATGGCTGTCAGTAAGAGATCAAGTGATTTTTGTTGACTCATATTGAGGACTGTTTGACATGGTAAAATGCTTATAATGTTTAAAGAGCAATTTAGAAGATAAAATGAGTTCATTTTGGTTTTAAAATTTTTTCTACATATGCACATAGAAAAAAATTCATAGGACGATATACACAAAGGCATCTATATTGTTATCTCTGAATTGTGGTGTCGTGGGTAGTTTTCTCTTTGCGATTACTCTATTTTCTGATTTTCCTACAGTGTACATATATTGCTGTTAAAATTTTTTTAAAACCTCAAACATTAAGTGTTAATTTTCAAAAAGGTAAAAGACAAAGGATGACCGCTCAAGTGTGATCTCCTTAAAGACGTGTTAGCATAAGAAAGATCCAAACCGGTAAAGAATTTTTATGAGTTTATTGAAGCCAAACTGACAAAAATGCTAGGAGCAAGATCTCAAATGCTTTTGAGTTTGACAGCTTCTTTTATGCATTTGAAATTAAGGAGGGAACATAAGGAAGATTGGAGAAACCAAGGCTGGGATTGGATTACATGATAGTTAACAAGACTATGTGCCCTCTTGAGGGTTAATACCCCCCTCAAAGGGGTATTACTTCTGGCATTTCAAAAGTGTGTTAATCCAGCTGCACAAGAACAATGGGCAGGACTGGCCTAAAACCTTTTGCTAAAGAAGTTACAGGCCTGGGGCGTGACTACCCACCATGACCTGCTCAGTTAGGAATTTATGATCAGATTGGCCTGTGAGGTCACTTTCAACCAAACCAGATGAATGCTGTATGAAGGGCAGGAGGAAGCCATGGCCAAGGGGAAGCCTGTGGGCCTGTGTCAAATTACTTGTCCTGAAGCAACTCCAAGAAGTAGCCCCAGGATATAACCCTCTAAATCCACTCCTGGGTACATGCCCAAGAGAAATGAAAACATACATCCACACAAAACTTGTACATGAATGTTCATGTACAGCATTTGTCATAATAGCTGAAAAGTGAAACAACCCACATGTCCATTCTCTGGTGAATTGATAAACAAAAGGTGATATATCCATACAATGGAATGTCACTCAGCCACAAAAAGAAGGAAGGACTGAGACACGCTGCCACACAGATGAACCTTCAAAACCTTATGCTAAGTCAAAGAAGCCAAATATAAAATATGATTTCATGTAGTGAAATGTCCGAAATAGGCAATCCATAGAGACAGAAAGTAGATTCGTGGGTGCCAGGGACTGGGGAAAGGGGCGAGAAGCGACTGCCATAGGTGCAGAGTTTCTTATGGGCATGATGAAAATATTTTAAATTTAGAATATGGTGAGAGTGGCAAATTTTATGAATAAACTAAGAAATACATTGAATTATACTTGGATGAATTTTATGGCATATAAACTATATTCCAATAAGGATATTAAATTAAAAAATAAAAAGCAACCCTAGGCACTGTGCCCAAGATATTTTCTGTGTTTTCTATGTTTTCTCTGTTATGAGACTTTAAGTTCCTATCTGCTCAGGCATCTAGATCGTGTGAAAGATACAAGAGAAAACATGAAGCTTTTATATTATAGGGTAATTTTGGTTTCTGGTGTTTTTGAAGGATTTCCTAGGAAGCCAATGCCACCTCGTTAATATTCCTGCTTAAGGTTTTCAAATTTTTCAAAACCGCTATCAGGAATGGCATTTGGTGTTACTGAAGTCACTGGGGGGCGGGGGAGAGGTGACTCAAATCATAGTTATCACTTCAGAGTGATGGGAAGGGATCTTCCTCCAGCCAGAAGGTTCATATGATTCTATTCTGTCACATCCTCCTGTACTCCCCTCCAAATCCATCCATCCATCCGTCCATCCATCTACTCATCCACCCATCCACCCACATACCTCTTAAGGCCTTCGCTTCCCACCAAGGCACAGGGATGGTAATGTTGTCTGCAATCCTAGATACTGTCTCAAGGAGTGTGCCTAAACCGAATGCATTTTCTCTCACAATTAGGTGTCAGAATATCTTGGCTTTACCCAAGGGCTTTGGAATTCAAGAAGTGAAACTACAGCAGTCAACTTTATTGTTTGAACAGAGCCGCTGTGCAGTACAGGCAAAAAGGGCTGACGGCCCAGGCCGACTTGTTCCTTGTGGAGCAGGTAAGGGATCCAGGTTCTTCTTGCCCTGGAGTAACTTGTCCTCAGACAGTAGAGTAGCCTGGAAGGGGCTGCATCCTCCCAGCCTGGGGAGGCAGTTTACTATCTAAATGGTCAATAATGTGGGCTTTGGAGACACCAACACTGGGTCAAGTTCATGTTCTGTGTGAACCTGGGCAACCTACGTGTCCTCTCTTAGCCTCAATTTTTTCATCTTCAGATAAGAAAATCCTTTATCAGAGTTATGAGAATTAAATGAGAAATTCTGTTTCATTTACTGTGTGTTTAGTATATAATAAATGCTCAGTGACTGTGAGTTGTTACAGTGATGATGATGATGAATCATGAACCACTTTATATTACTGTACTCTGGAGGCCGAGTATCATTACGTCTGACATCATATCCAGCTCTCATTGGTCTGCAGAGGCAGGGAAATATTTTTATTAAAACACTTTTGGAATTTATGGAAAACTGAACAGTTTTAACCCCAGAATCGTACCTTTTCATAGCCATCAGCTGGAGTGCAGTTCCTGAGCAGCCATTGGACGTCACTGCCAATGGCTTTCCACAGGGAACAACAAAGAAAGGAATCAGAAGCCTTCAGGCCAGGTACGGCATATTGGGGCAGGAGATGGTGGCTGTGTACTCACACCTCACCGCTGTCTAATCCCAGAATATTTTTATCACCCCAAAAAGAAAACCCATTAATAGTCACTCCCTATGTCTCCCTCTCCTCATCCCTGGCAACTCCTAATTTACTTTATAGCTCCACAGATTTATCTGTTCTGGACATGGCGTATAAACAGAATCATACTTGGGCTTTTATGTCTAGCTTCTTTTACTCAGCATGTTTTCAAGGTTCATCTACATTGTAGCATGTATCAGTCCTCCATTCCTTTTTATGGATAAATAATATTGCATTTTATGGCTAAAAAACCTTTTGTTTATCTATTCATCTATGGATGGACATTTGGGTTATTTCACTTTTGGGCTATTATGAATGATACGGCTTTGAGTATTTGTGTACAAGCTTTCGTAACAACTGCACAATTTTGAAACTTTCATCAGCAATGTATGAGAGTTTCAATTACACTACATCCTTTACAATACTTGTTATAACAATAGTCTTTTTTGTATGGTAGCCATTCTAGTGGTTGTGAAGTGCTATCTCACTGTGGTTTTGCACTTCTTTAATAACTAACGATGTTGAGCATCTTTTCATGTACTTATTAGCTATTCGTATATCTTCTTTGGAGAATATTCAGATCCTTCGCCCGTTTTTAAAATTGGTTCATTTATCTTTTTATTGTTGGGTTGCAAGATTTCTTTGTATATTCTGGAGAATAGTCCTTTATCAGGTAAATATATAGAAATATTTTCTCCAGTTCTAGGGGGGTATCTCTTTCAGTTTTTGACAGGGTCCTTTAAAGCACAAAAGTTTAAAATTTTGATGAAGTCCGTTTTATCTATTTTTCTTCCTTTGGTGATTTGTGCTTTTGGTGTTATATCTAAGAAACTGTTGTCTAATTCAAGGTCACAAAGATTTACTCTGTTTTCTTCTAATAGTTTTGTAGTTTTAGCTCTTATGTTTAGGGCTGTGGTCCATTTTGAGTTTGTTTTTCTATAAGGTGTGAGGTAGAGCATCCAACTTTATTCTTTTGCATTCAGTTGTTCCAGCACCATTTTTTGGAAAGAGTTTTCTTTTCCCTAGGAGATTTTGAACAGAACACTTTCTTAGGCTCTGCCCCTAGAGATTCTGGTTTAGTTGGTCAAGGTTGGAACTCAAAAATCACTTACGAATCTCCACAGTGATTGAACTGGCAAAAAAGGTACCATGGAAATAGGACTCTGTGTCTTCAAATAGGCTTTTGCTGAAGTATAGAGCTTTTGAACTGCTAGACATGAGACAGATTTCATCGTTGCGCGTTCAGAGGTTCACGCATCTGCCTTACTGTTCTTTTGCCAAATGCTCAGCTCATCTCATCCACCCTACTTTTCTCTTCCCATGGAGCCACAGGTGGTCCACCAAAGGCATTTCCACTGCAGTCTGTGTTGAGCTGCTCTGAGTGACTCTTGTAGGAGTCTCACAATTTACAGGTGGTCCTTTGCACTCTAAGTTTCTTTTCCACTTCTTTATTATGCCCTTATAGATTTGTAATTAAAATTCACAGGTGGATTTTGGCTTTTTGTGACATGTCTGATTGCCTGACACAACACAAACAACAACAACAACTTACAACTTTTTAGACTTAAAAAAAGTTTTGTTCTTCACAGCCATTGACCAGCATTCAAATGGCCTAGACAGCAGACCCAGCCTATCTCCTTGGTGGCCTAGGATGCTGAATTGAGTAATATTTTCAAAATTGTTGTGGGAGAGCTTTTTGGACAGTTTTTCCAAGGGCCTTCCTGGCTTCAGGCTACCATTAGCACCTCTCACGGGACCAAAGATGTGTGAGCAGAGTAGGTCATGAGGGACAGGAATCGCACGTTTCC
>NW_006433950.1:8234313-8291104 GCF_000325575.1 Pteropus alecto
TGCTGCTTTGCTCAAGTCTAAATGCTCTTCTTCCCTGTGAATTCACACCCTCTTTTACTTGAAGAGCTCGGCTCAACCACCACTGCCTTCTGGCTCACAATTACCATCTTTTCTTTAGATACCCATAGTGCTGTTCTCTAGCTTCTCGCAATATGTCAGTGCTTTCTTCGTGATTAAGAGTGCCTCCCGTTGTCACCCTTGCTCTGTCGCCAGTTAGTCAGGTGACTTTGGACAAGTCCAGTTGCCCTCTGGGCCTCTGTTCATATCTGTAAAACAAGGATGTTGGAGTAGATGATCCAAGGTCTCTGGCACGTTGCAGATGTCTCTCCTTTTAGAAGGCAGTCTTCATACAGGGAGAAAAGATATAGTAGAGTAGGTGCTTTGTAGTTCAAGAGACCGATGTTTAATTCCTGGCTCCCTGGTTGTGTGAACTTGGGCAAATTTCTTTACCTCGCTGAGGCTCCATTTCCCCAGTGATAAAGCAAGGTTGACTAAAAGCATCTATCGCACAGAAATGTGAGAATTTGAGAGGGAGTGACTCTAACTTGGTGCAGGGCTTGCAGCAGACACCTTGTTATGATTGATTTCCCCTTCAGTTGTCAAAAAAGCTTCATGTTATTTCTGAAAGAGCCAGTCACTTTTGTTCTAAAGACCAGTGGCTGCTGTGGGGAAAGCTGGTTTTCTAATTGCTCATTACCGAGTGCTGGTATCCGGTGAACACCCTCGTTAAAACTACAGGGCACATGAACTCAGACTGGGATGTAGAGACATTTTATATACTAATTCAACACTAGAAGAAAATATTTTACATAAGTTTTTGTGATTTTTTTACAAAAATGAGGTAACAGTAACCAGGTAAAGGACCCTCATTTTTAAGAAGCTTAATTTTACTCTGCCTCTTATAGGCAAATGCCTTTGCCCTAACATAGCAAATCCTCTTCCCATTCCTGTCCAAATACCAAAGTATCCTAGAGTATCATTAAATAGCTCATTGGTTTATAAGAGAAAAGGGCGAGGGATTAAAAAATAAATTTAAATGTATCTATGTTAGAGTAAAGGTAGTGCTAAATTGAAAATATCAATGTGATAGTTTAAAGATTACAACGTGAATGTGTAATCTTTGAAAAATTACATATATATGTATAGATAGCTTTCCTAGATCTTCTTACATATATTTCAGTAAAGTTTAATTTCCTTCTTATAAATCTTTTACATCTTTTATTAGAGTTATTCCATGATTATTATATGATTATTATATTCGTTATCTGTTGCTATATATTTAAGCCAAAAGTTAGTGGCTTAACACAACAATCACCATTTATTATTTCATAGTTTCAGGAATTTAGGAAGATAATTCTGACTCAGGGACTTATGAGGTTGCATCTATTATGTCAGCCAGGGCGCAGTCATCTGAAGGCTCTACTGGGGGTGGACGATCTGATTCCACAATGGCTCACTCATGTGACTGACAGGTCAGTGCTAGCTGTTGGCAGGAAGCCTCAGTTCTTCACAGCTCGGATCTCTCCAGAAGGCTATGTATGAAGTGTCTATCATCTCAACTTGGTGTCTGGCTTCCCCCAGCACAAGTGATCCAAGAGAGCAAGGCAGGAGCCATAGCATCTTTTATGACGTAGCCTCAGAAGTCACACTGCATCTGCAGCTTCCTAATGGTTATGCACAAGGGGCATGAATTCCAGGAGACAAGAGTCTCCATCTTAGAGATTAGCTACTACATATGCTATTTTAAGTAATTTCTTTTTATTTCATTTTCTTGCCATTGCTGTTGCAACCAATTTTTTGTTGCTCTCTGTTGCAGTCAGTGTTTGTATCCAGCAACTTTGCTAATGCTTATTATTATACTGATTTATCTGGGAATTCTTTTGGAATTTTTAAAAAATAGATAATCTTTTACAAATAGTATTTCCTTTCCAATCCCCCATTCCTTCTATTTCTTGGCTTACTAGAAATTGGCTAGAACTGGCACTATCACTGTCATGTGCAAATAATAGCTTTGGTTTTTGCTTTTGAATCCCTTTTCCTTCTATTTCTTGTCTTGCTGTCTAGAACCTCTGTATAACATTGGATAAAAGCAGTGATAATAAGTACCTTTGTCTTATTCCTGATTTTAAGGACATATATTTGCTGTAGGTTTTTATAGATACCATTTATGAATTTAAATACCTTTCCTTGTCCTAGTTTGTAAAGGTTTTCAATTATTCAATGGATGTTGAATTCTAACAAATGCTATTTTACATATATTTTCCTCCTATTTATATTACTTAACACCTTTAATACGTTAATGAAGTGAGTTCCATTCGTTTTTTGGCTTTGGAGTTTTTAATGTTAAAGCAGCTTTTAACATTATATTCCCGAGTGCCAGCAGCCACGTACTACAGTTAAGGCCCAGGGAGAACAGCACACGAGGACTCAGGGTTCTGCTTTAAGCTGTGATTCCCTTTACTAGGCCAGGTCCCAGCCAGGTGAAGCAGCTTCTTGGCAGACTGCACGATCCCCTATTTTGTATGTTCCAGTATGGCCACTGTGTCTAAACTGATGGTACGATTTGTGGGGACAGTGAAGGGTAGGGTGTGTAATGATGAGCCTGCACGTTGTGGGCACACATAACAGTTCCTAACTTCTAGATCAGCTCATGAATTGTGTATGTGAGAGAAAGGAAGGAAGCATACACAGTCCAGGCCACAGCCGACATGGATGTGCCACACCAAGAAGGCCCCAGTGGGCTGGTGAGGAGTCCACACTCGCTTCCTTCGCTGCTCCAGACTAAGACTTCCATGAAGCTGGGTGTTAGAAGCAAAGGACTGGCCTCCAAAGGCCTGTGGTACCCAGGCGAAGATGGGAGGTTCTGCCTCAAGTGGCTCATCCAAGTGGACTTCATAACCACAGTTTACATGGGGAGCAGCTCTCAAGTCTCTGAAACAAAGCTTTCAATTTCTTGTACCCAAGGGGCCAGCTCCCTTGAAAGGAGGTAGCCAACATGGCTGATAGGTGTCTTGGGGGGAATTTAGTAATTCCACCTCTGTCTTTATCCCGTTTGAACCTGTCACCTTGATGATTTCACTGCTGATGACATTTCTTAAGATAAGATTCATTTTTGTGCCTCAACCTAATAAGACATTCGGGTCTAGGTTTTCTCCTTGCCAAGCACAGGTGACAATGGGGGCTCTGTCACATTCAGAACTAAATACCATATGAAGCCTGGTGTCTTTGATAGGGATCTGGTGCATCACAGACACTTAATAAATCCTCTTTGTTTTTTTCCAAACAGATCTCGAATCAGCAAAGTGGAACTCTTTAGATCATTCCAGAAACTGCTAAGCAGTATTTCAGAGGACAAGTGGCCCGACTCCCTCAGGTGACACTGTTGACCCATATTATTTCATATTTAGCAAGACTTCCAGTGTAACTTTGGCTTATGAATGGCAGGAGTTCAGTCGGCCAGTAGGCACTTACTGCTGTTAACCTCATGCTCTTCCATCCCCACAGCCCTGCTTGCAGGATACATGTATGATCTGTATCAAACATGTATGATACAGTTTGATGGCACAGAATCCCAAGAGACCAAGCGTAGAACCGGGTCTCGGCCCATTCCAGGCCCTCCTTTCATTCCAGCCTGGACTGAGAGTGCCGTGGAGATGCGAGTGCTTGCAGAGCACTATATTCTGTTAGGCTCTTCATTCCCTTCTCTTTCTCTTTCGTTCACATCAGTGGTTGTGAACTGCAGCTCCCTGACTCAAATCTCTCTCCAAACAAGAATGTAGAGAACTATAAAACCACCTCAGGGGCAGGTGGGTGGGTTCAGTTGACACTAACTACCCAGAGTTAGGCCAGACTTCACAAAGTAAGGGCACAGTCCCCACAAACTGCCCTCACTTCAGATGCCAGCAACAAGCTTGGGGGCCCCCCTAGCCACTCACATTTCTGATCAACTGACTACAAACTCGGGGGGTTCCCACTACCCCCTCACGTTTCATATTTCATTAGAACAACTGAGAATTTGGGAAAGCACTGTAATTAAAATTACTCTTTACTGTAAAGGTACAAGTCAGGACCAGCTAAAGGAAGGGACACATGGGGTGAGGTCTGGGAAGGTCCCAAACACGGTGCCTTTGTGATCTCCGGATGCATCACCCTCTCAGCGTCACTGTGTATCAGCAACCAGGGAGCTGACCTGCACTTCAGGGTCCAGAGTTTTTATTGGGATTTTATTAATTAGCAGGACTGACTGAATCGCGGTTCACGTGATGTAATTGAACTCAGTCTTCATCTCCTCCTCCACCCTAGCAGGTCAGACTGATACCAGGTGGCTCAGTGCTCCAGCTCTCTAACCTCATGGCTGATCTTTCTGGCATGGCCAGCCCAGTTATTAAACTCTCCAGGGCCCACCATGAGTCACCTGGTTAAATATAAACTCAGGTGTGATCTGAGGGGCCCACCATGAAAACAAAGACATTCCTATCACTTGGGTAATTCTAAGGGTTTAGAGGTTCCTGCGTAAGAACTGGCAACAAAGACCAGCCAATTCTTCACTATACAGTGGGAACGCAAAGGGGTAGCTAGAAACTTCTGTGAAGAGGCTAGCGACTGTTATCATCGCAATGCAGACTGTGGTCAGTCATCCATGGTCAGTCTGCATGTTTCTTGTCTGGGAAAATGAATCAAACTGGAGCTGGATGGGTTTCCATACATTCTGAGTGTTAAAAACAAATCTAGACTTAGGTAAGAGAGACTTTATTCAAAAGGATTATTGCAATAAAAGAAGTGGTCTGTTACACTGGGGGGAGGAGGATTAATGCAATAGCAAGGACATTCCAATCATAAGCTCTGTCAGCCTCTCGAAGGGCAGGTGGAAAGGAGCTTCTTTTGTATGGAGGGTAAAGAAGGCTTGACAGAATGGGGAGCGGGATGAGCAGGTGGTGTGATGGGACAGTTGAACAGGAAGTGCCTTTTCTTGCGGTCAGTTGATTCTCAGGAGGGGCTGTTAAGGGGTTGTTACACATTCTGATACTGACTCAGGCTAAGGGTGGGTCAAAGTTCAAGGGTCTGGGATAATGAGAGAAATATAACTAATATTTGGTTAAGTTAGCAGGTATTTTGTCGAGATCGATCATTGGATTTGGTTAATCATTATGAGACAAAGAATGGGAATTTGGAGCATCTATGTTTGGCCTTGTCATACATAAACCAGGCCTGGGGTGGCGGGGGACGAGGCAGAGGGGTTCACATCCATGAGTCTTATCTAAGTCATGGGGAAGGGCAGTGCTTTGCGGTCAGCCATTTCTCAGAACACAGAAGGGTGGGAGGGAGATTTCTTAGCCATGCCTTTTTTTAGGAACAGGACTCAGGTAAAGTTTAACATGGTCATGTGTGTACATCCCACCCATTAACCATCAAAAAGCGGTAGGAAATTGATCAAACAACTGAAATCAGTTTTTACCACAACCAGCAACTTTACTGTGCTGAAGTGAACTAAGAAACAACTCAGAAGCAGGATAAAATTGGATCAATAAGACACTCGTCTCAGATTCTTCAGCTATAAGATACAAGGACAAAGCTCAAGGTCCAAGTCGAGAAGAGGGCTTGGAGGAGCCTGACTGAAGTTTGCTCAAAGGAGAGAGTCTTTGCCACAAGAAAAATCTTCTAACTGGGTATAAATATTACCAATATTACTCAACATGTCAGCCATTTTTTAGATGTCAGACAGGCTAAGGGATAGGGAAGGGGTGTTGCTGGAGACTATGGATAAAATGGAAAGTGTTTTGGTTTATTAGGGAAGGATGCAGACAAGTAGTTTCTAATGGCTGTATCCTCTGGCGGATATTATAGACACTTAGAAAACTTGAAACCAAAAAGTAGATACAGTTACTCTTGTTTTATCTGATTTCATGAATCAGACAAAACTAGCATTCTGTTGATTTCTACCTGTTTTAATCCATGTTACTTTCTACTGAATTCCCTAAAAAGGAGACAGGCACTCTAGGAAAGCTTACCGAAATCCTCCTGTTCCTAAGTCTCTTGTAATCTGTCCAGTTGATTGCTCAGGCGCCTTGTCGGACCCGATGGTGAGCTGTTCAGTAAGAACCTGTGTACTTGGTGGTGTGTGTGCATTAGGGTGCGGAAGCTAGAGACGTACCAGGAGTTCAAAGAGGCCGCATCTGCTTACCAGGAAGCCTGGAATGTGCTCCAGAAACAGGCATTTGCATCCTGGATCAGAAACCCCCCAGATTATCACCAGTTTAAATGAGAAGGGAAAGTTCGCAGAGGACTTACCGGTAACAAGGTGAGTTGCAGCCCTTCATGCTGGACTGATTTCTTCCTTTATGCTGAACAAGTCTTAGCTTTTCTTGTGACTGAGTCAGGACAAAAAGTCTGCCATCTACCAGAGCAACATATCTCTTTCGTGTAAGATGGATGGAATTCCAGAACATGGAACAACCTATACTTGATTGAAGTAGCTCTCTGCTGAAATGGCATCTCACTAATGACTTTGGTATCTGTCCTAACTTGTGTTTTATTGCTTCTCTAAAATACGGAATTAGAATCTGAAATGTGATGCTTTAAAAGTACTCTACAGTTGCTTTGTTTCATGTGTTCCTACATTGATTTGGTAAGTATTTATTGGGCTGGGATGATGTTTGAACCTGTGCAAGTCTAGAGCTTCACCTGGCATAGTGGACATATATTTGTATACCCAGCCTTTCTTCCTTCAGAGAGCCACCCTTTCCTGCGCTATCTATGGAACTTAGTAGAAGCAAACTTTACTCCCTGGCTCCAGGAATGCAAGCCAGCCCTGGACAGTCGTAGACCTATTACCAGAGCGATCAGGAAAGATTCTCCTCTTGTATCATAAACCGCAAGGGCCACATAATCTTGGGACCTTGCCTACCACATGGATGCAGCTCGCTTGAAAATGAAGACAACACGGAAAGGAACAGCCAAGAGAATCAGAGCTTCAGCCATCAACCTTGTTTGGATGTCTGAAGCTAGTACCCACCATGGACTTCGGTTATGTGAGATAAATTCCTGTTGTTTTGAGAAGCCTGTTCGAGATAGTTTTCTGTGACTTTCAATGGAAGTTTAAAAGGCCACAAATCCCTATAGCAAATCAGCAACAGAGCCAGCAACCAATCCTGTTTTAACTAATGTCTAATATTTAACTCCACCTCTTCCCACCTTAAATTGTTGACTAAAAATGGAAGCTCTCCATGTTGGGGTTACTCAGAGTCTTTAGTTCTTCGGCATTTCTTCAGCACTTTAAATTGTTTTTAATAAGAGCTTTATTGAGCTATAATTCACACAGTAAAAAAAAAAAAAAAAAGGTACATTCGGAAAGGTCCCCATCTCGTCCATCCTCGCCCCGTTCTCTCTTTTCTTCCTCCCCCAGCAGTAACCATTCCTGTTAGTTGTTGGCGGACATTTCATTCTTTCCTTTGGAAATGCTGTTAATAACCTACATAAAATATTTTGTATTTTTCCAGCGTATCTTTTGGATAGAATTAGAAGTGGGATTTGCTGAGTCAAAGGGTAAATGAACATATAATTTTGCTTTATTTAACTATATCTTCAAAATTCTGTGTCTAAATATTAGTACCACAAAAAGGCAAAATGCAGGACAGCATTTTAACATTTCATTTCTATAAAAGAACAATGAAAGGTATATATTTGTGTTTTGCTTGTATGTGCTAAACTATCTCTGAATAGATAAACAGATACCAAGAAACCACTAACGCTGCCTATGAGGAGAGAAAGGGAATGGCTGGGGCCCAGGCGTGAGGGGCAGACTTTACGCTGACGACCCTCTCTATTCTGTTATTTTTAAAAATTTTGGAACCATGTTAATATAGTACCTATTTTGAACACGTTTTGGAAATGGAAAAAGTTTCTCTGTTTTAAAAGGTAGAAACACCGGAAAATGCTCTGAAGTAACATCGTATAGGAAAGAGGGACTCACCACATGCTCGTGGCGGCTCTACTTACTATTCCACAGAACTCTCTCTTTACTAACAAAATGCCTTCTGAGAGTTTACACTTTCAGCATCGCTGCTGCTTCTGTTCACAAGTGGGCTCTCATGTTATGACTGTGTGCATCATTTTTCTTCTTTTTGTTTAAAATTTTTAAAACTTGGCCTGATTTAAATAATTTTGTGTGTAGATATTCCACGTAGTCACTTCTGCCTCAAAGCATGGGGTTAAATGCTTTGTTTTATGGAGTTTACGAGTGCCAAGCATTAGCTCACTGTCTGGGGAGATGAATCTGCTATGGAGAAAATGACCCAGCCTGCCTGCAAGCAGCGCCCTGGCTGGAAGAGAAGCAGGCCCTGTCTGATGCGGTCGTGTGTGTGGCTGGTGGAAAGCTGCCTGCACCTGGACCTTGGCAACATTCTTTGGCTTCAAGACAATGTTCTGAACAAGCCTTAGCCAAAGTTTTCCAGTTTCTAAACCCAGTTTCCAGTTTCTAAGTTACATTTTCAACTGCCACTATCCTCCTTTGATGTTGTCTGGGGAAGCCAGACGAGTAAAGAGAAGTCTACTGCAGCAGGAAGGTTATTAAATAGGAAACAGCTTCCAAGTAGATAGAGCATATGTGCTCACCTTCAAGGGCTCAAGTGGTTCTTTCCATAGAAGTAAAGGCAGCTATCCCGAAGGAGTGGTTCGATGCAGAAAGAGGCAAGAAGGCAGATGCTTTGGAGATAGCAACTTTATTTTCCAGAGAGTTCTTTTTATACTGCATATTGAGGAATCATGTTGGCCTCCATAGCCTATAAATGTGAATTCCTTTAAACCTAAATGTGTCTTTCCTGGGGCCAAGACTGCCTTCCTGGAAGGCTGTCCAGATGGGTCTAAAATGAATCTTAAGTAGTACTTGTGGTCCAAAAGGGGGAGGAAAATTCTGCAAAGAGACACTTCAGGGCTGCAGGCAAAGTGGCGTGAATTCAATTTTCATTTCTTAAAGCTGGGACCCCAAAACTAATCAAAGTGGATGAAACTCAGCAGTGGTTGTTGCCTGGTGGGGGAATACGGGTGAGGGAGGTTGTGTAGAAAATGGTCCTAGGGAACTTTATAGGATGGTGGAAACATTCTGTTTTGATTAGAGTTGATTATTACATGGGTATAAACATTTGTCGACATTTATTTAGCTCTGTGCATTTTACCGAACGTAATTATACCTCAATTTAAAAATGTGGGGGAAAAACCTTACTCTTTAGGTCTGGATATTCAAGTAATTATGTTCTAATACCAGCTCTGCCACTACTTATGTGGATGTGGGGAAAGTAATTTAATCTCTGACTTCTAACCTTTCACTTGTTCTACAAAGCGAGCTCCCAGCATAGGATGCTCAGTTTTTCAACTGCGAGGTAGGATTTCTCATAAAAATTCTTCATGGGGTAGACAATGCAAAGAGAATTTTTCTCCAGGAAACCGAGCCCATTGACACTTTGAGATGTATATGGCCTCAGTCATGTTGGTAACAAGGGAGGGATGGAAATAATTCTTGTCGTAGTCAAATAACTTGGGTTCTGTATTTAGGTATGGGGTTTTTTATCCCTCATCCCGATAAGCCAGCAGGGTTAAGAACTTTTAGAACTAAGCGTGTTCAGCCCTGCTTTTCAATCTCCAAATGCAGGAAAGTGTCTTGATTGAGAAAAGGCACCAGCAGAAAGTCACTCCAAGCGGGGAGCCAAGCTGCCAAATGTTAGTCTCAAGCACATGCTCCTTGAACTTGGGCATGGCTCCAGAGGGAGGAGAGCTCACAATGGAAACAGTGATGGCTGTTTGCTCAGGCAGCCGAGAGAATGAAAAGCACATTGAAACCTGCAGTGTCTCCATGGGGAGAGGCACGGTGGGCCCCATGGTGGTGAAACCAGCCTGACAACAGCAGGATAACGGAGCCCATTTCCAGCATCTTTCTTCATCTCAACAACAAGACCTTTATGTGCAACCTCTCAGGAGATCTCTGAGAAATTGTACTGAGGGCAACCCGAGCTTTGCCCAAGAATAGATGTACACAGTCTAGTTCAGTCATTTTCGTTGAATTAGATTCTGATAATCGAGAAAAAGAAAGAGCTCTTCTCAATGTATATATTCCACTGCCCACCCAGGATTTCATCAATTTCTTTTTCTGTTGTTGGCACTTGTGAACTGTGCTGGCCTCCAGTGAGTGCCTTTTTCAGCGGGTATTTTCATGCTGTACTTTTTCCCCTCATTTATCCAGTGCCATCGTGAATTCTCTTCTATCCTAGCACAGCAGTACCTGCTGGGCTGAGAAAGAAGGCCTCGGGGGCAGCACAGTCCCCACCAGCTCCGGACAAGTGTTCACTCACCTGTGCTGATGCAGGCGGACCGTGCAGCCCGGCTCTATACCTCTTTCGTGAAAGATGAGGGCTAATGTGGGTTAATATTTGCTTGCATATAATTTAAAGGAATTCTGCTCTAAAATAAAGGATGGCACATAAACTCTGTGGTACAAAGGTTACAAACCCAAATATTTCCAGGAGGGAAACTTAAAAGAGATAGCGTGAACTGAGAAATGTATTCCTTATCCAGTGAAGAACATTATTTTGTTCCAGCTGACTGTTGTCAGAACTTCTGAATTTTTTCAGAAGCAAGAAAATTGGATCATTTTGTGTATGTCTAGGGGCCGAATAGACCTTCCTTTCGGAATCTCCGGTCTAGCAGGACAAGGATGGCTTTAGGCTGTAGATCTGAGTTTGAACTGTGGCTCCAGGATGTACTGGTTGTGTGATCTTAGGGAGATATTCTCAGAGTGTCAGTATCCTCACCTTTGAAATGAGGGCAACACCACCCCCTGGCAATGGTGTCATGGGGATGAGATGAGATAATTACCACATAGGTAGGAGAAGGGCTGCCTACCACATGTACAGTGCCTGGCACATAGGAAACACCAGCCTCGGTCTGCCACTTCAGCTCATAAGTGACTCTTTACAATTTTGCTAGTCTCGATTTCCAGCGCTTTAGCTAGTAAACGTGACAGATTGTCCTTGGGAGAAGCCTATCGGGCAAATGTCTGCAGAGCCTCTTGCTGCGCACCAGGCATTTGTAGGTTCATTTGATGCACCTCTCCGCCCCACGTCTGGAAGCAGCAGCCTATCTTCAGAAGCTAAGGAGGCAGGGAAGCAAAGCTGTTGATCACAGAAGTATATATAGATCCTCCTACCTAACTCATGGCTTTGCCGCCCTAAAGTCAACCACCAGGATCTCTTTCTCCCTGAGAAAATAAAGATGAAAAGGAGAACCAATTGCGATTTTTAAAGTGTTCTACCATTCAGTCTAATATAGATTAAGTCTTTTGAGAATAAGAACATTTATATATCCTCAGACTGGTACCCTAGTGCACACACCTTCCACGTGCCTTCCATGTGGCCACGGTGTTTCAGCCACTGCTGCAGAACTGAGATGTGTTAGCACTCGTTAAGTAGGCTCTCAGCTCCGGGGGGACCCTCAGATATCCAGTCAGATACCGTCTAAACACCATCACTATGCCAGGTTTTGTGCTGTGCACCTGAGAAAGAGGATGACTGATCGGAAAGGTGGGCCACGGCCTTCACAGCGGACTGGCGCAGTGTGACAGAGGCTGAATACCCGACCTGGAGGAGGGCGGGGCACAGGAAGATTTCTTGGGCCCAGGTACACTTGAGCACAGAGGCAAAGGGGAAGGATTAGGAGTTAGCAAGCAAAGGGAAATGGGGGTGTATGTGGGGACTGTTTTGAGAGAAAGATATTGGAGGCAGAGAATCCCTCCCATATGCAAAGACCAGAAATGAAAGCATGCCATGCTTGGCTGGACTGGCAGGGCATGGGAGGGACATGCCCTGCAAAGGAGAATAGTCTTATCCTGATGACTGAGGACTTGAGGGATTTGGGGAAATGGGTATTGGGATGGAAGTTGCATTTTAGAAAGAGCGCTCTCCTCTGTAGCAAGGGGGATGGATTGGCAGGGGCAGGGATGGTGGCAAGGAGACCACAGTGGGGGATTGCCGTAGTAATTAGAGAAACGATGAGGCCCACCCAGACAGCAGCGGTTTTCGGAGACATAGGAAGGGGACTGACTTGAGAAATACACAGAGGCTGGTGAGGCTGGCTGATTGCAGGTAGGGGATGAGGGAGTATTGAGAGGGCTCCCAGATTACTGTGTAGGCGACAGGATGGAATGCGGAGCCAAGTATTAGGAAAGGGGGTCCAGGAAGAGGAGCTGGTCTGGCGGGGGCAGGGCAGGAGATGCAGGCAGGGGACGATGAGCTGTTTCAGAATTTGGGATTTCTGTGATATCTTGGGATAAGGACCTAGAGTAGGCATTTGGAGGGACTGGTTTGGGGCTCAGGAGAGAAATGGGCTGGAGATAGAGATTTTAGAGTCATCTATTATAGGAGGTCTTTGACGACGGGGGTTAGGATAAGTCATCCAGAGAGAATGTGTTTAGAATGAGAAGAAAAGGGGACCCTGGACTGAATTCTGGGGAACACAGAGTTTGGGAGCAGGTAGAGAGGCACAGGAAGGAGTGTGACCAAGAGGCCAGAAGAAAATCGGGAGAAAACCAGTTTTAGGAGCTTTAAAGGAGAGAGTAATCTAAAGTGTAGACTATGCTAAAAGGATAAAATAAAGTGTAGAATATACTAAAAGAAAGAGAAACAAGGAAAGTAAGAACTAAGAACCTTGTAACCCCCACCCCTGCTCCCTTACAGGGGGACAAGGTTATTTTTGGTAACCTCAGCAAACAGCAGGGTCACAGAGTGGAAGCCAGGCTCTCCAGGGCTGAGGAGTGAAGGGAAGTGAGAGATGGGCCACATAATCTTGGGACCATTGTTCTCTTGGGTTGTTTGCCTTATTAATTGGAAAAATTCTTTATTCTGGATATTAACTTTTTTTATTTATATCTGTTACAAACATCTTCACCTAATCTCTGGCTTCTATTAATTTTGTTTACAGTACCTTTTTTTAAATAAAATCTTTATACTTTAAGATTTTTAATTTTAACGTATTTAAATTTATCAATCTTTTCCTTTATTGTTTGTATTTTTATGTCTTGTCTAAGAACTCCCTCTGTACTCCAAGGTTATAGGTGTTCTAATTTTTTCTAATTTTTTTTTAAGTTTTGCTTTTCCACATTTAGATCTTTTATTCACCTTGAATTTAATTTTAGGCAGGATGTAATATAGGAATCTTATTTTTTTCACACATATATATATAACCAATTACAGAATCATGGATTAACTAGTTCATCATTTCCCTTTGATTTTCATGCCATCACTGTTACATTTTAAACATGAGTCTGTTTCTGGATTTCTGTTGTGTTTCCTGGTTTATCTCTATGCCATATGGCACAGTCTTAATAACTGCTAAGATAAGTCTCCCCAGATTGTTTTTCTTTACACCTCTTGGTTATTCTTGGCCTTTTGCTCTTCTAGATGAATTTGAGCATCAATTGTCAGATTCCACAAAACAACAACAAAAAAACCCAATTGGGATTTTTATTGGATTGCGTTAAATTTATAGGTTAATCTGGGGACAATATGCATCTCTATAATATTGGGTGTTCTTATCCTTGAATATGGCATATTAGTATATCCTTTTATTTAGGTCTCTATGTTCTCCAATAAGGTTTTGTCATTTTCTCTATGAAGGTCTTGCATATCTTATATTTATTCCTATGTGCTTATTTTTTTTCTCCTATTGAGAATGAGACCTTTTTTCCTATTGCATTCTTCAATTGGTTGTAATTGGTATGTAGAAACATCAATATTTGTAACCAATCTAGTCTCCAGCAACCATCTGAACTTTTAATTTTTATAGATATTTTTGGATTTTTCTATGTGGACTATCACTGTCTGCATATTAATAGTTTAGTCTTTCTAATTTTTATGCTTCTCATTTACTTTTTCTTATTGTATTGATTTTATGCCAGGAGAATGTTGAGTAAAAGCTGTGCTAAACTTTTTTTTAAACAGCTTTATTGAGATAAAATTCACATACCATAAAGTTCAGACTTCCTTCTTTAGTTCCTGTTTTTAATGGGAATGCCTCTAAAATTTTACCATATTAAGTAACCAGTTGTTACAGTAGCATTTATATCTATTGACTGGTTCATCATTTCCTTGATTTGTCATGCGACCTGTCCGATTTCACATACACATCTATTTCATGGATTTGTCTATCCCAATGTCAGTACCACACTGCCTTATTTATCATAGCTTTATGTGATAATATACACATTTGCTATAGATTTTTTATGAATTCCCTTTGTCAAGTTAAAGTTCCATTCTCTTAATTTGCTAAGAGGTTTTTTAAAATGAATGGGTTTTGAGTAGTTTCAGGTGCTTTTTCATCTATGAGGTGATAATATATTCTCTTTTGATAATTGTGTATATTTTATTAATAGACATTAATGATGAACTATATAATCCATTGTTGGGCTAAGTTCTGCTTGGTCATGATAGTTTAAGTATATGGCTGAATTTTATTTACTAATATAACTTTTAAAAACCTTCACTCCGATGCTGCACTTTAAAGGCAAGACCGACAAATCCATTTTTATTAATTGATATTACAATTGGACTTTCTTCAGTTTTTATAGGTAATAATTACTCTCTGTTTTCCAATAATACTTTCTACTATAGCACTTAAAACATGGCTTTATAATTCTCTGTGTTGGTTTACTACCAGACCGTAAGCTCCTGCAGGATGGGGTAGCTTTATTCATATTTGTGCCTCAGCGTCCAACATAGTATAAGGCACACTGTAAATAGAAAAATCAAACATCACAAAATTATTTGACACTGCCAACTATGTCTTTCCTTTTAAATCTCAAGGTTGGTGTCTCGGTTCTGCCACTTGGTAGCAGTGTGGCTGTGGGAATTACACCACCTATCTTATGAGGGGTTTTTGAAGATTGTGATAATGTATGTAAATCATGGTACCCAGTGCATGCTCAATAAATGCTAACTATAAATTACTTAAAAAAAGAAAAGAAAAACAGTTGGCTTCAGTGATACTTGCCTTTTGATTTTCGTCTTCCCTATTCTCAGTTGCATTTATGGGTTTGTGGTTGTGAAACAAAGCAAAACCCCTTTGGAAAGCTATCCCTCCTCCATGTCTGTATAACCCTATTCCGTTCACATGGTTAAGGAGGGGTTCACCAGTCCTTCCCACCAGCCTCTGCCCCATGCAGCGGGCTGTTAACTCAGGCAAAGCCAGATTCCTCCCAGGGACTTCTGATAGTGTTCTCAGAAGCAATGCTCTTCCTTCTGCTGGAGCTGCTAAGCTGGTATGGTCATCTTTGTTATCACATGCCTGAGAATGAAGTTAACGCAGAGGGAAACAAAACAAAGAGATGGAAAGAGATTTGATATTCTCAGCTGATCTCTGGTTTGAGCTATACCTGAAGCCAGTGAACCATCTCTATTTGATAGTTGAAATAAGAAATTGCCTTTTTAGAGCTTGAGCCAGTTGGAGTTGGGTGTCTATCACTGCAAACAAGATTCCTTATAACACAGAACATGTTCCTTCTCATCACCTTGCTCACTCATAGGCCAGTTTATACCTGCTTCTCATTTGAAACTATCAGCAAAGAGGCCTACAGTTCTTATTGGGTCAAGTTTAGGAAAGATCGACAAGATGCTTATGACAAGAATGTTTCCTCTGGTCCCAATTGCGAATTTGACATCATTAAAGAGCTCTGACGAGTTGCTTATATAATTTGGTAAAGATGAAGCTAAAGATCTTTCTTCCCCAGTGGTATTTTGACAGTCATTTTAACTACATGTTCTTGGATCGCGGAGTGATACCTCATTTCTTTATTCTAATGATGTATGTAGGGCTCTAGCCTCCAACATAATCCAGCTGAGGAAGATTTAGGAAAGTAAGCTTTTCCTCTCAGATGCATTTGTGTGCTGGCAAGCCTACATATCTATACTAATTTATGAGAAATCATGAAACCAATGAGCCTGGAAAAATAAGTGACAATGATATATCCACACAGTGTAGTACTGTTTGCTGTAAAAATGAGTGAAAAGGCTATGGACTGATATGGAAAGCTCACCGGGATATACTTTTAAGTGAAAAAAGCAATATACATAAGTATATGTTTCGTGTAAGAAAAAGAAAATAAGGACATATATTCATATTGAATTGTACTTTCAAAAATAAAGGTTAAAAAGAAACAAGAAGCCAGTAAGAGCCGTTTCCCATAAGGCAGAGGGTTAGGGTAGTGAGAAGACGGTGGTGGGAGCTCTCAGTACCTTTTTGTAGAGGCTCAATGCCTGAACCAGGTGATCACACACAAACCCTCCTAACCCGGAAGACGCAGGAGCTACTTCTCTGACCCATCTAAAAGATGGTGAATAAAGGACATGGTCACATTGCAATGCCTTTGTAAGAGGAAGTTTTATTGTTAATTATTTACCTTAATAGTTTCAGAAAGAAGAACAGATTAGCTCAGTCCAACATGATTGGCAGTTGGCAAAATCTAGTGAAGCAAGTGTTCTGATTGCTAAGGATTTAATTTGGATGCTTTTAATACTTAGCCATCTAACACTTCAAACATAATCCAGAATAAATGCATCATCTCCCTCCCTTTCACTTTAATACCCCACCTACCTCACTTCAATAAGGAAATATCTTCATTAAATAGGATTCCCAGAGGAAAAGTTCTCTGGAGAGTATAGCCATGAGGACAGTGCACAAAAAGAAAAACTCAAAATAAAACTCTGTATGATAATTTACTAGTCTAAGGAAACAAAACCTTCCAATATATTAAGAAATCAATCCAGTTACAAATGCACTAATAGGTCTATGTGAAGAGGTGCTGGTATAGTAACTGAAAACAGCCGGCTATTTACAAGATACACAAGCAGGAACGGTGCAGCTAGCCCAGCGCTGGCCCTCAGAAGCCGAAGGTGTTCTCTCCACTGTAGGCCACATACAAGAATCCATCTTCATCTTTTTCTTTATCGTAAAGTTGTCCCATAGTTAGGCTTGAAAGAGAAAAAAACAAAACAAAACATTGAGAATTGGATTTAGTTAGAGTGTAGGTGCTGGAGGACGATGGCTTGAGGATAAGGAACTTGACTCCTTAAACTAGCTACTGTCTCCCACACTTTCGGTGGCAGGTGATGAAAAGAATTTCAGATCTCAGGAAATGCTACAATCCTGTTGTAAAGAAGATAAATGCAGCCACAAAAGACTAGAATCAAATCTCCATTCTTCTGCCCCAAGACAAGGCGGTCTGCACTCACCCTCACACAAAGGAAACCCTTAAGAGGCCAGCACTATCTAGCTCCTTGAGTGGGCTTGGATGGTTAGTAGGTTAGTCCATTCAGAATGCTTTCTGAATGAATGCCAAGGGCAAGGGGAAAAAAAAAACCTAAGCAAAATTAAATGCCCAACTGGCCCATCCCTGTGTGGATGGAGGACCAAGGTAAGGAAGAGTACATGGGGCTTTCTTTTCCTCTGGTTGGTTTATTGAAGATTTATAATTTGTACCTAACTAACATGTTAGTACAAGTGGGTTCATTCTTGTGGAAGCTCCTCCAGCGAAAAGAGTTCTTTTCCTCACACTGGTGCAAACAGCTCTCAGATTGTATCTGAGATCCAAGGAGGCCCTGCAAACCTCCTAAGAACCCTTCAGAAATAGATACTACTCAAACCAAACGTGTGGGTGGGAGCGTAAAACAGATTGCAGTAGGCGACCTAATCTAGTTCTCTGCCACGAAACCGAGCTGGACTGGCTCCAGAGTAAGACTAGTAACACTTGGAACCCTGGGCGAGCTCTGGCCACGTGACTGTACTATTAGAGATGAGCAGGAAGCAAAGACATGTGCTACACAGTGCGACCATGCACACCGTTAGGTCAACTGGAACCAGCAATAAGGCTGTGGTCTGAGGGCCAGTTCAAGACATTAGAGGTCACTAGCCTCAGGACAGGTCACAATATATGCCTACACACAGGAAGTGATAAAACAAGAGCCAATGGGGTAGATAAAGAGGGGTCCAGGACCTCAGGCTGGTGAAATAATGACTGCCCCACCGCTGCTGTGTCCTTGGTAGGCTATGTGAGACCTCCATGTAAACAGGGACACGCGACATTTATAAAGGGGAGATTTTTCCTTTCCTAGTCTTCCTGCCCATTTTCAAGCTCAGCCCATTTGGCTGTGTGGGTAGATGAGAATTATTAAGTAACAGTGTGGGGGTAGATGAGTATGAATACAAAATGGCCTGTCATCGGCATCTTGTACAATGAAACAGTGTTCCCTGTGAGGCTCTCTTAACCTGGAATTTGTAAAATAAGGACTCCCTGGAAGAGCACTGTCCACTAGAAAGTTCTGCTGTGATAGAAATGTCCTATACTTTTACTGCCCAATACAGTAGCCACTAGCTATATTCAGTACTTGAAATGTGACCCATCTGAACTGGGATGTGCTATAAGTGTAAGACACAAGATTTGAAAGGCTTAGTATGAAAAAATATAAAATAACCTCTATTCTGATTACATGTTGAAATGATGACATTTTGGATATATAGGATAAATATATTATTAAAATTAATTTCGTCTGTTTCTTTTTCTTTCTTAATGTGTCTACTAGAAAATTTAAAATTACAAATGTGACTCGCATGCCATTTCTATTGACAGCACTGCCCTGGAACATGTGAGGACTTGGGGAGCAGTGGGTAGGAGGAGGAACCTCTGCTCATGAGCCCACCTGGAGTGGTGGGTCTGGCTCAACCTCGGCTGCACATTAGAAACAATGGGGAGCTTTAAAAACATGTCCATGCACAAGCTGCACCCCAGACCAATCAGTACATCGGTATGCTTTAAAATTCCAATGATGCTTCCATGTGCAGCCACACTGAGAACCAGTCCCTCTGCCAGAGAAAGGTACTTTTTTTTGTGAGATACTTATCTTTAAGAGTCATGTGACTGATCAGGAAGCAGAGCTAACTCCAGAAGTGGAGTGAGGAACCAGCAACTAGCAAAGAGCTTAAACAAGTAGCTGAATCTCTAAAGACTTTTACCCTGGTGGTTCAGAATGCCTCTAAGGATCCCTGCTTTTCTCTGAGAATCCTCAGAATGAGGCTGCGGGGAAACAGCTACAGCTATTGCCAAACTCCTTTTGCCCTACGTGGTCCAGTCCAAGTGTCCAGGGTGACCTTGATGAAACCTGTCTTATCATCTCCCTACTACCATTACCCAAGAGGTTTAGATGCAGAAGTGGCAGACACTGCGTACAATTCAAAGGCAGCCTCTCCTTGGTGCCTTTGTCACATTTGCTTCTATCTGACAAAGTTCTGCTCTTGCTCTTTTCCTAGCAAATTAAAAGCCCTAGTGCAATGACCCCAAGTTCCACTGAATTAGAAATACCTGAGGAACTTTATAAATACCAGCGTCCCATCCCAGACTCTCTGAACAATGACCGCTGGAACCACTACAATCTAAGGCACATTTTTTTTTGGAGGGGGTGCTTAACCATGTGGGTTTCTATCTTTAGATTCCATTGTCTCTTAAGCAAAACTTGGGTTTATAAATTTGTTTAACCAGTGCCCTAGAGAGGCTGATCAGAAAAATCTCAATAGTAAACACTTACGTGCCAAGAAATGTTCTAAGTGCGTTACATGTAACTAACTCTTTATCCTCACAACGATCTTATGAGGCAGGTACTATCATAATCCATAGTTAATAGATGAAAAAAAGTGAGGCAGAGAGGTTAAATAAGTCACCCCAGGTCGCAAAGCCAGGAGACATTCTTACCACCAAGCGCTGTTGCCTCCAAGTGCACAGACAGCTGGATCTGTTCTAATGACCTAACGTCAGCATCCCTGTACCATCTACAGAGACCTCCCTTAGCACAGAGCTGCTCACACATACAGACATGCATACAAAATCACCAGGTCAGGTGAGGTCTGGGGCTCCACATCTCTAACATGTTCCGAGGTAGGCCACTGCTGCCAGCCTCTGCATCACACACTGAGCAGCCAGGTGTCAGCACTCTCTCCTTCAGACCTTGTCTGTAATTTGACGACGAGATGGCTGTGCCTAATGACTAACAAACGGTCTTCTCACTCTTCTCCTTTTCTCTGTCACACTGCCTTGTGTGGAAACTTTATTCAGCTGGCAGTAGCACTGTGTCCTTTATACTCAGGGTCCCCCCCTGGGCAGGAACATGAAAACTGACAATGCTCAATGCTAGGAACTAAATGCTTCATTCAGCAGCCCATAACTGAACGCCCGAGTCCGAGGCTTCCCTGGGTGTCATGAAAGCAGACTGACGCATCTGTACAGCAGGATTTGATAATAGCACTCACACACGGAGTAACTTGGCCTGGTGCCAAAGGAGCTAGGCCACCAAAATAGTTTCTAAAATAATGTTTTTTTTAAGTCTTATTAAAAGAATTGTCAAGTTGGAGCACAGGAATGCAAAATATGACCCTAGTCAGCGGGCAGTCGATAGCAGAAAGCTGGTGTGTCAGTGTGAGACAAGTTCTACAAGCCCCTAAGAAGATGACCTTCCTTCTCGGATTCGCAGAAGGCTGAGCCGCATCGCACTGGGCACTGCTGAAACGCCTGAGGATACTAAGGCAGAGGCAGATCGGACATGTCTGTGGGGCTAAGCTGCATGGGCTTGCTGGATGGCCTGACAACTCGCAAGCAGCACTGAACGCCAAGCTTGCTGCCTGTTAGCAGAAAGACACCCAAACACTGGCTGCAAAAGACACGCAGAGATGGACTCCAGTCCTTAATACTAACGCACACCATGGTGGCATCAAGTATTACATGCATTCATGTGAGGGTGCTGCTGAGGATGAGGGGTACGGCCACCTTCTAAGCCCTGAGTCTGACAAGGAATGGGAAAGAAATGGGAAAAGCCAATGGCTGATTCAAGCAATGGAGTCAATCTAAGGTGTGGGAGGACCCTGAAATACAGTGGAATGAACCTAAATTGCCCCGCAAACCCTGGCTCCACCCCTCCAATCAGGGTCACGAATCAGAAAAGCTAACCAATAGCCTTTCAGAAGGATCCACATCCAGGACCGGCTATGCTGCTGAGGGAAAAATATCAGTTTTAAGCTACTCAACAGCCTACGAATCGTGGGAGGCTGACCTTGGCTGTGTGGATGCCCATTCCCTGCAGAACCTCCCCTTGTCCCCCAACCAAGGTCAGGTCATGAAGGCTGTGGGAGCCAGCCTGACTCATGAATTGCCTGGACTGATAAGCACACCTGGCCACCCATCCGCTTTGAAGCACATGTGCTTCCACTGGACCTGGATTTATCCTTTTCCAGCAGGGTAAGGATGGTGAGGTGAAGTAGGAGGACGATGGCCACTGCTGTGGACCTGGGAAGGCACTGACCTCAAAGTGAAAGTTAATATGACCCCGAAGGCTCCCTGAAATTCTAAAAAGTAAAAATTAACTACTGCCTCTTCCTTTTATCAGGTTTTTCTGATATAAATAAACCCTATTCAACTGCTGAAATACACCCTGTTCTAGAAGAGGTGTTCACCCAGAAATGATCAAAAGTGCTTGACTGAAGCACATTTTGAATGGACTATAAGACATCACAGCTTCCTTTTACTTAGTACCTCTTTAAATCCAGAAGCAACTAAACACTATAATCTTAAAGAGCACAGGTTTTCTAATGTAACATTCCCAAATTATCGCACCTTAAGAGAGAATTAACATTATACTTCTATTTCTATTTTAATCAGAAGATTAACAAGACTCTTGTCTTTGTTCTAAACTAAAACCAAAAGGCGGGTGGGCACCACTGCCAGGTCTGGGTTCCCCTCCAATGCCAGGTCTGGGAAACTTGTACGCTGATGTGCTTTCTCAAGTCCTGCCTCCACCAACCCATAGTTCCCCTTTCGTTTTTGGCCTGATTCTGGATGCAGGCACCTAGGCAAAGAATTCAACTTTCCAATGCTGAATACACAAGGACAGTGAAGAGCCCCCCTTTCTAAAAAACAGAAGTCAGAAAGAATTTAGGAAGTAAAACTTTTAGGGACTTGCCTCTGTCTCTATTTCTAGAATCAACATTTAATACTAACTACTCTAAACAATAATCCCAGCATTCTATAAGGTGATGATGGCCTGTGTTCCAGAACACTCTCTCAAAGTTCCTCTCCAAGGCAGGTATAACAGAAGTCACTTCCCCTCTGCCTCAGGCATAAAGACCCTGTGCAGGCCTGTCTGTTACAGGATGGGGGAGAGCTCCTGCAGGCTTTCTTTCTCAATCCCTTCCCCTCCACGGTGAAGGCTGCGAGAGCAGGCTAAAGGTTAAGGGTGGCCCCAGGCTTCCCTAAGGAGTCTGGAAAGAGCTGAGGAAAAAGCTGCTCCACTGCCTTGGGAAGGAAATGGAGAAGCTGAGTCACACACTAGCTTTAGGAAGGAGACCCTGTGGAAATTTTGTTTGTGCTGCTATCAGGTGATTATCATTTGCATAAAGCTTCAATGATGTCACATGCCTCTTTTGTTTATAAACAAATTTGTTTTTAAGAATAAAACTCCCAAAGAACTGCTACTTTAATGACTGCAGGAAGTCATTACCTGGAGCCAAAGGCGCTGAGGGCCAGGGCAGAGGAGCCTAGTTAGTGACTCTAAAATCCTGACTTTGAATCATTAGTATAAATCTGCTTTAGGCAGATTCTTACCAGGTTGGAAAGGCAAATGAGACTGGAGAAAAAATGGCCCTGAAGCAGCCTCTGTGGCCCTGAGAATTTCATTTCTAATTCTATTTATATCTCAGGGATAATGGAGGAAGGGGGTAGTTGCTAAAATCTACAGCTATTTTAATTGCTAGATTAACAGGGAGCCGTCAAAGTAATCTTAATGTCTCCAAAAGCTACTTCATTTTCCTTCAAGAAGTATCTGAGAATGAAAAGCAAAAGAAACTCAATGCCATAGGTCCTAGTCACCTACTTCCTCCACCTAAGAAGCCACCTCCAGGAATGAGAAAACACCGGGACACCAAGGCTCTGCAGAAGTTAGGTGACATGAAGATTTACCTCCCCTACCACCTTAAGGGAAGGAAGCCCAGTGACTACTTGTGCAGGGCTTCCTCCCCTAGTGAAGAGGGCACCCAGCACCACACTGCCCACAGGCCTGAGGAGGAAGGTTTGACTGGTTCACTTCTGACATGTCGAGATCATCCAGGCAACACCACAGCTTCCTCAGTAAGCTATAGCAAACCAATGGCACCCACCAGGCAAGGCCTGGCCCATGTCCTCAGGCAGGACATTGGCCTGTGGATGAAAAAGGGGTTCTACGGACAGTAACCTCACAGGGTGACCTGATTATAAATCCTTAACTAGGCAGGTCAAGGTGGGTAGTACTGCCCCAGGCATATAACTTTTCTAATAAAAGGTTTATTTTTACCTTAGTCCATTATTCTTGTGCATCCAGGTTAACACACCTTTGAGATAAGCGTAACCTCCCTCAAGAGAGCACATAATCTCGTTAGCTGTCCTGTAATCCAATCCCCACCTTGCTTTCTCTCACCTTCATGTAATCTTCCTTATGTTCCTTCCTTTAATTTCAAATGCATAAAAGAAACTGCAAAACTGGTACTCTCCAGAGCACTTGAGATCTTACTTTCTAGCACTTGTGTCACCAGTTTTGGCTCAAAGAAACTTATATAAATTCTCTATGTGTTTGGACATTTCTAATGTCGACAGGCCTTAGAGAAGAACCTTCCATTTCTCCTATCTGGCTTCTCTGCCAAACACCAGGAATTGTTGGTGGCAGAGACTGGGAAAGAGAATATCCGACCAAAAAATTGCTTTTCTGCCTTTTGGTCTTTCAGACCAAAAAAGAGCTTTCTACCTTTTGTAAGGAAAGATACTAAAATTTGGCTTAGGCCACTACTGGAGCTTTCAAGGATTTTCAAAAGGAATATACTTTGGCCACATTGGGCTAGTTACCAGGGCCTCTGAAAGCCTTAGCTTTTAGATGTACTACTTTTGGGGGTAGCAGATGAAACTTAGTTTGGGTCCCAAAGATGAGATGCAGCCAGGAACTCACTCTGAGGGAAGAGGGTCTAGCATCTGGCTCAGGGCCTATAAGTATTCAATGAGGAACAGGAAAGGAATGACTAGGGATTTAGACTGAGCCAGTCCATTTTCCTCTTTCCACAAGGGACTAGAGCTGTGCTGTCAACCACACAAAAGAAGGGAATTGTAATGCCCTGCCTAGAGTCAGGCCCCAAGTTATTGCAAAGATTGTTTCTAGGCAGCACAACAGCTAGAACAAGGGGGCAGAGGCTCCAACAGTCAGAACAGGTGGTACCAAGGGAGGCCTAAGTCTGTAGAGAGACCTCAGAGCCCTTTTCTAGACAGCAGCCATTTTAGCTTATTAAAGATCAGGCAGCTACAGACTCTTACAGTGAAACAGAGTTGAATGAGTTTGGAGAGCAAGCAAGCAAGGTGATTAACTGAAGCTGAGCCTCAGCAAGGCCCACAAGCTTCTGGTAGAGAATGACAGGACTTATTTCATGGATCATTTGGAGAAAACCATTTCAGGCTTCAGTTCTACTGATGGCTTATGCCTAAGTGAGTCCTCAACTCTTTTAAAGGATTCCTGGGGGTCTGAAGTTGGATTTCACCTTTTTTTTTTTTTTTAACGCTCCAGGCCTGGTTCTATTTTCTTAACCTAAAGCACATTTCCGTGTACTGCAGCCCTTATTTCCCTTAAGCTTCTGATATCAGGAAACGAAAAAATCCAGATTTTCAGTTAGGACCTCCAAGAGTTTTTGGACTTCCAAAGTTTTCAGTTCTGTATGCAGCCAAGCAGATGGCCAATACCAGTAAACATCTCTCACCTGGACTGTGGGACTGTCTTATCCACGAACAGAAAGATTGCTTTTTCAGAAGGAAGCTGGATCCTTTTCCTGATGATCCACATGAACTGAGCCACAGTGATGTCAGATGGAACGAGATACTTCCGTTTGTCAATATCAACAATCTGAGAGCCTGAGACCTTTTCCACAATCACCTGGGAAAGCAAAGAGAGGTCAGGACTGGATTTCTAATGTGAGGCTCTGGCCCTGCATTGTCAGGGAGCTGATAAGCAGTGTGTGGGTAAGGAGGTGGGTGGAAAACTAAATAACATGAAAAAAAAAAAAAATGTCCCTGACTTAATAAACCACACACTCTGGCGGTTAAGAACTGATATATAAATGTGTTACAGGGAAATGGTAAGTGCTTTTCTGTGGTCAATTATTGTATTTCTCATTCCCAATCTCAGCATGCATAAGAGAAACACAGCCCTTACTACAAAGATTTTCAACATTTTATCTGGGCAGACCTGAGGATATCTAGTGAGGGTTTCATCACCGCCTATTGTTCCAGGACCCCAGAATGGAACTACCCTCACACTACAAGGGAAATAAGATCCCAAAGAACACTGGAAACAAGAATGTATGGACTAAGAGGAATGATTTGGCAATCCCATCCAGCCAAGAACTAAGCTCTTCATTTGGTCTGTTGTTTCTCTCTGAACTAGGTTTTGAATTTGTCCCTCCTGTTCCCTCTTCAAAGAAACTATTCACAAGCAATAAGCTACAATAACAGACCTAGATGCCCTTTAAAAATCAATAAAGATTACAGAAGCCATCTTCCCTACCATGGAAGAAATATAGGATCGTATTTATTATCGATTAAAGAGAAACCAACGGAGAAGGGGTTTTCAGTGGCTTCTCAGAGCTTTTTGGTCAGGAAAGGATAACAGGATGAGTGTGAGGAAAGGGTGCTAGAAGAAGTCAGGTAAAAGTGAAGGCTCAAAGTTAAACATGAGGCTGTCCTGAGACTAAAAGTACCACTTCCAAGACCAAAGTGACAGTCTCCCTCTACCACCATTCCCCAAAGTGGCAGTGACCTGTTGCCCTGTCCTAGAACATCGTTCCTTACATAATTAGCGAGGGAGCCCAGAGGCTGCAGAAAGCTCGCTGGCCTAGATCGGGAGATTCAGCACTGAAACACCCTGAACAGCACCAGTTCGAGCCCCTCACTCCCCGGCCCCGGGAAGGCCCCTAGCCCAACCTGGCCCGTTTGCTACTATAGCCGGGGCTGGAATCTCAACCTGTCAACTGTTGAATGGCCTGGGGCCCTATCTCGGGTCCCAGACGACAGAGCTGTCAGTGAGATGAAGGGGCGGGGAACCCACTCACCGGAACCCGGTCGGGATATTTCGCTCGGATCTTCGCGGATTCCACGCATCTGTGTTCTGCGGGAGAAACACAGCGGGCTGAGGGTCACGCCTGCCCGCCGGCCGGCCGGTTCCCGGGCCCCCAACCCTCCTCCCCCCGCGATCTACGCATGCCCCGGACCCTCGTTCTAGCGTCCCAGCGGCCTCGGTCCTCGGTTCCCTGACTCCCCACAGGGCCTGCCGAAGGCGGCACGACGGTCCGTGGGCAGCAGCCCGGGAGACAAGAACCTCGGCGACCCGAGCCCAAAGCACGGCATCCGCCCCGCTCGGCCCAACCCAGGGCGGCCCTAGTGGGGGAGGGGCCCACCCGCCGCGCTGGCCCGTACGGCCCCGCCAGTGGCCGAGCGCTTACCCAGCGAGTGGTCCTCCTTAAACATCCACTTCATGGCGGCGGCAGGGAAAGGACGCAGCCGGCCCTCGGAGCCGCGGAACTCAGAGAACCAACCAAAACAACAACGACAGCGACGGCGGCGGCGGTGACTACACGACAGGCGGGACTTCCGGCTGCTGGAGCCTAGCAACCGGCCAGGGGCGTGGCTTCCGGCGCCGCTCGCCGGGACGCCGCGCCAAGGGGCGGGGCGCACGCAAAGGGGCGGGGCAGCAGAGGGTCCGCAAGTGACTACGGTGTGAGTTAATGACGTTGGCGATAGGGGTGTAAGTGAGGGATATTGGCGACTGGGGAGGGGATTTGGGGAACTGGTGACAGGAGTAGAGTCTCAGTGAACGTTGGTTACGGGAAGGGGACTTTCAGGGTCTGACTGATAGGATAGGGCTCTTACATAGGGCTGTTCATGAGGGAAATGTGACTGAGGCGTTGGTGACAAGAGATTTTGGAGATATGAATGACAGAAGAAGGGTCCCGTGGTTAGTGATGGCGGGACGTTGACAGTTTGGAGAGTATAGTTTAGAGTGGTAACAGTTTGGGGGCTCTAAACAGGAAGTGTGACTAATTTCAAGGGACTGTGTGAGGAGGCGTACTGATGACTACCCGGGGGTTCAGTATTAAAGGCAGCCATAACAGTTGCTTTGGGCCTAGAAATTGAAACAAATCCAGTTTCCTTCCTTTATTCATGAATAAATATCAAGTAAACATTTAATGTTAAGAAAAGGTATCAGAGAGATGCATCTGAGGACTGAAACATCTCACAAAACACAGAGACCCCTTAACTTTAACTGGCAGGGGAGTTAGAGGTGACTACCAGACTCGGAGAATTCCCTGATAGCTGGTCATGAGATGGGCTTCTTTGGCAGTTAGTGTAGGATTCAATAATCACAGCCTAGGCTCTGTGTATGTGTGTCTGTGTGTGTGTGTCACCTGCTTGGGCCTTCAGGTTCTTCAGTGATGTCATTCCTTTCTTTCTAGCAGAGTCATCAGGGCAGTTTGCTCTGGGTCATCATCTGTTTATGAGCTGGTGAATATGTAACAAGAGTATTCACTTAATTGGGCACATGATCCTTGCCCTGTGCCTGTGATTCTGATGCATCTGAACGGCTTGTATGTTTGAATATTGTCATTCATCATTTCCTAAAGTTGAAATTCCTGATGGATGCTGTGGAATCTAGTTTCATTCTAAAAGTATTTTTGTTATTTTAAGATTGTGTGTTTGAGCAACCCAAACAGTTTTTGTTTGCTTGCTTGTTTTTAATGAAGTGAAAAATCCTTTGAATTTCACACTTAGAAATTACTGTTGTTCTATGTAGGAACACTGTTCTCGGTGTTGGGAAAAAGAGTTGAACGGAAGAGACAACATTTCTGCCCTCATGGAGTTTGCATTCTAGTGGAACAAGACAAAAAAAAATATGTCAAGTAATGATAGGTCCTGTTTAGAAAAATAAAGCAGGATTGATGACTAGAGAGCGATGGTGGAATAAAACACTAATTAGAAAAAGTAGTTGGCATATTCTAGGAATAGGAAGGAACCCCATATAGCTGGAACTGAATAAACAAGGGGGCGTGTGTTAGGAAATTAGATCAAAGAAATCTAGAACAAAACTATGTTGAGCTTCGAATTTCATGTTAAGCAGTGGTGTGACATAACTTCTTAAGTGATCAGGCTAGCTTCAGTATAGACAGAATACAGGGAGTAAAGGATGAAAGCAAGGGGAGCAGTTAAGAGGCTATTGTGATGATCCAGGTGAAAGATGATGTTGGCTTAGATCAAGATAGTGTCTGGAGGTGGTGGAAAGCAGTTGTAGTCTAGATATATTTTGAAGGTAGAGCTGACAAAATTTGCTGATAGATTGGGTAAGAGGTGTGAGGGACAAGTCAAGGTTTTTGTAAGGATGGAATTGCTATTTACTGTAATAGAGTGGATCCAGCTTGGGGTGAGAATCAAGAGTTTGATTTTGGATATATTAAGTATGAGATGCCCGAGAGACATATCCAAGTGAAGATGTAGGATAGGTCAAGGGATCTATGAGTCTCAGATTCAAATGTGAAATATTTAAAGCTATTGAACTGGATAGATCAGCTAGAGAGTGGCAGAAAAAAATGATTTTGCAAATAGAATTAAACACTGAGGAATAAAGATAGTTATTCACTCTCTGATAGTCAGTAAATCAGTGGAGAAGTTAGAAATTGGTCTGAAACTCCCGCTTTCAGAGCAAGTCACTGTGCCCTAGTCCAAGGCATGCATACACTACCATGCATATGGAAGAGCTTAATACAGTCTCAGGGGAAAGATCTACCACCCACCAACCCATAGGCATGATGACACCCGATGATCTCAACGATGTACTCTATGTCTTTCTGTCTTCTATTTTTACCTACTTTTTTGATGTCTCTTTCCAGTTCACTATTCTAATTGGTGTCTCTGATCTGCCTTGATGATATACATCACCTTCTCTATCTATTGGGTCATTATATTTAGCTTACTGAATGTTGTAAGGACATTGGATGTCTTCTTTGTGGGGGTGGTTAGTTGAAGAAGTGAGTCAGGAGGAGAAATAGGATAACAAATATAAGCAATTACACATTAACAGACCCATAAAACGTAGAATTTCAAATGTTGGAGAGGTATTTGAACATGGATACTGAGGGATGGCTAGAGCAATGGGGCAAACACAAAGCCAAGGGAGGTTTATCAAGAAACATTCATAGGAAATGTGAATTTTATGTTTTGGAGAGAAGGGTACATTTTTCAAAGGATAAATTTTCTTTAATGGACAGAAACAAAAGCCAGAGTTAGAAGAGGGAAATGGGAAGCCAAAGTTTCAGTGATATAGATAAATGCCAAGGTGAAGGAAGTATTGGAAAACTTTGAAGCAAACATTCAGGAGTTCTAAACTGATTCAAAAGGCCCTGAATGAGAGCTTCTAGAAAGAACTAGAACACAATATGTGTAGTTTTAAGAGAATGACTCTGTCCTTGCAGGTAACTTGTATGAAACATGAGAAAATTATGAATATGGAAACTGAGAAATCAGTTCTCAGTCATGAATGTGTGAAAATGACACGATTTACAGAGATCTTTAGCATTTTTGAAAAATACAATGTTGGGGGAGGGAAGAGGTAGATAGGGGTAAAAGGGATCAAATATGTGGTGACGGAAGGCTAACTATGGACGGTGAACACACGATGCAACTTACTGGATTTTGTTGGTCAATATCACCCCCCAATAATTTTTCATAATAAAAAAATCTAATGTTCTCTTTCAAAGAATTTAAATAAAACCACAAAGACTAGCTTCCTCAAATCATGGAAGCAAAGAATAAATATTGGTCTCTGTTATTATTAAATACTTTTGCAAAGCTCATGGCATCTCAGAGGCTAGTCGTACACCGAAATTCTTAGCAATCGTCTTTCTCTGTTTCAGCAGTAACTAAGATGACACCAGCTACAGTATGTGTTACCTCTGCTGAAAGAAGAAGTTTTGGAGGCAAACACCTCCTTCCTCAGAGAAGAGCCTCCCTCAGGAGGCGACATTAGGACTACCTATTCTAGAATCTTATTTTAATGGTTATTTAAATAAAGTCATGCTCTTAAAGCATAAATACAATATAATATCAAAATCATAAGATTTAAGAAATACAGTTGTTATATTTAAGAATTGTGTTGCCACCCAGAAAAGCTTTAAAGCAAGAATGAGTAGTATTGGACGAGACATATCAAAAGCATGTTATGGCTGATGACATTAATTGTCATCTTGGACTGTGGAAAGGACCCTGGATAGTTTTCCCATATGAGCTGCTTTGACTTCTCTGTGTTTGTCTGTGTTGTTAGGATTTCGGCTATTCTCTTCACCTAAAAGCCACTTCTAGGTTGCCTTCAAAATAAGTGCATCAGCTACTGGATTTCGCTCCTCATACTATTTCTTGGCACTGCAGTGTGGATCATTCAGGGCCTTTTGATGAAGAATTTGGATGTGAACCATGGTATAAAAAAAAAAAAATCTGACATCTTCAAAATACTGGTTTAGGGCAGGGTGGGGGAAGCATTCAACTAAGTGAAAAGCCAGTGTTATCTTTGGGAAGAACCATTGCTTCCCCTAAAACCGATAGCCAAGCTTGTACCCAATACAGGTGATAAAGTATAGAAGAGAGAGCTGTGCAGTAACTATCCTTTACCCAACGAAGAACCGGGAGATTTCTGTCCTGTTTCCGTGTCTGGGTCATTATATTTAGCTTATTGAATGTTGTAAGGACATTGGATGCCTTCCTTGTGAGGGTGGTTAGTTGAAGAATTGAGTCAGGAGAAGAAATAGGATAACGAATATAAGCAATTACACATTAACAGACCCATAAAACATGCAGAATAAATTTCAAATGTTGGACAGGTGTGTAACATGTGTCCTCCTATGGATTATAGTGAAAGCAACAGAAAATTTGGAAATACAGGAACCTGGGTTTGGCCTTAGCCCAGGACCAGGTCCAAGACCACGGACACATTTATTTTGTGCGTTTTCCTCCAATGTAGGGTGTGCTGGGATTGATTGGACTTAATAACACATAAGCAGGTCTTTAATTTAGTTAACTTTTAAGAAAATATTATTTTACACAAATGTTAACACGGGCGACAGCTACGATTTTGGTGCACAGCAACACTATTTACACTCAGCCTTTGGGAAAATGCTCATAAAGTGTAAAGCGAGGTTGACAGTCCCAGCGGGCACCGCCCCCCATTAACCCCGCCCCCACCAAGGCTCCGCGTCCTTGCTATTGGTTCTTGTCCGTGCGCCGTCGGTTGCCGTGGAGACCAAGGCTATGGCAACCAGGAGAAGCCAAACTTGGTGGTCACTTCCTACTCGAGGGGAGGTCCGGAGCGCGCTGCCACACGCCACGCGCTCATGGCGCTCTACGAGCTCTTCTCTCACCCAGCCGAGCGCGGCTACCGCGCAGGGCTGTGCTCAAAGGCCGCACTGTTCCTGCTGCTGGCCACCGCGCTCACGTACATCCCGCCGCTGCTGGTGGCCTTCCGGAGCCACGGTGAGCCTCTCCCCGGCCGGTGCGCGACACAGTTCCCCGCAGCCCGCTGTGCCCGCGCGGGCCTTCCTGACCCCCACACCGCCCTCCCGCCCTCTTTACCTCAGGGTTTTGGCTGAAGCGGAGCAGCTACGAAGAGCAGCCGACTGTGGCCTTCCAGCACCAAGTGCTGCTCGTGGCCCTGCTGGAACCCGAGCGTGGCGAGTTCCTCGCCTGGAGCACGTTCCCCGCCTTCAACCGGCTGCAAGGGGATCACCTGCGTGTCCCGCTCGTTTCGGTGCGTGGTTCCTGCCCACCGGGACTGGGCGGAGGTGGGGCTGGAGGAAAGGGAGCGAGCGGCCGCGCCCCCGGGGAGCCCAGCTTGGGGCGCGAACCCATGGTCAGTTGTGTGTACACAGGCTCAGTGGCCTGAACATACGTTTAATTTTCTGGGGAGTAAATCTTGTTTCATTCGACTTCTCCAAGCTGTCCACAACCCCAAGAAAGTTAGCCACTGCTGTCAGCTTATGCTTCCTGACTCAGCCCAGAAGCTAGTGGCATTCTCTTTCTGGCTCCCGTCATTTCCGTTGGTCTGGGCTGATAGAAAGGTGGTTGAGAATGTGCCTTTATAAGTCAATGAAGGACGAGCGGTGTTCTTGTTACATACAATCCCTTCGTGTCTCTGCAATTGTTCATGGACATCGTTGGAACGGAAAAGGCAGGTATTTTTATGCAGACTTGACACCTGGAAGCCTAGGTGCTGATTGGTTAAGCAACCTCCCCAGAATGGTCCATTTCCGTCTCCCTGGGCTTGTTTCATTAGATGCTGCTCCATCCTGCAGCTGTCCAGAATGAAAATTAAGCATTTTACTGTCTGTGATTTAGTATTTGGCTCAGAATAAGTGAGAACTTCCTTTACACGCACTCCCTTTCTACTCATTTTTTAAAAAACTTTTTTCTTTAGAAGTATGAAAATTCTGGTTTTCTTCCAAAGTTGAATCTCTAGACAGCTCTGAGATGATTGGCCTACTTTTGGTCAAACTTTTGTAGCTGAAAAAATATATCAGATTTTTTTCCAGCATCCACATGAATAACTACAAACAAAATAGAATTCAGATTACTTTTTTCTGATTACTTTAAATTTTCTTATATTTTTTTCTGATTACAAAAATGCATGCTCATTGTAATATATTAGAGTTACAGGTAAAGGGCTCATTTTGGTACATGTATCAATGCTTTTTTTTTAATCAACGTTATTTTTAAGATCTGCAAGGTATTTCATGATATGGAAAACCTGTAATAGATTTAACCAGTTCCCGTTGGTGGATATTTGATTTTCTTTTGCTTTTTCACTATTAGAGAGAATATTGCAGTGAACAAGATTTTCAATAAATTTTGCTCCTTTAAACATCAAATTGTGAGGAACTGCAATAAAAGCTGTTTATTGAAATTGTATAGGTACATAGAAAATTAAGAAAGCAAATAAAATAATTATTAACCCTAGAGAAATATAAAGTAAGGAAAAAATGAGAAAGGAAAAGCAATCAGAATTGTGAATAGGATTTACATATTCAAATAAGAGTATAACTATTGGGGGGGGGGATGGAAAAACTATAGAGGGGATGGGACATGGTGGAAGGTGGAGGGAAGAAAACTAAATCTCCATCTCTGTTGGGAAGTCAACAGAGAATGCCTGAAATGAGATGAAAATATTTGCCAAAGAGTTGACGTCTGCTGGATTTTGTAACAAACATTGTTGAACTCTTTGATTCTTTCAATGATCAGGACTTTTAAATTGATTTTTAAAGTATAATTGGAATAGGAGACAAATTTATTTCAATAGCTCCTCACTAATCATGACATATTACCCATTTTTATTCTTATTTGAGATTATAATGTCACAGAGTGACTGTGGATAAGAGGCCAGTGTCCAGGTATGCTTGTGTTCCAAGTGCATGTTTCCAAAAGTGGAAACAAAAAATTTTTTATTCCTAACAAGCAAAAACTTAACTTGTTAGTTTTACTTTAGGTTAGCATTCCTTGTCTTCAATTTTGAATAGCAATTTTTTTTCTTTACATTTGTATATTCTTCTCTATCATACTCTTATGGCTATTTGAGACTAAGAAATAATCATGAAAACTTAAAGAAATCATGAAAACGAGGATATAACATTAGGTTTCATTCATTTATTCTTTTCACTTGTTCATTCACACAACTTGTTGACTCCCAGTTGGACTGCTAGTGAACCTCTTATCTCTGTAATCAGAAACTACTCCCTTGAGAGCACTGCCCTTGTTCCCCCTGCTTCTTGTATGTGTTCCAATTTTAAATCTGCAAAGCCAAGACTATCGGGTGTTTTTATGGTGCCTAGAGCTATTAATCCTCTTTAATACTGGGCAATTTTACATTGTAAACTATAAGACCAAAGCTCCTTTTTCTTAGTCTTTTTTTCCTTTCCCTCCATTCTAGGCCAGAGTCTATAAGTAATTTATGACCTTGTCATTTAGTCTTTCTTAGTAAGTTGCTTCCTTCCTGGCTGAGTTCAAGGTTTTCTTATTCTATATGTTATATCTTAACCCTATTGCAACAAAATACTTTTCAAACTCTGAATATAAAGGTAGACTGACTATAGCCCATCCAAGAAACCATCCAAGAAGCCAAGGAAACAGTGGTTTTAGATCAATGTTCAAGCAAATGCTGGAGGTTGCTAATTTGGGAACATGTCTCAGAAGTCAGAAATGGCCTTGCTTCTGCTTTGGTCAGCTCACCTGTGCATCTCTAAAGTCTTCATGTTTTTGATGCTTTAAAAGTCAAGTTTGTTGTTCCTTGTTTCTGAGAAGAAAAAAAACACAGATAGTCCTTTTCCCTCGATGAGCCTGACTTTGCTCTTTAGGGCATCTGTGAACCCAGAGAGTGTCGGGGCTGAAGGCTATAGGAGGATATAGGAAGATGAATGGAAAGTGTATGTGTCTGAGACACCTTTTTTTCACATCTCCAAAATCAGCGTGTCTTCCTATCCATGGTATCTTACAGTGGCTGTTGGCCAGGAGACAGGCTTGACATAGTCCTCATTACCTTACACATGCATAAACATCAAAAGCGCCTGCACTAAAAGTCGCAGAAGGGACATCAGCAACTTGAAAGAAAATCCAGAGATAGTGAAACATTGTTGTTGCTACTGCTGTTTTGTTTTCAGCTTTATTGATGTAAACTTGACAAATAAAATAAGATAGTAAAATATTATTCTAACCCCTAAAGAGCTAAATGCAGAGCGGATAAGGGTAGGTTCAAGAGACATTAAAAAATAGGCTAACTCCACATAATTTTAAAGCATGTTCAAGAGTCCAGACCAATGGATTCTTGTTCCCTTTGTGAATTTAAAAAAAAAAAAAAAAAAAATGCTTTATCATCAATGTGCTTAGTGACACAAAGGACAAAATTGCATAGAAAGGTATGTATATCATTGAGTCAAAAAGCGATTCAAAAGAATCATGATCTAAAGAAGTTTTAGGAATCCCTGGGTCAATCAATTTCACATATATTTTTCTATGTGCATAAGTATGATATCTGATGTAAATAATAAGTCTAAAAACTCATTAAGTATAAAATAAATACTCTAGTGTTTAGAAACATTGTGTCATAGTATAATTGGAAACTTCTCCTTTCTTGTACATAAAATAATGGTGCATTTTATAATTGATGGTATCTTAGATTCCTTGAAATACAGGGAACAAGGATTTGATGAGTCTAGGAGCCATGCAGTAGTGGTCCCTATTTTGCAGGAGACCCAAAGACTGATGCCAAAGATATTTTCAGCATAAAAAGAAAAAAATGGAACACTCGATGACAAATGTGTGGTAAAATGAACACTGATCTAAATTAGGAAAATTATCTTTTAATAAAAGAATATGACTCATCTATGAGCGTGCCACCCTGAACACGCCCAATCTTGTCTGATCTCGGAACTAAGCACGGTCGGGCCTGGTTAGTACTTGGATGGGAGACCACCTAGGAAGATCAAGTGCTGTAGGCATAAAAAAGTATATATATACGACTCAAAAGAATGAAAGGTATATGAAAACAAACCATGAGAAACTGTAGAATCCTTGACGGGGAAAATCTTGCAAGTCAGGGCATTTAGAAAAAAATGGCATTCCTTTAATTTATAGCAACTCTTACTATCAGATTGTGTAGTTTTCAGGTCTCATTGCAGTTCCAAACCCACCCTCCTATCCTTTGCTTTATGATGCTCATGCAGAGATGCTGAAAACCACATTCTCCTTTGCCCACTGGCTTCCTGGTACGTTCTGCCAATAGGAGGCATGATGAGCCTTGTTCTGGGAGTAGGAAAAAACCGGAAACTGCCACCAGTTGCTGCTGCCAGGGTGAAGAACCATTGCTGGGGTGATGCAAACAGGAAGGAGTAAGTTTCCTCCAGGTTACTGATTTCCTCTAGTGGGTTCCTTCTCCGAGCTCTGGAGGTATCAGCGCTAGCTGGGCAGCACTCTCTTCTTAAGGTCTGAATCCCAGTTCCTTGAGGTAGTGCCAGCCTCTTCCCTTCTCCAGTCTTTAGAATGGGAGCTGCTTCCTGCAGTTACCCTCTCTGTCTTATCACGGCATTCCCTTTTAGCCTTGTTAGCCCTCTAATACCTATGTTACTAACTATCCCCTATACTAAATTCCCTCTGTTAAATTATTGTTTCGGTTCTGTTTTCCTTATTGGACCCTGATTGATATAGGTTGATTAAATCCAATAATGCCTGTATTTATCCTATCTAGTAAATTAGTATTGATTTCACATATATCTGTAAAGGATGATCCTCTTTTAACCACCAGGAATTTTTGAGATTAGGGTTCTTGTGGCCTGTTATAGAAAGAACACTGAACCAGGAGTCAGCAAACCTAAGTCCTAGCCCCAATTCTGTCATCGGGTTCCACATCCTCTCTCAGCCTCAATGTAACTATCTATATAAAGAGCATGATAGTACCTACCTCTCTAATTATTATTATAACTACTAATAATATCTCTTTTCTGGGATATGCACGGGGATAAGATGGGACAATCAATGGATATAAAAGTTGGTCCAAATTACACATAAACCTTATAGAAACAAGGTGATAGTGTGATTTATGAATTACCTTAGCCAGACCAACTTGATTTTAGATACTCACCTTGAACTTGTATTAAAGAAGTATTAGCTCTTTTAATGCCTGCCTTTATAGCTGTTGCACATGTGTTAATCTTGAATTAAAAATTGACTTCATCAACAGTCCAAGTGATAGCATAGAAATGTAGCCCACCTTGCCAGCCTTATGGGACTGAGAGTTTAACGCGGAGAGAGGTCATTGTGGGAGATACATCATTTGCATCATCACTTATCCCCAGGGCTCTCTTCATTCACTACCCTCCGTCTCATTCGTCTGCTCAGCTGCACTGGCCTCACTACACTCTCTTAAACACTAACCCACTTTTACTCTGTTAATGTTCACTTTGTTAGCCCGGATCACTCTTCCCTCGGATATTTCCATGCCTCTTCACCTCTTCATTCAGGTTTCCAACAGTCAGGTCTTCCTGAATATTTTCTGTAAAAAGAATTCTACCCTAGTCGTTCTGTAATTTCAGCCTGCTTCATTTTTCTTTGTGGCACTTATCATTACGTAATATTGGTATGTATGTATTTGTTTATTGGGAATGTAAGCTGGCTGGGAATGTAAGCTCCATTAAGGTGGGGACCTTGTCTATTTTGTTTGCCGTTATATTCCCAGCACCTGAAATAGTGCTTGACATATAGTAGGCCCTCAACAAATGCTTGACAGATTAATGAATGAATTTAACAAGTAGACACTAATTACGGTGCCAAATCTCTGTCCTCTGTGAACTTGGAGTAAAAGTGTGTGTACAACGAATATACAGACTTATAGTCATAATTCCGACACTGGCTTTTTGCAAAAAGATTTGTCCTACCTAACATCTTCTTGAGTTGTTTGTTGTTGTTTTGTTTTGTCTGAACATTTTAGCCCTGGAAAGAGAACCAGATTTGAAGTCAAAGATACAGTTTCAAATCCTGTCTTTTTCATTACTAGCTATTCTCAATAAGTCCCATCACTTCCCTGAGCCTTGATTTTCTCATCCATACAATGGGGATAATACTTGTTCTGCCTACCTTAGACTTATTTTAAAGACCAAATGAATTGCATTTCTCTCCCTCCCGCACTGTGTTGGAGTCCGGATTCTTCTGGCAAGTCCCTCCTGACCACTATCCTCTCTTGCAAGTTGAGAACTTTGATCTTTGTCGTCTTGTTCAACCTGAAAGATCCAGAAGGCATGGATCCACTCCAGAGAGTTAACCTGACTTTGTCTTCCAAGTCTTCCCAGATATCAACTGAAGAAAATTCATGGGAAGACAAGGCAGCCTCTTTTCTGTCCTAATCATAATTGCTAATACATAATTGCTTCAGTAACTTGATCATCAAGCCCTGGTAACAGATATGCCTCCCCTGCACCTGCAAAGCTGATGAAACAGGACAGAGAAAATAGTCTTCAACAGAAGAGAGAGGATAGGTTTCTCTATAACAAGGCCTAGGATAAGGACATTATTGTCTAGAAGGAAAGAAACGATTGAAAGTTTCTGAAAACTTAGGTATCTCCATCTCAAACAATCTTATGAGCCTGAAAAAGAACAAAGAATCTTTTCCTCACATAATGGTATCGGTGGAAAGAGAAATGAATCAGTAGATGGAGAATTCAGATAGGAATGTTGATACACCATAGTGCAATCCTTCTGGGAACCTACACTGGGAAAAGATCAGTTGTAGCAAGAAGATCCAGACTCATGCCAGGAATCACATCAGCAGTGATCACGTTTCAGTAACCATCCTTCCTGCTAAACATTTTAGGGATCGCTGCGAGACAAGACTATGCATAGTTAAGACTGGATACCAGGGTTTTGTTCTGTTTTTTTATGAGTTGTAATTTGTCTGTTTCCCTCCTCTGTTTTGCTCTACTTTCATGTCCTAATTTATAACTCTATGTTATAACTCTATCTGTGTATTTTTAATGGCTTACTGATTTTATCTCTTTTTATCATTTTATTGATTGGTACTAAAGGATGCAATAGGCTTTAAAATCCTGACAATGGTAAGATGAAGTCCAACGTTGAGACTCTGAAGCAAAGACATTTGTGGTTAAAGGGTATATAAATAGAGCTTGGTGTTTTTCTGCTGAGTCTGGGGAATGCAGAGATTAGTACTAGTTTCTTTTCTATTTAAAAATGTTGACTCCAGACAAGCGGAAGACAATTCCGATGTGCAAGTTAAATTTTCCATGCAAACACAGGCATGTTTATAAAAATGAAAAAAGAAAGAAAATACCAACAACAAAAACAAAAAAGATCAAATGAGACAACTAAAAAGAAAAATACCATCCAGATGTTTATTGTCGTTATTGCCACTTCAAGTTCCCATTCATTTGGTTCCTGAATATTTGAAAGCGTTAAGTACAAAGTTCAGGGGCCTAGTACATTGTGTCTCTTTTCTCAATATCGATTCACTTATACCTATTTATTTTTCTTTTCCTTTTGATAAGGGAGATAATACCTGTGTGTGGCAGAACAGCGGGTCATTGTGTATGTAAAACAGTGATATGGATTTTTCCTGACTTATTAAGGACCAAGGTCACTGGCCTTCTTTGGGTTTCCTAGACTAGAGAAGAAGACAGGAACCAGGATGGGAAAATGGACATGCTTCATTTTAAACTGGAGCTTCCCCTGCAGTCCACGGAGCATGTTCTTGGCGTGCAGCTCATCTTGACTTTCTCCTACCAATTGCACGTGAGTCAATTCCCGAGGGAAGCCTGTCCTCTCCCTTTTGTCTTTTAATAGAACAGAGCCCTCTCTCTGATTTCTGGGAAAACCCACATTGTAGAAAAAGGCTCTTTTCTAAGATGTAGTTTGGGATTTAACTCTGGCAAATCGAATGTTTTGGGAGCTATGTTAATTCGTATGAGCTATTAACAGCTCAGAGGGTTCTGGACAGAGTGCATCCTGCACAGAGAAGCCAAGTATGTGAAGGACCATTAGGCTTTCACCACATACAGGTGACCCTTAGAACCCAGAGCCCTTCAGGCCTGACCGAAATTGTCATTACCTCTCCCTCTAATGATTTCAGAGGATGTCGACATTCGTGATGCAGAGCATGGCGTTTCTCCAATCCTCCTTCGCTGTTCCAGGGTCCCAGTTATATGTGAATGGAGACCTGAGGCTGCAGCAGAAGCAGCCCCTAAGCTACAGTGGCCTAGACGTTCGATACAACGTAAGGATGCTTCTCCTTGTCCATCTCCTTTGTTTCGTTATGTTACTGTTTATCAGGTCTTTGAAGAGGGAGAAATGGAAGTTGGAACTCCAGTGGGTGGCACAGAAGAGGATTTCCGAGGAATTCGTGCCATAAATTCTTTCAAAAAATGGAGACACATACACCTGTATTTAGACCTAGAAAGAGGGAAAAAATCTTTGTCTTCATCTAATTGTTGATTGCTTTCAAATGCATACACACAACACATGTACATACCACAGTCCAAGAGATTTTTTTCAGTTTGTGTAAAACATTTAAAAAATAAATTAACGACTGATGATTGAACACATAACATCTGCCAGTCCTGAGTCAAGAAGTTTGAATATATCATCTCATGCAATCATCACAGCAAGCTCTGGAGATGCCTACTCTGTCATTTGCCAGCTCTCTAGGTGCTCGTCCTACCATTGTCCCCCTTTCTCTTTCTAGCTACACCGGCCTTGTGCTGTTCTTCAAACCCGAGAAGCAGCTCCTGCCTAGGACTTTGCCCTTGCCTTTCCCTCTGCCAACTGTCCACATGGCTTATTCTGCCTCTCCATTAAGGTCCCTGTTCAAATGTCCTTGAGCCCAGTCCTTCCCTGACACTTGTTTCTAAAACAGAATTCCCCTCTCTCTCTGCCTGTCACCCCTTACCTTTTCTTATTTCACCTGATATATAAAGGTATGTTTTCAGTTTGTTTACTTGCTTTCTCTCTCAGCGGTAAAAGCGCTGACATCTTTATACTTGCACCCCAGTGCCTAAAACAGTGCTTGGCACGTTGTAAGCGCTCAGATTTATACTGAAAGCATAACTCTAGTTTTACACGTGAGGAAACAGACTTACAGGGGTTAATTAATTTTTCCAAAGTCCCACAGCTTGAAAGCAACAGAGCCATGAATTGTCTGTCTTAGGCCAGAACTTATGCATCTGAACTTTGATTACTAAGCTTTATTTTATCACAAGGGAGCCCATGCAAGTCAGGACGAGGGAAAAGGAAAAGGAAAGAGGGATATTACAGACATAAACCAAGACTGTTCCAGACAAACTAGGATTCATGGTCACCCTAGCTATAATCTATATAAGTTGAAAAAAAAGGAGGAAGACTGTAAGATATAAACTTAACATAGCACTTTTTTTTGTGGGGGGGTGGCTTGAAAAAGGTCTTTGCTTGGTTTTTTCTTTAGCTTTATTGAAGTATAATTGATAAATAAAATTGTAAGCTATTTAAAGTATACAACTACTTTTGTACTCTTTTTCTTTTTCTTTTCCTTTCTTTTTTTTTTTTTCTTTTTTTCTTTTTTTGGTGAAGCAACCCTTGGTTGACCTCACGGATTGCAAGGACCTTGTCAATTTACAATCTCTTATTTTTCTTTTTTTATTTTTTATGCCTACGGCACATGGTCTTCCTAGGTGGTCTCCTATCCAAGTACTAACCAGGCCTGACCCTGCTTAGCTTCCAAGGTCAGACCAGATCGGTCTTGTTCAGGGTAGCATGGCCATAGACTTGTACTCTGTTTCTATGAATTTGACTTTGTATTTAGATTCTGCATAGATACCAGGTAGCATTAATCTTTGTCTGATTTATTTCACTTAGCATAATCTCCTCAAGGTTCATCCATGTCGTTGCAAATGGCAGGATTTCCTTCTTGTTTCATGTCTGAATAATAATAATAATTGTGTATATGTGTATATACACACACACAATACATCATCTTTATTCATTCATCCATTGACAGACACTTAGGTGTTTCCATGTCTTGGCTATTGCAAATAATGCTGCAGTGACATGGGAATGCAGATAGCTCTCCAATATCCTATTTTAATTTCCTTTGGATATACACCCAGAAGTGGGATTGCTGGGTCATATGGTCATTCTATTTTTAATTTTATGAGGAACCTCCATACTGTTTTCTGTAGCAGCTTCACTTTAGTGAGCAAGGGTTCTTCTCTTCATATCCTTGCCAGTACTTGTTATCTCTTCTTTTTGGTAATTGCTGCTACATGATATCTCATTGTGGTTTCGACTTGCTTTTCCCTGATGATTAGTGATGTTGAGCACTTTCTCATGAACCTGTTGGCCACCTGTATGTCTTCTTTGGGAAAATGTCTATTCAGTCCCTCTTCCTTTTTTTTTTTTTTTTTTTTACTTTTATTAGCATTTATTTGATGCTAAATCTGCTCCTGGACCATAAGTTTTTGTTTCTCCAGTTTCTTCTGGGGTATCTTTTTCTTCTGTGCAAACTCCTGTTCGGGTTTAGGAACACCTGCTCTTTTTCAGTGAGGATCATCTCAGTGGGGCGGGGAGAGCGCATTTAGGGGCTAACTCGCCATGAGCTCTGTACGTTCTGTGCCGCTTCTTGGGAGCTTTGTTCACCTGGATGTGCTCAATGACCAGAGAGTCTACATCTAAACCCTTAAGTTCAGGATTCCTCTCTGCATTTTTAAGCACATGCAGCAAAAATTCAGCACTCATTTTGCACCGTTGACCCTGTGTCCAGCCCCATTGTTTGACCTGGGCACAGCTACCAACTCCACCATTGTAACGACGGAATGGCACACATTGCCTCTGAAAAGTGACATCCTTCAGATACTTGGTGGCTTTTCAGATATGCATACCCTTGATGGCCAGGGCAGTTTCACAAGTGTTCTTAAAGTGAACATGAAGATCTGAACTTCTTAATTTGCATGATTTTGTGAGGTTTTCTGGGTCAAATGAATAGCGAACCATTTTCGGAGGTTACCTCAGGCCACTAACGCGAAGAGCTCCTCTGCCCATTTTTAATCAGATTTTTTTTTTTTTTGCTATTGAGTTGTGTGAGTTCTTTATGCATTTTGAGTATTAACCTCTTATCAGATATACTATTTGCTAATATTTTCTCCCATTCTGTAGATTGTCTTTTTATTTTGTTAATGGTTTCCTTTGCTGTCCAAAAGCTTTTTAATTTGACAGTCTTATTTATTTTTGCTTTCATTGCTTGTACTTTTGGTGTCAAATCCAAAAAAATTATTGCAAGACTGATGTCAAGAAGCATACTCCTATATTTTCTTCTAGGAGTTTTATAATTTCAGGTCTTAAGTTTAGGTTTTAATCCATTTTGATTTGATTTGTGTATATGGTGTAAGATAGGAGTCCAGTTTCATGCTTTTGTATGTGACTGTCTAGTTTTCCCAGTACCATTTATTGAAGAGACTATCCCTTTCCCATTGTTTTCTTCCCCTTTGTCATAAATTAACTGACTGTATGTTTGTGGGTTTATTTCTAAGCCTTCTGTTCTATTCCATCGATATGTCTGTTTTTATGCCAGTACCACACTGTTTTGATTACTATAGCTTTGTAAATATAGTTTGAAAACAAGAAGTTTGATGTCTTCAGTTTTGTTCTTTCTCAAGACTGCTTTGGGTCTTTGGGGTCTTTTGTGGTTCCATACAAGTTTTAGGATTTTTTTTTTTTATATCTTTGAAAAATGCCATTGAAATTTTGATAAGGATTACACTGAATCTATAGATTTCTTTGGATAGTATGGACATTCTATTTATTTATTTATCTATCTATCTATCTATCTATCTATCTATTTATTTACTTACTTACTTACTTACTTGTCTACCTATTTATTAGTATGGACATTTTAACAACATTAATTCTTTCAACCCATGAGTACAGAATATCTTTCCATTTTCTGTCTTCAATTTCTTTTACCAATGTCGTATAGTTTCCAATATACAAATCTTTCACCTTGTTGACTAAATTTATTCCTAAGTATTTTATATTCTTTTTTTGATTCATTGTAATGGGACTGTTTTCTTAATTTCCTTTTCTGATAATTCATTGTTAGTGTATAGAAATGAAAGTGATTTTTGTATATTGATTTTTTGTCTTGAAACTTTACTGATTCATTTATTAGTTCTAACAGTTTTTTGGTGGACTCTTTAGGATTTTCTTTATATAATATTGTGTCATCTGCTCATAGAGACAATTTTACTTCTTCCTTTCCGGTTCGGATTACTTTTGTTTCTTTTTCTTGCCTGATTTCTCTGGCTAGGACTTCCTGTACTATGTGGAATAAAAGTGGCAAGATGGGCATTCTTGTCTTGTTCCTGATCTTAAAGGAAAAACTTTCAGCTTTTCACCTTTGAGTATGATATTAGCTGTGGGCTTGTCATATATGTCCTTTATTATCTTGAGGTACATTCCCTCTATACCTACCCTGTTGAGAGTTTTTATTATGATTGGATGTCGAATTTTGTCAATGCTTTTTCTGCATCTACTGAGGTGATTTTTATCCTTCATTTTGTTAATGTGGTGTATCATCAATTTGTGGATGTTGAACCATCCTTACATCCTTGGAATAAATCCCACCTGATCGTGGCGTCTGATCTTTTTAATGTACTGTTTAATTTGGTTTGCTAATATTTTGGTGAGGATTTTTACATCCATGTTCAATAGAGATATTGGCCTGTGCTTTTCTTGTAGTATCTTTTCTCACTTTGTTCATGCACTATTCTCCTGACCTCAGTGAGCATCTTTGTGACTGATATTTTGAACTCTCTGTCAGGTAAATCACTTATCTCCATTTTATTAAGGTCTGTTTCTTGAGTTTTTTCTTGTTCTTTTGTTTGGAACCTATTCCTCTATTTCTTCATTTTCCTTGATTCTGTTTTAGTTTCTGTGGATTAGATAAAACAGACCCATTTCCCAGGCTTGATGGAGTGGTCTCATGTAGAAGATGAATTTTATCAATCAGCCCAGCCTGATGAGCTAACCTTTGTCATTGTCCAAGCCACCTTTTTTGTTTGTAGTGGTTCCCAGTAGTTGTGTCTACCAAGATCCATTTCAATGTGGGACATGTGGATATTTTTTCATTTGCCCAATGTGTAGAAGTCACTCAACTAGTTTCTGGATTTCTTTCAGAGGGAATTGCTCCATGTGTAGCTGTAGATGCAGTGTGTCAGTGGGAGGAAGTGCATTTAGGAAGTTAATTTGTTGCCATCTTGGAGCAGAACCCTTTTTTTCCCCCCTTTTGTAATGCCTCCTCTATGCTCTCAGCTTCCTGAGTCCAGTCTTCACCTAGAACCCCATAGCACCTTTTATTTTAATATCAATGGGGATATTAGAGAGCAGGAAGTCATTTCCTTTAGAGGATTACATGCTTATTATTTGCACTTTATCCTATTTCCATCTCTACATTTAAAAGATAAATTAGAGATCATCCAGAGAAGAGCAAGGAAAAGACAGAGGAGTTGAAAATATGGTCTAATTTTTAGAAGTTAAAGAAATTATTTCTCTGATTAGAATAGAGAGAGAGGAATTTTATAAATAGCTTGAAAACCTGTAAAAGGTGGATATTAACCCCTTCTTTCCATTCCTGCAAGGAGAAAAACTGAGAGGAGATGACTTAAATTGTTGCCAGGAAGTTCGTTCATCCTTGAAGAAAAGATTATTGATACTGGAATAAGCCACCAAGAATGAGAGGGTGGTCTCTGAGATCAGCATGGGTGGGCAGGAAAGTAGAAAGACGGGAGAAGAAGCTACTCAGATGCTCACATCCCATCCTCTTGCTGTATCTCAGGTGTCTGTAATTAATGGGACCAGCCCTTTTGCCTGTGACTATGACCTCACCCGCATTGTTGCTGCCTATCAGGAAAGGAATGGTGAGTCGCCAGTAGATTTCATTCAGATGTCTCCTAAGGACTTTCCAGGTTAGTAGGGGCTTGGGAGAGAAACAGAACTGGACCCTTTATCATGGTGAAAATGTCAAAAACAGTGAATGCTCAGTGATGTAAGTCAAACAGGCTGCCCAGAATTTGTCCATTTTCTCCTGATCTAAAGACCCATACTCTACCCACCCCGCAACTCCTGTGGCCCAGCAGCTTCGTGCCAATTACTTGCCATATTTATCCCATCACTGGCTTGATCGTTTTCCTTTTTTTAAAATATAAACTTAATTGACTTGCTCCCTTTACCACACTTATAAAAGAAGCCAAAGACAAATTATTATTTGTGGTTTTCAGGTGGAAATAGGGAATGTGAGTGACTCACCCCTTATCAGCAATCTAATTAGGAGAATAGCAAGGTTCTGGCTGGAAGGCAGTGTGTCTTACAGAGGCAGGACTCTCAGGCCATCCATGTGCTTGAGTCACACATTTGGCTGGTAGGTGGTCTGAGGTTTTCTCTAAAGGCACCTAAAGTATTACTGGGCAACCAGACATGATGGATACGTACACAGACATTTAACAAGTAGGGGGGATTGCGATTCCAGTATTTCTTTCTAATTTTATGTAATACACTAATACACCAAAAATAACAGAATTTTAAAACTAAAAAACATTATAGCTAAACTAAAAAACTATAAATCAACTTTTCTTTATTCTTTCCAGTTTTTGTCTAGATGCGGGGGTTTTTTTGTTTTGTTTTGTTTTGTTTTTGTTTTTAAATACAGCTGCTATCATAGTTTAGAGACATTTTTGGATCTAATTTATTTTTTATTTACTTTGTAAGATAAATATTTTCCCATGCTGCTACCAAGTTTTAACTGTTATTATTTTTAGTGGTAGCATAGTATTCCTTTGCTTAGCCACTCAGCAGCTATAGAACATATAGACTGTTTCCATATCTTTTTTAACATAACAGCTTTGACAAGTATTTTAACAAATAATGTGTGAGCAACTTTGCACATTCAATTTCATTTTCCTTTTGAATCATTTGAGTTGAATTCTGAAGTGCAGAATTTGCCTGAGAGATCAAGATTATTTTCATAGCCTTCAATATTGTATTGCCAAAGAGAGCATTCATGGATTAACTACTGATTATATTGCAGTAACCACCATCCTGACTGACCCCCACCCCATCTGGCTGGTGGGAAGGGCTGCCGAAGCTCCATTTGTGATTAATGCTGTCATCCGATACCCCGTGGAAGTCATTTCATATCCTTTCTATTAAGGAGCCAAAAGTAGCTCAGTTTCGAAAAAGAAAAGGATTCCTCAGTTGTCCCAAGAAGGAACAGATGTGGGAAGCCGTAGACTGGAAATTGCTACAGCATTGTAGCCCCACACAAAGGACTCTTTCTGCTGTTCATACAGGGGAAAAAAATTATTCATTTCCTGCTCCTGTTTCTTTCTGAGCAATTCTTCTAGGTCAAAATCATCCATATTTATGTCTTAATAATCTTTTATTATCCATTTTAACTTAAGGGTATTTGAAACATTTTTGCCATATCCTGTCTAAACTTTGGTTTAACATTAACTTAGAAAATGTCATCTGAGACTCCTTAACTGTACGTACTTATCTACCAGGATTCTGGGAAATGATAAAGTTTGCCTGGATCCAGTATGTCAGTATCCTCCTTGTCTTCCTCTGGGTGTTTGAAAGAATCAAAAGATTTGTGTTTCAAAATCAGGTGGTCACCACAATCCCTGCAACAGCAATGCCCCAGGGAGAACTGTATAAGGAGCACATATCTTAAGAAGACCATTTCTGAAAACTCTAAGCAGGACTCTGGCTACCTCACTGTTGACTTCTGAGAACTGCCATCCACAACATTTCTGAAAAGAGCTCACGGACACGCGTCAGCAGCTTTGGTGCTCTTTCTATCACAGACAAAGAACAATTCTAATTTTTCTCCACACAAATTCCATATCTTCTAAGTGCCTTCCAGAATCATCAGAGACTCGTTTGTGGAAAGAGCTGAAGGTTCCTGAAGGCTATCATTTGCCCCACTCCATTTTTGTTTGTTTGTTTGTTTGTTTGCTTTTTCTTTGCCTCAGACTTGAATTTCAGGAGAAAACTACACAGTCAGTTTAGAAACGTTGGAAAGAGTCCCATCTCTGGTCAAGCAAAGACTTTTCCTCTCATGAACTGAGAAACATGCTCTGCATTTCTTCCTCGTATTGTAAACCACTTTTTACTCTTTTCAGGGCTCTCTTGTGACATATGCAAATCACTAGTACTTTCCACTCCTGGGCATCTAAATTTCCCATTCAGAACTCTGATTTCCAGAACTGAGAGGCCTTTTCCTGGAGAATTGGGGAGAGGGGGTAAGAGAGCACAAATGTTCAAGAACTGTGTGTGACACACATGAGTGTGAGCAACTTGAGGACACTAGGACCGTCCACCTGCTCTCTCAGTTTAACAGACATCGTCTGTCATCAGCTCAGCTGAACAGCCCTTTATCTCGCCCTGCTGTGGCTGGCTCTTTGCCCTGTCTTTTGCCCTCTGTCTTTGCCCCTGCAGTAGCAGACTGAAATCAGAAATGTTCATTCACAATCCCCTCAGCAGCCGAGGGGGAAGTAAGGATTGTAACAACAGGTTTTCTCTGGCCCTCGCCCAACAGCCTGGACACTTGCCACTCCTCCTTGACAACCCTCCCCCTTCCTGGAAAGGACGTGGGTGACAAGAGGACCTGTTCGTATTGGCCCCCACTGAAAACCACACAGTTTATTTGGAGGACTAGTGGAAAGCCCAGCTACTTGTATTTCTCTTGACTAAGGAACGGGGTGTGCATCAGAGCAGGCAGTTTTGGAAAGGACATACAAGGAGCAGTGAGGGGGGAGAAAGAGGATGCTAGCCTGGGCAGCCCAGTCCAGCCTGGCCATTAGCAGAATGACAAGCAGTCCAGCCAGATTACCCTCATGACTGAGTGTCTGCAGGAGAAGAGTACCGGAGCAGGTCTCTGATGCACACAGAAGACTGATTCTCCGTTCTCATCCTGAGGAAACATGCAGTTTCCTCAAAGGACAGATGGATCTGCTTTATGATCTGGCGATGCCATTGGCACTGGAAGGACATGTCCGCTGTGATCCCTGCTTCATGTCCATTCACAAACACACTCCTCAGGGTGTGTCTCAGTTTACCTTGGAGATTCGGTTCTTATTTCCAAAGTACCTTTTCATTCAGGCTGACCAAAATAAGAGTTTTGGAAACAAAGCTGTTTTTGAAGTATTCAATCACACAAATATCCTAACACTGACTCCTCTGATTTTTCTCTTAAAATTTAGGGCCGTTTGTACGCCTAAATTTTTTTTTGAGATTTATATGAAATATGGTTGCTGAATTTTCTGAATTACAAAAAAGTAATGAGATAGGCACAGACCACTAAAGGTGTGTATAAACATTGCACTTTATTAAATTATTTTAATGCAAAACTTATATAAAGAACCATGATGTTTTGTAACTTCTTAATTAAAATGTTCAAAATGGAGGCTGCATGTGGCTTTTTAGAGGAGGAGGATTTGGAAAGGCGAAGGATGGGGAGGGCAGAGGTGGCACACGCTCCTCTCAGTTACTCACCAGCAACCTTGCTTTGCCAGGACTCTGCCCAAAGACCTTGGAGCTTTTGTTAGCTCTTTGGCAAAAGTCCCCTGGGCCAGCCCCAGTAAATGTGAGTTTTTGGTGGAATCCACATGGCATGTGGAAACCACAGGCTGGAAAATTACAACTGTGTCTGGTGGATATCATATTATTTACAGATCAGATGTTGGTAGCTTCTGAACCTGAATCACACAGTATAGTTGCAAGGGGAAAAAAATGCAAGAAATATACAGGATTTTGTCAACTGAGCTATAACGAATGGCTAAGTCAGGATTTGAGACAATTGCTCAGTATTTGAGGGGTATCCCTAATTTTGCCAAATGATTATCCAGTTTTTGTTTGAATCGGGCAAGGCTCTTAAGCCCCACTTAGGTTCCATCGTCTAAGGTTAACAAAGCCATTCTCTCTCCTCCCCTTTCTTTCTCTTCATGTTCATGCTTTTTTAAAGAAATGTCTTTCCCACCAGAGAAAATGTATAATTACAGAAACCTAAGAAAATAAATGTCTGTAACTCCACTACCCAGAAGTTACCGCTGTTGGTCTTCTGGAACACATCTTTAATCTTTCGTATTGTTTCTTTCTATCTTTCTTTTTCCTTCTTTCTTCCTTTTCCTTTACCTTTTCCTTTCCTTTCCTTTTTCTTTCTTCCCTGTCATAAGCAACGCTTCTGTGAACCTTGTGCATAAATCTTTGTTGCTGGTTTACTGCCTTAAGATAGATCCTAGAAAGGAATTGCTAATTCAAAAAGCTTAAGACCTTTCTTAAAGATTTTAATTCATCTTGCCAAACCGCTTTCTGGAAAGAATGTACTAATCTATACTCCAGCAGCAGAGACTTATTTTAGATCCCACTACCACCCTGGATTACAAGAGGTCAGAATTCTCTGTTTTTCAGATGCCTGGACTCTGTTGTTATCTGCGGGGGAGGAAATCTGCTTTATTTGTTGAAACGTACCCTGTATTTATCCAGACCAGCTATGGAGCCTGCACCTCTGGGTTAAGATTAGATCAGGAAGGGGACTAGAGGAAGGGACAGACAGCCAGCTGTGTACCTAGCTCCTGAGGGCTGCTTTGTGTCTCGGCCCCTCGCATCTAGGCTACTGCACAGGAAGGCCGCGCAGGTCCGCCTGGCATCAAGGTGCCTTGAACTTGGCTTAGGGCTGAGGCTGGCGGCTTGGGGAGCTGGTTAGGATTCGCTGCGGGGTTGCCACCAAGAGTGAAGAGGGGCATGGTTAAGATTCGATTTTCTTCACAAGGGCCTTTTGTGCTCCCAGGAGCCTCCCTCCTCGGGATTGGAGGAGACACTGTTTTGGTCAATTAGTGAGATGAGAGGTGATTGTCAGCGCCCTTTGACCTCCGCGTCCAAACTGCGCCTCCTGCAGCCCCCAGATCCCACCTGTGCGCCCCTTATCCCGGGCCCTCTAGCTCCCGCCCCTGGGCAGCTGCCCCTCCCCCGAGGCGTGGCCCCTCGGTCCCTGGCCGGGGGGTGGTGGGTAGCGGGAGCCCGGGGCCAACCGGCTCCTTCCTTCCTTCCCTCCCTCCCTGGCTCCCGCCCGCCGGCTCCGGGACCGCAGCCACGTCTGAAAGCTCCTCATTGTGTGCGCTCCGCTCTAGGCGGGCAGCGCCAAGCAGCGCGCGGACAGCCGGCGGCCGCGCAGGTAGCGCAGCGCCACGGGGCTGGCCCGGGTGGGAGCCCCGGGTCAGGAGGAATCTGGTCTTTGTCCTAGTCCCAGGACTGCCGCCCCCGCCCACACACACACACACACACACTACCACCACCAACAGCAACATCCCATTCTTACGATGCCTCTCTTTTTCCCGAGGACTCCTGCCCTGTGTCCAGGTTCCCTCCGCCTTGGGTCCCCAGGTGCCTCCAATATCTTGGTATTTGTAGAGCCCCATCCCTGGTGTCGCCGGGTGCTCCTTAACAGCTGTGAGACTCTACGGAACAAATCCTCGCCTGCGGACTCCCAGGGAAGAGACAGCAGGCGGTGGAGTGGGCGTTGGAAGAGACGACGAGAAGAAGCCTTTGCGGAGCCTCAGGAGAGAGGCGCTGGCCACCTTGCGGCGCCAGTCTGCGGAGGACCGCAAGCCTCGGGGTATGTGGATTCGTCTCCTCTCTGCGCGGATGCCCCCACCCTGGGCTGGCTTGGAGCTGAGCTAGTGGCTCAGTTGCAGGGCGGGGGGCGGTGGCAATTCATCTTGCAGCCGAAGGGGTCGGGTTGGAGGGGAAGAGCTGAGGGCGGTGGTCCTATCAGAACTTGGAAACGGCTTGGCCTCCCCAGGCGCTGGTTTGAAAGTGTCTTCCTGGGGCTTCAGCTGCTTGCGAGGTCACTGCAGGGGATCCCTTATATCTTGAAACTTGAGTTTCAAAGATTATGAACTCTTGAGGAAAAGTAGCCCGATGAGTGAATTTGGAACCAGATTCAGCTGATTTGAGTCTGGCGGCCCCTGCTTCTAGCTGTTGGATCTTGAGCAACAATAGAGATCTCTCTTGGCCTCAGCCTAGGTGCCCCACAAATGTTAACTCTCTTTCTTCTTCCCCGTTGTACCGGAGGCATGAGGGTGGGAAAACAGGCCTAAAGAGCAGAAAGGACATGGCTGCGGGGAAACCATGTGAGTGAGCCAAGTGCCAGAGCTAATAAGAACAGTGGGCAGCGCAGTGAGCGCCGGCTGTGCTAAGGGTTAGGATGCTCCATTCACTCCTCTTCAACACTGTGTGTTGGGTGCTGTTATAACCTCTTTACAGAGGCGTCAACTGAAGCACAGAGAGGTCAGGAGTGACTTTCTCAAAGTCGCACACCTCCCTGGTCAGTATTTGAACCCAGTCTAGCTTCAGAAGCCATTGCTCAATGTCTTTTATTGTTCTGCCCCTACCTGGTGTGCCACATTCTGTTGCCAGGTTGCCAGGTTGTAAGAGTCACCTGAACCTGGTTAAGCTATTGCCCTTGAGTTTTCTTTATGAAATCCAAGGATTCCCTTGGATTCATAGAACATAGTTGTAATGCAAGATTTGAAACATTCCTGAACAAATACTTTAAAGTTGACTATGTGCCAGACATTGTTCTAAGTGCTTTATAAATATTTGCTCATTTAATCAACCTTGTATCCCCAGGTTCCTTTTTTATAAATATTTACTCATTTAATAATATAATACATTCCTTGGATGAGAGTATTTCCCTTATTTCATAGATTAAGGAAAAAAGGCACAGAGAGATTAAGTAACTTGCCCAAGATTACACAGTGAATGATCGAGAGGAGGTCACACTGTTAGCCACTGTGCTACCCCTGCTCCCTCTAATGAGACAGACAGGATCCCGCTTCTAGTCTAGTAAGGAGGCAGCTACAGAAATGCATGAACAATTCTGGGTAACAGTAATAGCATTAACAGTGATTTCTCAATATCACCTAATACTCAGTTCATATTAAAATTTCCCCAATTACGTCAAAGATATCTTCTTTCAGTTGGTTTGTTCAGATCAGAATCCAAACAAGGTCCACCAGCTGCACTTGATTTTATGTTATTGACGTGTAAACTTTTTATAAATTGATTGATTTTTGTAAACTTTTTATAAATTGATTGATTTTTAAAAATCAATCAATTTATAAAAAGTTTACAAAAATAAACATTCCAGATTATCTCTGTAATAAAAGGGCTCACTCAATACAGGGAGGAACACAGGAGAGCATGCTAGGTATGTAGTCCCTACCCCCATACTATGTGTATGTTACCACTACAGGGAAGTGGAGGGAGCCCCCAGACTTTAGGGCTCTCCGGCTGTCAAATTCTATGATTTAGACCAAATTAGGTGCTGGGCAAAGTGCACTTTGAGGATCCCCAAAGCTCAGAGCCAGGGAAAGGGGTTTATGTGAAATCTGCTCATCTGCTCTGAAGTGGCCCCAGGGTGGCTCTGAGCCAGAAAGACTTGAGGCTCTTTTCCTAGACTAATTCGATTTCATTTCCTGATAGATTCTTGCAGGCAAATTTGTTTCCTCCAGCAGCATCTGGGCTGTGTGACTCCAGCCTCCCTGCCTCTGGCTGATGCCACAAAGTTGCTCATAGGGCCGGCAGAGAGACAGCAGATGTGGCTAGGGCTTGTGGCGAGGTGCAAGTGCTGCCACAGCCCAGCCTAGCTCACAGGACTGAGGGTGGGCGTAGGGGTGTAGGTAATTCTCCATTCCATGCCCGTCTTTGGCCAACTGGCTACCCCGTCAGCTAGGAGATGGATTTGCAGTCACCTCTCTCTCTGCAGTGAAAGCTGGAGCAGGCAAACTCTACCCATGCCTCTTTTAACCAACTAAAGAGAACTCATTTTATGCTTACCAAAGTAATAAAAGACTATTGTAGGCTATCTGAAAAATGCAACAAAGCACTAACAAGAAAAATAAAACCTGTAATCTGACTATAGAAAATTAACCACTGATATTCAGCATGCATCCTTTTAGATTTCCGTCTCTACATATTTGTGTATTTTTTTTTGTCATAGCTTTATTGAGATATACTTCATTTGCCCAGATCACCATCTGGTCCCTAGACCAACCCATGGGTGTGTCTTTAACATTCCCAACTAGATTGCCAGCTCCACCTTTATAAGGACCCTGGACTTTATAAGGACATTGAAACTCCTGGACTGAGCTGCTGCTTTTTTATCATTTCTCTAGTTCCTGTCTTTTATCCGTCATTCGTCTTTTTGTTCTTTATTTCCTCAGTTTTATCTTTTGACCCTTCTATTAAATCAGTTTTAATCTCTAATATGATGTAACTCTGATGTAAACAAAAGCTTATGCAAGAAAGGAAATGTACTCCTATTTTGTACTTCATAAATTATGTGCTTCAGCTGTGAGCTGTTTTATAAAGTCATATAATATAAATTTTAAATATTGACTTAACCAAAACTTATCCTAGGAGGCTGGGGGGAGAATAAGAGTGTGTATGTATCTTTCTGGGTGTGTGAGTGTGTGTACATATGTAGAGAAGAGAAATCCTTATCTTTCATTACCAGTCATTATGAAATGCCACGAATTGTAACAGTTATAATTTATGCTTTTTTTAAAAAAAGAAGAAACAGCTGACAAAGTTGAAAGCCTCTTGTAAGTAGGATTCTGGAGCAAGAGAATGACATAACTATTTGACTTTTGAAATCATGTACATTTAAAAGTATTTTAATGTGGTTATTTAAAAATAGGTAGTATGTTCATATGGCTCAAGATTCAGAAGGGATATAAAAGGATTAATTGTGAAACCTCTTTCTCGGCTTCCATCCCCCTCTCAGGACCGGTATAGTCACCCTCTTGTATAAACTCCAGGGATACCTTATGCTTATTCAAGCTATGTGGATTATTTCGACAAAAATAAATTTTCAAAGGACTTTCTGACAGAACAGTTTCAGTGACTTGAGAAAGACTACTGTGGAAGGCGATCGTGGGTATCGGGGTAGAAGAGGGAACTTTCTATTCCTTCTATGGCTTCTTGTAGTTTACTCTCACCCCCTCCTCCCCTGAAATCTATGATTATTTTTATCATCATTATCTTCACCATCAAAGAAGGCAGAAGTTGGAGGCAAGGTTGCCTCTGGGGAGGGCTTGGGAGAGGCACAGAGGACAGAGAATGTCACTTCCTTTTGACAGAGTGGCCCTTGTACTCCCGATGTGGAGCTGTGTCTGCCAGAGGGTGGGACCCTTTTTCTAATTTTCACAAACAAAATATGAGCCCTCGATGCCCTCATCTGTATATTTGTTATTTTGTGCCACTTCTATGTGTTACTTTTTCCCGAAATTGAATATATAATAAATATATGCCCCCCCCCCCAAAATAAAAGACGTTAAAAAGGAAAGAATTCATAGGGGCGGGGGATAGGCCTTCCATGATGGGGAACTTAATGGGACCCACCCCAGAGCCCTGCACTGGGAGTCTGGAACTTGCATGTAAACCTCTGCCCTGTGCTTTACTAGCTGAGTATTCATGTGTCTGAGCCCCTTTGGCTCAATTAATTTCAGGGATAATTTCTACCTCCTAGGGACTTGAGGAGGATAAAGTACATATCACAGTGGTTGTCTGACATGTTCTTCCTAGCTTTGAACCCACAATTGGTAGGCGGCTGAACATAAGGCTCCTTATGGGGACCTGACTTCTCTGGACCCTCTGCATGGCATAGGATGTTCTGACTCCCCTCCTTAGTTCTTGAGTTCCAAAAACAGTGTCAGATAGCAGGTCCCGTATTGTGTGAATCACTTAAAAATACCTCTGGCTTCCCTGGAGTACAGGTAACAAATACCTTGGCCTATGGTAGAGATTCCCCCGCCCCCCACCCCCCACCCTGGGAGGGCTGGCCTAGCCAAAGCATCTGTGTTTAAGGCAAAGCATTAGGATCCTACACTCTGCAGGAATCTCCCAGGGATTGGAGAAGCCAGAAGCCTGCGATCAGAAAGTGCTAGGAACTTAGCAATGGAAATTTGATGGAGGTGGGAGGGGTGTCCCAGCTTCCTGCTGTCTCTCCAAGCCTTGGGTCCTTCACCTAAAAAACTGGGATCAGAATGCCCACCTCAGGGGACATTGAGTTAAATTGTAGAGCGGATATGGAGCATCTAGCCCTTGAGGTGATTTATGTCAGCCCGCAGGAGTTATGAGTTCCCTTCCTCCTGTCCCCTGTTCTCAGGGAGGAACACCTGGAGTAGAGAAAACAAGTGCAGAGCAGATGGGTGGCTACTCTCCTTATCTTCTAGGTTTTCCAGGAGTGAGAGAGGGAGCCAGGTTGCAGTGGGATTCAGGTGACAGCTGTTGGGTGCCCTCCACCTGTTCCTGCAGCCTCCTGATAAGGGGAAGGAGCAGAGATGGGATCGGCTCACAATCCACACCCTGGATTCTCAGAGATGACATGGACAAGGAGGAAGTTATTAGGGAGCAAATGCTGTGAAAGCAAGGAGGAACCTTCCAGTCCTCTTCCATCCAAAGCAGCTCATCTTTGAGATCCTTGTAGAAGCAACAGGTGCAAAAAGGAGAAAACTCAGGGACCTTGGGGTGTGGGAGGCTGTAGGGAGCTAAAGCTCCCAAAATTCAAAGGAGTGCATGGATTATCTCGGGAGGCCTGCTTGCATATAAAAGGGAAAAGGCTGGTTCTGAGGAATTCCAGGAGGAAGAAGAGATTAAGATTAGAAACAGGAGTTAGGAAGGGAGTGTCGAAGGGGGAGTGTCGATTGTACCATGATCTTCAAGATGTTACTTTAACTACGTTATCTTGGGATACACAGAGGAACAGATTATGAGCCTAAGAAATAAACAGGAAGAGACAGTTGTGAGATCTGTTCTCCCTCCTGCACCCTGTCTGTCTTCTCGTTTTTCTCAGTCCCCGCTCCCCCATTCAGGGACCTGGTTTGACTCGGTCGTCTGGTTTCCGACAAGTGGCACCCGAACAGGGACCTGAAAACGGGGGAAAATAGCAAGGACCCACCGCAAGACGAGTGCACTCGAGGTTGGCCAAAGAAGCCGTGGGCGGTGAAGGTGAGTACGCAGGAGTTTTTGTAAATATAGAAACTG
>NW_006433950.1:8292029-8339181 GCF_000325575.1 Pteropus alecto
TAATATGGGGGCGAGGGCATGTTTGTGTTTTTCCGCAGGGAGCTGACGGAGCACGCTGGTTGCCTGAACGACTAGTGCAGCATGCCGAAAATGAACATCGAGATTATTCTTCTGATGGGAATACTGATTAATCCAACAGCTTATGCTGCAGTGCATTGGGCTTACATCCCAGATCCTCCGGTACTACATCCAACTGTTTGGTCTGGGCCACAGATCCAGGTTTTTTCTAATAACTCTAAACTTTTAGGATTGCCATTAGCCATGGAACAGCAATCAGCAATAGGACTACCTATTTGTTTTCTATTCAATTCTACTTCCCAACCTGGGTGTTTGAACCTTACAGGCCCTTGGTTTGATGAATATGGGTTACAGGTTTTACAAGAAATTAACATGGCCTTAGGAAGATCTAAAAGGGCTGTGGCTGTTGTTGTGGCAGGTATTCTTGCAGTTGTCGCCTTGGTGGTTACAGCCACCACTGCTGCCATATCTTTGTCCAACTCTGTGCAAACTGCAACATTTGTTAATGATCTGACAAAAAATGTTTCATTAGCTATGGGATCTCAAGAAAGTATTGATGAAAAAATTGAACAAAAATTAGATGCATTATATGAAACAGTAAACTTTTTGGGAGAAGTTCAAGCCTTAAAACCGTCCTCCCGCTTACGTTGCCATGTACAATATCGATGTATTTGTGTAACTCCAAAAAGGTATAATAGAGCCTCCCATCCTTGGGATAAGATAAAAAATCATTTACAAGGGATCTGGCATAGTGCTAATATGTCATTAGATTTTGTTCAATTACATCGAGACACTTTAGCCTTAAAAGAAGCTCCCGAACTACAAATAAATACTGATCAAACAGTGCAAGAATTTATAAAGGGTTTAAAAGGTTTAGTCCCTACTTGGGGACCATTTACTCATTTATTAGGATTTGTTATCGTTCTAGCCTGTTTCATGTTAGTCATCTTGTGTTTATTGCCATATCTGTTGAAATGCGTAATACAAGCAGTGCGAGATGTTGGTTCCAAGATACATGCAATAAAGTTAAGAAATAAAAATGCCCCAATATAGTGGCTGGTAGTCAAAGACGGGTAAGGACTTCTTGGAAACTGGACAACCTAAGACAGGGCATGTATGATGGAATACATGTTCCAATGACGGGTAAGCTCCATGTTTCGCAGGAAGCCACCTAAGACAGGCACAGTCTACTATAAAGTAAAAAAGGGGGAATTGTAGGGAGCTAAAGCTCCCAAAATTCAAAGGAGTGCATGGATTATCTTGGGAGGCCTGCTTGTATATAAAAGGGAAAAGGCTGGTTCTGAGGAATTCCAGGAGGAAGAAGATTAAGATTAGAAACAGGAGCGTCGAAGGGGAAGTGTCTATTGTACCTTGATCTTCAAGATGTTACTTTAACTATGTTATCTTGGGATACACAAAGGAACAGATTATGAGCCTAAGAAATAAACACGGAGAGACAGTTGTGAGATCTGTTCTCCCTCCTGCACCCTGTCTGTCTGCTCTTTTTTCTCAGTCCCCGCTCCCCCATTCAGGGACCTGGTTTGACTTGGTCGTCTGGTTTCTGACAGGAGGCTCAGCGTTCCTTTCTCTCTGTGGCACAAATGTGACATTCTTAAGATCCACTAAAGGACTCAGGGATGGTCGTGGGCTAGAAGTGGGCCTGGGAATTGTTGGGATTCCAAGCACAGGTGACCTCAGGATGTGTCATGTGGGTGGAGACCGCCGGTGGTTCCTCCCCTCCAGACACAGCTCAACACTGCAACGGTGACGTGGGGCATATGTATGGCACCTTACCAAGCCCTTTCTTCTTATGTGTTTGTAGCAGCATTCCTCACAACAATCCTAAGAGGTTAAACGTTCTCATTTTCATTTTACAGAGGAGGAAATTGAGCCTTGGAGAAGTCAAGTCATTTGTCACAGATCTAATAGCTCCTAAGTGGCATTGGAGGGACTTGAAGCGAGCCTTCTCTCCTTCACCCAGCTGGAGAGACCAGCAGTTCATGCTCTTTGGGAAAATGTATCTAGCCCTTGGTCAGTGCTCAGGCCAACCCAGGGGCAGGGCAGGTCCACCCCCATGGTGGGAAGGCAGAACCCTCACAGTATTCAGGGCTATCTCCCCCTGTGGGGCTCTGATCCAGCCTCCTCCTTGCTTTCTCAGACCCTGAGGCCCTCTGGGCATCTCCTATGGATCTGTGATCAAGGTGGGCAGCTCTCCCAGCAGCCCCAGGCAGTGGTGAGTAACCTCAGCAAGGAAAGTGTAGTGGTGCCCAGGGGCCTGACTCTGCTTTCACCTCCCCACTTCTCTGGCTCCATCCTCCCTCTCCTAAACTGGTTTAGTCTGCAGACTCGCTGGGCTCCGGAAGTCCCCCTGAGTTATAGCAGCAGTTGGTTCTTTGTCTATTTGATTGATTTGTTGACTTTTCATAACAAAAGTTGTATCTACTTCTTTAAAAAAAAATTCAAACAATGCAAAAGCACACTGTGTGGGAAGTGCAAGTTATCGGTTATGGGAGTTAGTACATCCCCCTCCCCACTGTGCTCATTGCAATACTCCAGTACCAGTATTATCCCCGGTTTACAGATGGGTAAACTGAGTCACAGAAATTGTTTCATCCAAGATCACAGGCTAAGAAGTGGCTGATCCAAGATACAACCTAAGGGGGCCAAATCTCCCATCAAGCTTTTAAATTAAACAGTCTAAAAGCGTCTCTCTAGAAGAAATTCTTAAGCAAAAGGTAGGAGTCCAAAACTAATATTTTCTCCAGATAGGGAGGGAAGGAGGCGGAGAGAGAGGGAGAGATTATTTCCCATAGTATTCTGCCGCTGGGCTTTTGCTCTGCATAGACTGGATGGTGGCTTGTTCACATTCCCGGGGCTGCTCCCTGCAATCACTGGGCAGGAGTCGGGGTGTAGGATGCGTGAGCTGGCTGCGGTTCCTAATGGCTGCACTCTCCTCCCCCAGGCCGCCAGCCAGCGGCATGTGGCTGCCACGCATCTCCAGCACTGCGGTGACCGCCCTCCTGCTGGCACAGACTGGCCTCCTGCTCTTTCTAGTCTCCCGGCCCAGGCCAACGTCCCCAGCAAGTGGTGAGGAGCGGGTGCATGTGCTGGTGCTGTCTTCTTGGCGCTCGGGCTCGTCCTTCGTGGGCCAGCTCTTCAGCCAGCACCCAGATGTCTTCTACCTGATGGAGCCCGCGTGGCATGTGTGGGCCGCCCTCTCGCAAGGCAGCGCCCCAGCGCTGCACATGGCTGTGCGTGACCTGGTGCGCTCGGTCTTCCTGTGCGACATGGACGTGTTTGACGCCTACCTGCCGTGGCGTCGCAACCTGTCTGACCTCTTCCAGTGGGCGGTGAGCCGTGCGCTGTGCTCACCGCCGGCCTGCAGCGCCTTCCGGCGCAGCGAAATCAGCAGCGAGGCAGTGTGCAAGCCGCTGTGCGCACGGCGGCCCTTCGAGCTGGCCCAAGAGGCCTGCGGCTCCTACAGCCACGTGGTGCTTAAGGAGGTGCGCTTCTTCAACCTGCAGGTGCTCTATCCTCTGCTTACCGACCCGAAGCTCAACCTGCGTATCGTGCACCTGGTGCGCGACCCGCGGGCTGTGCTGCGCTCGCGTGAGCAAACGGCCAAGGCACTGGCCCGCGACAATGGCATCGTGCTGGGCACCAACGGCACGTGGGTGGAGGCCGATCCCGGCCTGCGCGTGGTGCGTGAGGTGTGTCGCAGCCACGTGCGCATCGCTGAGGCTGCCACCCACAAGCCGCCGCCTTTCCTGAGCGGCCGCTACCTCCTGGTGCGCTTCGAGGACCTGGCTCGCTCACCGCTTCCTGAGATCCGCGCGCTCTACGCTTTTGCTGGCCTGAGCCTCACGCCGCAGCTGGAGGCATGGATCCACAACATCACCCACGGGTCTGGGCCCGGAGCGCGCCGCGAGGCCTTCAAGACCACATCCAGGGACGCGCTCAATGTCTCCCAGGCCTGGCGCCACACGCTGCCCTTCGCCAAGATCCGCCGCGTGCAGGAGCTGTGTGCCGGCGCCCTGCAGCTGCTGGGCTACCGGCCTGTGTTCTCCGAGGAGGAGCAGCGCGACCTCTCCCTGGACCTGGTGCTGCCACGCGGCCCGAGCAGCTTCAGCTGGGCATCATCCACTGCCGCCCACCGCGGGCCTTAGGCCCCAGTTGAGGCCCTCAATTGCGGCAGTCGGTCACCAGGGCTGGGACATTATTATGGGGGACAGAGTCGGGGCACAGGCTGCTACTGGAGGGACCGGGAGTAGGAAAGGACTATGTTCCCAAACTCCTTGTTTCTTTTTCCCCACTTCTTGACTTCCCTCGGTGTCCTCTTTGGGAGCTGGATTCCCATCAGGCACGCTATTCTTGGAAAGCAAAGCTCATGTCCCCACTTCCTCTGGACGCAGGGATGGTTCAGACACTTGACTCCTACTCAAGGTCTTTCTTTCCCCTTCTCTCTCTCGCCTCTCTTGTGATTCATCATCCAGCAGCTGAGAAGGGTGTCTCCTCCCTTCCTGGGCGTGGAGGGGCACTGTGGTGAGCTGGCCCCCAAAGTCTGTACAACTCCCTACACACACCTCAGAGGCCATTCCTGCCGTGTCTCTGGCACCATTCTCCATCAAAGCCATTGACATTTATATTTGCCTGTGTCTTCAACAAGAAATCAGACAAAATGGCTCTTATCATGTGATCTCCCTTAGCTTCTCTCTGCTCCATCTCCCAGGCCTCCCCCTTCCTTGCCCCGCCCCCCCATTACCTACCCATGAACTTTTGATTTGTCCTGCCAGGAAAGATCCTAACTACAGCAATAAACATAATAATTAGCCTGTGTGATACAAATTAGAGTTTAAATCCTATAAAGTGTGACAAACAAAACAAGTGAAGAGACTTGTCCAAGGTCACTCAATGAGGAAGAGGATGAGGGAGGAGGGAGATTTTGCTCTGGGGCTGCAGTGGGGAGAAGAGAATGAATCAGGTTTGCAGAGAGACCTGTCTCCTGGAAGGGCCAGATTTTTCCATCTCATTTGCCCTAGAGAAGAGCAAACAGCCATGGCTGGGCCACAGCTGCAGGATACAGGAAGTAGTGAGCTCTGAGTTCAGAGCGCAGAATCTAGAGAACCCCCTAGGTAAGCCTGGAGGAAGGCAGTGAAGAGGAAAGGTAGAGGGAGAGAAGGCTGTGAGGCCTGGGCAGCAAGCCAGGGAGAATGTGTTTCAGAGCAAGAGGTTGGCAGCGGGATCAGTGTTTGGAGGGCAGGTCACAGGGTAAATGAAACTAGATCAGGTTTGCTATGAGTTTGGAGGGAAAAAAAAGGCTCTGGGGTTATTCTGTCTTCCCTCGGTCCTTCTGGGCCGGGCCCTGGAGGAGAGCAGAGTAAGATTCCTAACTGCAGGCCTAGCAAAGTCTTATTAAAGGGATGCTGGCTGGATGGGTACAGAGTGCTTAGTGAGCTCAGAAAGTAAGAGCCAGCAAGTGCTCAGTAAATGACTAACAAAGGGGAAAAAAAAAACAAACTCTCAAAACCTCTAGAAAGGTCAGGACAGGAAATGTGAGACCCCAAAAATAGAATACCCCAAATCTCACTGGGGCACAGTTGGTTTGGGGACTGACAGTTGCCATCAGAACTGTGCCCATTACCTCTGGAAATACAGAAGTTGCTCTCACAGTTGCTATCAGTCACCAAAAGGGATTCTGGAGAGCTCTAGCTTCTGGTTCTCAGCCTGGGTGTGGCCTTAGATTGGTGGGACCCGGACTGTGGACCCACATCTTTGCTACAAAACAGGCAGGGCAAGGGGGAATGTAGCATTTTCTGCTTTTCTTGTAGGGAGCAGAGGTATATTGACTTTGAAGCTGAAACTTCAGGACTTCTCATTTGACTGTCCATCAAGCTATAGGAGCTTCAGGCTCTATGAAATCTAGATCTGCCCCTGCTCCTGGTATCATGGAGAAAGTATTTAAAACCCCAGATTTAGATGTGGTTCCATGGTGTAGCGGTTAGCACGTCTGCTTTACACACAGAAGGTCCTCAGTTCCATGCCACCCTGAACAAACCCAATGTCTGATCTCGGAAACTAAGCAGAGTCAGGCCTGGTTAGAACTTGGATGGGAGACCACCTAGGAAGACCAGGTGTTGTAGGCATAAGTAATAAAAATACAAAAATAAAACCCTAGATTTATTAATGAGAACTCTGCAATGTAGAAAGACTAGGGTCATATAATTTAATATATGGGCTAAGACTCACACTCACATCTTTGACTTCAATGCTTACACTCCTAACAGGTAAACTAAATTGGGTATGCAGTGAAGGACCCCACCATATAAAGATGGATGAGCAAGAGGTTCATGGTGCCAGAGACATTGATCCCTAGCAAGGTCCGTGAAGGCTTTTTTTTGAGGGGAGGGTTGGGGGGACAGTGGGCTGGGCGTCGGAGCCTAGCTTGATAGAGGCATCACGCAAGTTTCATTTGCCTCTCTGTTCAGGTTACAGCCCCTATTGATGGCCACGATCAGTGGCCTTTGCTATATAATTTGTCCATTCTCACCTGACTCCTGAGGTCCCAGGGTGGGAATGACTGGCTCCCAGGCTTTGCTCCCTGCATATGGGGCACTCTGGGCAAGCCTCTGAGTGAGTTCCCTGGCTTTGGGGTGAACCCAGATCAAGTATCAGGACAGGAAGGCTATACCCAGTTGAGCACTTCAATTGGTGAGGTCCAGTGCCAGGCTCTGAGAACACAGTAGAGAATGGAGCAGTCGTAGCCCTTGCTCTTGTGGGCAGTCCAGACCCTATATAAATAATCTCACAGATAAACATACAACCTTAAATGTTGATTGTGCTCTAAGAAACAATAAGAATGGGTAGAGGGTGACCCACTTTAGTATGAGGAGTCAGGAAGACTTCTTTGAAGAGGAAACATGTGGTCTGAATAAATGAAGGAGGAATAGGAGTTAATCATTTACAGGACGTAGAAACAAGCAGAGAAAAACTGAGGGACTGGGTCGTGGCTCAAGGAGCCTTGACTCCTTGTTGGTGCCCTCAGAATCAGGGTTCCTTGATGAAATAGACACATTCCTGGGAATCCAGGCTCATGGGTTGGGAGAAGCCCCCAGAAGATGACCAAGTTTGTGAGTCTGTAGCAGTTTTTAAAAGAACTGCTGGGTCAAAGAACATTCATGTGTGAAATGGGAAACTGCCAAATTACTCTGAAAAGGAAATATCAATTTATACTCTCTGGAATGGTGGTGTCAAGAATGCCCTTGTCACCATCTTCTACTGACAACTCCCACCCTGCCACCCTCCTCTGCACAGAGTTAAATCAATCATTTTTCATTTTTACCTCCCTGATAAAATATTGTTTAGTGTTTAAAAACTGAGCTACCAAGCCATGGAAAGAAATGGAGGAAACTGAGATGAATATTTCTAAGTGAAAGAGGTCAATCTGAAGAAGCTACATGCTGTATGATCCCAACAACATGACATTCTTGAAAAGGCAAAACTATGGACAGTGAAAAGATTAATGGTTGTTAAGGGTTGGGAGTAGGGTGGGGAGGGATGAATAGTTGGAGCACAGAGGATTTTTAGGCAGTGAAAATACTCTGCATAATATTATAATAATGAATGTATGTCATTATACATTCGTCTGACCCCAAAAGTGAACTCCAAGGTAAACTATGGACTTTGGATGATTGGTTATGATGTGTCAATGCAGGGTCATTCTTCATAACAAATGTACCATTCCGGTAAGCGATATGGATAATGGAGGAGCCTATAAATGGGTGAGGGCAGGAGGTACGTGAGAAATCTCTGTACCTCCCTATCAATTTTGTTGTAAGCCTAACACTACTCTTAAAAAAATAAAGAACTGGAGCAAAAAAGCCTCGGTGCCCTCAGGAGGGTGTAGGAGCGCTGTTGAAATGGCAGGGACTGGCCAACCACACAGAGACTGAAGCAACTGCCACAGGCTGGACTTTAAATTTTCCCAGGGTGGCAAGTTCCTCAGCCGATTGAGTATTTTCTCCCTTGGGGATAAGGCCGGAGGACTTGGTTGGCCTTGCAATTCTGGTCCTATTGATCTCAGTCTTCAAGTCCTCCATACTTTCATTCACTCATTTAACACACATGATGGATTGAGCACCAACTAGTGTTAAGGGCAAAAGTCGGGAAGGATCACGGGGATTAGGAATGTATATGTGTAGGGGTGTGGGTTGCAATTTTTAATGGGATAATCAGGGAAGGGCTCACCGAGCAAGTGACATTTGAGTAGTCTTAAAGGAGGTGCAGTTAATTAACGGGTAACTGTGGGTAGTGTCCTAGAGGAGGAAATAGATAATACAAAATTCCCAAAGGAGGGAAAGAATCTAGCATATTAGAAGAGCAGCAAGGGGGCTTAGTAGGCCTGGTGTGGTAAGCAGAAGGTAGAATACTAGGAGATGAGAAAGTAAGAAAGAGGGGGTCAGATCGTGTAAGACCTTGTAAGCCTTGTAAAAGAACTTTGGCTTTTACTTGGAGTGAGACAGGGTGTCCAAAGCCACTCCTACCCTATTGTCCTGCTTAGCCGAATAAGTATAATGTCACATATGTATAATATGTCAGGTATTACACATAATAGAACAAGTACACAGATAAATAAGTATCTCATTATAATTTTACTGTCTATGTTAATATCCTGAATTAGTATAGTGTTAGTTTTGCAAGTTTTTGAACTGGATTTAACTTAAATCACACTGTGGCCTTCTTCTGCAACTTAGATTTTCCCCTAGAACTTTATATTCCTGGAATTCATCATGTTGTTGCTTACAGCTTTTATTTCCACTACTGAATAGTATTTTTTTGAAAATTGTACCACGATTTTATTTCTTGAAGGACACTTGGCTTGTTCTCAGTTACTTGCTGTTCCAGTGCTCCTAGGGACAATCTTGTCCATATATCCTGGTACAAATGCTAGAAGATATTCACCTGGGAGTGAAATTGCTGGATCATGAGCATCTTCAACATTATTACAGAATGGTTATATTAATTTACATCTCTAGAGTTCCAGTTGCTCTGCAACCTCACTAACAATTAGCATTCTCAGACTTTAAAATTTTGGGCTTTTGGGTAGTTGGCAGATAATATTATGGTTTCACTTTGTGTTTCACTAATGATAAGGTTAAGCATCTTTTCCTGTTTTTTTGTTGGCCATTTGTATTTTTTCTTTGATAAAATACCTATTCAGGTCTTTTGTCTCTTTGTCATTTTCTTATTGATTTTTAGGAGTGCTTTATACATTCTGAATACTACTCTTTTGTCAGTTATGTGTACTGCAAATATTTTCTCCCAGTTTGTGGCTTGTCTGTTTTACTTTCTTTATGGTAACTCCTGAATAACACAAGTTCATTATTTAAAGTAGTTAAATTTATCAATCCTTTCCTTTATGGTCTTTGCTTTTTGTATCTAGTTTAAGAACTTCACTATCCTGAGGCCCAAAAGAAATTCAACATTGTTTTCTAAAAGTTTTATAGTTCTGCATTTTACTGTAAATGAAATAAATATGGAGTTCTATTTGTAAAAAAAAAAAACAAAAAACAACCAAATATAAACTTACTTTTGTTCATCTTATTTCAAAATTTTCTTGCAGTTTTGTGTTTTTCCTGGAGTTTGTATTGCTTTTTCGTTTTTTTCCCACTGAAAGAAGAAACAAGTATGTTTTTTGCCCTGCCATTAAAATTTGAGCTTTTAACCACTTTATCTGTAGCTTGAAATTCCATTTTTCTTCCTGAGGACACTCTTTTTTCTGTTCTAATCTGGTTAGGTGGCTGCTAGGACTGCTGCACATAGTTAGTAAAACCCTCCTGGTTAAATCCACCATTTCTTGTATTGCACATTTTTCTCTTTCTTGGTTATTATTCTTTAACTTTGCTGGAGTACATACATAGCTTCCTTAGAAAGGGCACATGAAACATATATTTTCTGAGTCCTGAAAGCCTAAATGTCTTTTTTTTAATCTGTCAATTCTCAGTGTGATTGGAGATAGAATTCTAAATTCAAAATAATGTTTCCTAATGTGGTACATGATTGATTATTATATGACTTTAAAATGACTGATTTTTTCCATTTATACACTCAGCTATTGTGGGAAATGTACCGAAAGACAGCATTGTTAAATATTTTATGACTTTTTTTTTATTACTATTTTCGTTTTAGAAAAGTTTCTTAGTTGATGCAAAATCTCAGCTATAGTGTTAGGGAAATGTCCTTAAAAACTTCCAAAACAAAGGCTTTCAAGAGGGAACTTTAATAAAGAATCATGCTAATGTTCTTGAACTGAAAGGAAAATATCATGCATTTTATACACAGTGCTTTTAAATTTAAAGAAAATTAATTAAGTTTTCAAAAAATCACTTTCCCTCCAAATATTAAAGTTATTGCATCTTGGGTCTGGGAGGGCGTATGCAATTCCCCTACTTTCTTATAGGTGGCGCTGCAGAGAAGGGCAGAGCACAGCGCGTTCTGCTGGAGTAGGAGCGATTTCTCCAGTAGGGGGCGTAGCCCGTGGATGCTGAGTCTCGGTAAGCGGTACGCAACGTGGGGGGCGGGAACATCTCTCGCCCCGCCTCTACCACCGGCGGCGCGTTCTGATTGGAGGAAGGAACCATCATTTGACAGCGCCGTTGGGGTGGGAGGAAGAGGGCCCAGCCGAAGGTGACGCTAGAGCGGAGGTCGGGAGAGTGGAGCCGGCCGTAAGTGAGAGCGAGCCACGGCAACACTTCGAGGGCTCTCCCCCATCTCTCTGTGGTGAATGGCGGCGGAATGGAGCACGAGGGGAGCAGCGGCAGCGGGGGGTCGGCCGGGCTCCTGCAGCAGATCCTCAGCCTGAAGCTCGTGCCGCGGGTGGGCAACGGGACCCTGTGCCCCAACTCCACTGCTCTGTGCTCCTTCCCAGGTACCGGCCCCGCCCCGCGCCTGCGCTCTGAGCGCCCCGCCGCGGCTGTCCCGCGGTGGTGCGCCCCTTCCCCCACGTGCAAGCTGGGCCCCGCCGCCCAGCGTCCCCAGAGGCTGTTTTCCTCCTGGAAGGAAGGGACGGACCCGCTCCCTTGGCCGAGAGCTGGAGGCTCTAACCTCTTCCCCTATCGCTTCCTCGTCGGCCCTTTGGACCGGGCCACGCCGCGCCTGCGCTGGGAGCGAAGTTGGAGGGAGCGGCCGTGGGTGTACTGGTGAAGGGAGCTCGGCTACCAACGAACTGGTCTTGCTCTTTGGAGTTTCCAAATGCTCTAGGTTCAGACTTGAACGCGACAGAGTTCCTTCACTGTTTGGGTCGCGGGAGGCGGTTATCCCCACCTCGTTTGAGGCGCAGGATTTGCGCGCCCCATTTCGTCCGCGCCGGCCTCTTGGCTTTCGCAGCTCGGACGCCGAACGGTCCCAGCCAGCGGTCCTGGCCGGACTGAGAGGCAGTCAGAAGTCACACACTCTGATAGTCTAGCCCACCCCTCTGTGCCGGGAGGTTGTCTGCTGAACGCTCGCACCTCCGTCCACATCCATCCTCTCCACCAGCTTCTCTTTCTAGGAATCACTTTCTGAGACCTGTTGCCGAGCTCCCACTCAGGCATTCCAGATCTTTGGCACAGCTTCTTTTTAACTCTTCTTAACGCCCACTGGAGCTTCTGCTGGGCCTGGAGTAAGGGTTTTTCAAATTTATAATACGAGATAGGAAACTCTCCGTGCTCTGAAAGCCGAGCGAAGGAGAAATTACTTGGGAAGGCTAATAAAGGCTCTGGGGAGGCAGGGTAGGGGGAAGGACACGGTTAATGTGTGTTGGACCTTTAAAGGCAAGAAGACTGAGAACAGTGGCGTTTGAAGGGTGAGGTTGGGCTCTCCAGCAAAGCTGACTTTTATCTTGACTTCGTAAACAATGTCAGAATGGGACCTGAGACCTGCAAAGGAAGGAGGATTGGATTACTGACTGCAGTCATAAACAAAGGACCTGTGATTTTTTTCATCCACTGGGCAGCGACTGCCAGGCGCCATTCAATGGACACTTGGGACTTGTGTACTACCTACTTAGTATTTTACCGGACAGGTTTGTGAAATAGCTAATAATGGGGCAGATGCAGATGTTAGCTCGAAATCATGCCTAAAACGATAATATAGCAGTTCGCCTTGTTTCAAAAGGTCCTAAGTTTACATTTGACAGGGATAATAGAAATATATGGCATTCTGGAAAAACTGTCCAAAAAATAAAATGCCCATTTCAGTCTGGAGGCACTACTGGACCAGGTTAGTCTGCTTTTTGTTTGTTTCCTTATTTCCCCCAGCTCTTTATTTTGAAATTTTTCAAACCTACAGAAAAATCGAAATGATGGTATAGCAAATACCCATATACTGTTTACTTAAGGTTCATTATTCATATTTTGATTCTTTTGCTTTCTCTAAGTATATATGTGCATACACTTAACATTTTTACTTTCTGCAAAGCCATTTGAAAAGAATTGCAGAAATGATGGCACTCGATGCCTAATACTTTAGCATGGATCTTTTAAAACACGTTCTCTTTCATAGCCAAAAAACTGTGACATCCAAAAAATTTAACATTGATATAATATTATCTAATGTATGGGCCTTATTTAAATATCCCCAATTGTCTGAATAATGCCATTTTGGGGATCTAATCAAGGATCACACATCAGATCACACAAGGATCAGGCATTTAGTTATCTTTTTAGTCTGGTTGACTATAGAACAGTTCCTCCATCTTTGTTTCAGTTTCTTGAGATTGACATTTTTGAAGAGTTCAGATTAATTGTTTCTCAGTGTGTCCCAAAATCTAAATTTATCTAATTATTTCTTCATAATTACATTTATATTAAACATTTTTGGTCAGAATATGACCTACATATGTGATGTTATTCACTTTTCCAGTGTATTATATCAAGAGCCATGTACCATCAGTTTGTAAGTTTAATAATTCAATGAAGATGGTATTTATCAGCTCTCTTCACTCTAAGGGTACCTTAATCCTTTCGAAATTAATAAGTCATGTGAGGTGATACTTTGAAACTGTGAATATTCTGTTTAGTCTGTCTGGCTTTAGTTGCTTTTTCTTTACCCTTTTCCTACTTAGAAAGAAAAAAATGCAGCTGCCTGCCAGCATTCATGTAACATCGCACGTAGGAATGCCACACTTGCTAGGATTTGACATTTTCAGTGATTGAGAGTTACTATATTTTGTAAATGGAAGTAGCACTACTTAAAACAATGCTATAAATAGAATGATGTCATTTGTTTCCAAAGACTATTGATATACTAGGGCAATACGAAAATAATAAAAGCGAGACGTTTCATGGCAAACTTGGGAGTAAGGTCAGGACTGTGATCCGCGAGTTTTCTCGGAGTAAATGCTGCAGCTGTAAGTGCCACCAGCAAGTGTTCTTGGGGCAGACAGGAAAAAGGTTAAGAAAATATCAAGATAAGTGGATTCGGGAGAATAATTTTTACGTCTCATAGTAGAGAAACTGTAGCTATGGGAATTGTTTTGCTTTCAGAAATTGTTCTGAAAATATTAAACTGCAAGGTGTACTTGAGTTTATGCGTACTTCTCTGGCTGTAACTTGGAGGTGTTGATCACCAGGGATCATTGTTCAGAACCAAGGAACCCCTGCTATCCAAAACGAGAGCGTTCCTGTGAAACCTTTCGTAAACCAAAATGACATAAAAAGAATGACCTTGGGACACGTCTTGCTAACAGATGCATAAAATAAATTGAAATAAAGCACAGTTGCTCCCAAACATAGTTCAAAGCTGCGGTGGCTTGATGCTGAATGTAGTTCCCAGGTAAGGAACTTGGTGGGGCCACTGTCGCTGCTCAGGGCTCGCTGCCTGTAATAAGGGCTCACTACAAAACAAACACTGAATGCTATTTTTGCTTTCCGCCTTTTTTTTTGGTAAAAGCAAAAATCCTCTTTGGATTTCTTTTGGTTATCGAAAACAGATAGTAATATAGGTCTTTCCTAAAAGCAGAGTGGTGGAAGGCGGACTTTGGAAAAGGAGGTGAGATCTTTACACATTTTGCAAGTGCAGGCTCTGGGCTGGGGGTATAAACATGTATGAAAAACATAGCCCAGGACCGCCAGTTGATCAGAATGTGGTGGGTAAACAGTGAACCTCCCTGCTGGGATGATGAGTACAATAGGAGAATGAAGTTTGATCCATTTTGAGACACCGAAGCCTGCTGACAGTGCATTTTATTCATTAACCTGAATCTGGAATAGTTTCTATTTTGGCCCCACAGAAAAGCTTATTTGTATTTTATGCCAACTCAAAATGGCAAAATCATTGCTCTAAAATGTTCTGTGGTTTTAAAACTATCAGGAAGCTTTGAATTGATTTTTTTTAAACCTGCATTTGCAATTTAGCCAATTTGGGTTTAGGTAGATTTCTACCTAAACCCTCCTTATTCCAAGTAGTTCAAATTTCATTTGTTGTTGTTGTCACTTTTAACAAATCTGAATACCAAGAAAAGCATTTAAAGTGTGGAAAGGAACAGTTGGTGGTGAGTGTGAGATAGGGTGGAGGGTTAGTAAGTGGTGGCTCTTGTGTGTCCGGGGTGGAATGTTATTTTACTCAAGGTAGGAAGATAGGAAGCCCTTTATGATGATGCCATTGAAGCTGAAATCTGAAGGAAGTGAGGAGTGAGCCACACAGCGGTTGGGAGAAGAGCGTTCTGGGCGAGGGGACAGCAGGTTCAGAGGCCCTAGAACAGGAGCTTGCTTACGAAATAAGGGAGGCCACTGTGGACAAGGCAGGAGGAGGAGGTGAGGCCAGATCCTGAAGGGCCATATTGGAGGGTTTTGAGCAGAGAGGGATGATCTTTTTTGTTTTTAATGTACAATTCAGTGATTTGCAGTATATTTGGCAGAGTTTGCAGCCATCACCACAGGCAACTTTAGAATATCTTCATCACTCCAGCAAGAAATTTTGTACCCACTGGCAGTGACTCTCGGCCTTTGCATGGAGAATAGTTGGAAGGCCAGATCAGAGCAGACAAGATCTAGCTGGCCTAGGACCAAGACACCACTGGGGTGAGGCAGGCTGGGGTGGGGCACACTCAGAAACCAGGGATGGGTGGGTGGTCTGGCAGTGGTGCCAGCAGAGAAGTGCAGCCTGTAGTTGGTGGTTCCAGTGGGCAAGTCATTGTTAGAGAGATATGGAGGGATGACGAGGAAAAGCTGTTTTCCTTTACTCTCACACTACTACCACACTCACAACGCTTCTGACGCCAGATGTGTGGGTCTTCCACGCATCAAGCAGTTCTGTGATAGCACTTAGGTGTCCCACAATTCAGTTCTAAGGTCTACCTGGAGTTAGCATCAGATCCCGCAGGTAAAGCGCACAAGACTGCCCCCGCTCCCACTTCAGACACCAATCAAAAGTCCAGATTGTCATATGTGCTTCTGATCCACTGGCTAGAAATCGAAGGTTCCCATGACCCTCTCTTTGGTTCAATATTACAAAGGATATTGAAGGGTACAAATGAAAGCCAGATGAAGAGATACATAGGGTGAGGTCCAGAAAGGTCCCTGAATGCAGGTGCTTCCGTGGTGTTGCAGTGGGCCACCCTCCCAGCATGTAGATGTGTCACCAATCCAGAAGTTCTCCGAACCCCATATTTTGGCGGTCTTTATGGCGGCTGCATCATGTCGGCGTGGTTAATTAACTCCAGTTCCAGCCCTTTCCCCATTCTCTGGAGAATGACAGTGGGGCTGAAAGTGCCAAGCTTATAGTCATGGCTTTCTGGTGACCAGCCCTCATCCACGAACCCACCCAGAGAACCCTCAGGAGAACCAACGATGCTCCTGGAAAGGAATTTGGGAGCTCTGCGTCAGGAACCGGGGAGAGACCAGTGTACAGATGACCCTTGAACAACTCTGGTCTGCACTGCACGGGTCTACTGAGGCATGGATTTTTCAGTTGACCCTTACAGTTCAAACCTGAGTAGTTCGAGGCTCAAACTGGTGGCTGGGAATCCACACATGCAGAGGACCAACTGAAGTTATACTTGGATTTCACCAAGCGTCAAATGTATACGTATTTCTTATTATTTCACAAGGGAACAGATAGACCCCCCCTGGCAGGTCTTGCTTGGAATTTAGGTAACTCGGCTGTAGAGGTTAAAGGGCCAGGGAGCCAGCCATGTACAAACCCCTTTTAATACAGAACTCACCTAGAGGATTCTACAATCTATGTAGCTTTGCTCTTTAACTGAAATGTTTGTCCGAAAATAGAGTCTTAATAAGTTTTTTGAGGGCAGGCATCTTTGTCTTTTTATTTTTATTTTTTCACTGAAGTGCCTGGCATACGGAATGGGCTAAAATAAATATTTTGTTGTCAAACGAATAAACTCTTAGTGTTGCCACTGTAAACTTATCACAAATTTAGCGGCTTAAAACACCGCGGTTTTATCATCTTACAGTTCTGGAGGTCATAATTCCAAAATGAGTCAGCCTTGTTGTATTTCTTCTGAAAGCTCTAGAAAGAATTGTTTTTCTTGTCTTTTCCAGCTTCTAGAGGTCACCTGCATTCCTTGGCTCATGACCTCTTCCTCCATCTTTAAAGCCAGCAGCATAGCATCTTCAAATCTCTCTGACTCTGACCCTCCTTATTACACTAGGCCCATCTGGATAATCCAGTATATTCTCCCATCTCAAGAGCCTTGATCTAATCACACTCAAACTCCCTTTTGTCCACATTCACAGGCTTTGGGGATGAGTATGTGGACATCTTTGGGGCCCTTTCACCAGTGCTTAATCTGATCCCCCCTTATAATCTTTTATTACAGATAAATTTTCTGATTTATATTTCAACATCAGGAAGTGATTTGACTTTTAGCTACCAAAGTAAACAAAAGTGAGATAATGCACTCAATTTGAAATAGTGAACCAAGAAATACTGTAAGATATGTAGACAAAGGTTTTTGACAGTGTGTTAAGCCAGAGAGATAAAAAAGTACTTTATGATGATCAATAAATAGCTATTAAATAGATAGCAAATTAAGGTGCAGTAGATTAAAGGGAAATCACTTAGTTTTTTTTTCAGTTTTATTGATTGGGGTTTGCTTTTGCTATTAGAGTCCAGTAATAATTCCATCCATCTGAAAAGTGTTTTCTAAACTGTACTATTCATCTAATATAATAAAGCCTTTTTTCCTACATTAAGCGACACTTTATTAAATATGTAGGCACTGAGGTTGCTCATGGATGTAGCTCATGGTTGTTAGAGGGCGCAGCGTACTTCTCCTTCTCAGAAACTCAGAGGCGATGACCTGCTGTGCCAGATCTTGTTTGCAAATGGGCCTTTTGGCTTTTAGGAAAATTGAGCTGTGGATTGGTAGACCTAGCAGGTCCCTTTAGGCAGGCACTGTGCTCCAGGGGAAGTGGGAACGGGTGCGTGTTAGTATCTTCGTCTGCTGGGGCTGCTGTTACAAAATACCTTAGACTGATTGGCTTAAATAACAGATATTTATTTTCTCACAGTTTTGGAGGCAGGAAGTCTAAGATCAGGGTGCCAGCATGGTGTTTTGGTGAGGGCCCTTGTGGGCCACCTTCTTAATGTGTCCCCATATGGCAGGAAAAGCAAGAGAGAATGAGAGACTGAGATCTCTCTCTTCCTCTTCTTATAGGGCCGTACACCTATTGGATTAGAGCTTCAACACATGAATTTTGGTGGAACACAATTCAGTCCGTAGCAGTTGGGTAGCACACCTGAGTGTCCAGACTCACTTTTATGGAAGTTGTCAACTTAGTGTGTCTCTAGCAGATCAAGGCCTCACCTCCCAGTTTACTGCCCTGGTGGTTGTGTGGCAGCCAGTAAGAAGCCAGGTGCCAGCAGTGCCTCGAGTTGCTGCAGAAAGCAATGCTTATCTGTAAAACCTGAGGAGCTCCAGCAGGGCCCAAAGGCCGTGTCAGCTCAGTGATGGGGTCTCAAGTCTTTGGCAACTGCTCTGAGTCTTGAAGGCAGATTTTCCATCCCGTTTGTTCGCCGTGAGGCAGTGGAATTCCTGATGTCATCCTGGAACTTTATTTGCCCCCTGGGTGGTGGGATGGAGGTCAGTCTCTGAGTGAGTTAGGGAGCAGTTGGTAAGGACCGTGGGGTTGAAGGTGGGGTTCCTGCTTTGGAAGGGAACTGCACGGTGCTGTGCTGTGGCTTGGGGATGAGCGGGCAGTGGGTGGTATACGAGGGGGCTTCGGCTGGCGGGGCCAGACTGCTCTCACCGAGCCCGGGTTCCCAGGGAGGAGAGCTTTGGTGGGCGCAATTTTATTGGGAGGGAGCAGTGTCTAGACACCAGACACTGTAACCTCCGAAATGCCGCCAAGAAGAGAGGGCAAGTCTCCTGGGCAGTGGAAGGGAGAAAATCTCCCGGCCGAAGGCTGGGAAGGGGGCGGCAGGAAGATGGATTTGTTTCCGAAGAGAATAGGGACTCAGACCCCGAGGATTCAGAATCCTGGCCATAATTTCTGATTCGACACTATCTACTGGAAAGGTGTTTTTTTTCCTTCAGTGGACGAAGAACAGTAGTTAGTAAATATACTTTAAAATATTATATATGCTATTCGTATGTTATATGTTTAATTTTTAAGCTTGGGACATAACTATTTAATCACTTTATATTCCATAATGCAGGATTTCACTTGTTTTCACAGAATTTGTCAAACACTATCAAACAAAATAAACCAGTTTTAACAGTATTTTAAAATTATCTTAACAAATATATCTTAACAGAAAGAAAAACCCACTAATGGTTTTAGACTTCCTATAGCTATCTGATAGTTTCTCACTTGAACAAAAGTGCCGTCATTTGTTATTTTTCAAGCATTGAGCCCTACATGGCACACCTCTGATGCTTTCATTCAGAGCCTTTCATCCAAAACAAGAGCTAGTGTCCTAATTTAGGTGTATGTAGAATATAGTGTTAAATACAGCTTTATTTGACTCAAAGTGAGCAAAGAATTAGTGCAGTCATCAGTAACAGTGCCAAGGGTGGCTTGGGGAGATTTGGCCCTCACCCCTAATCTCCATTAGCCTTTTAAGCTCCCCTTCCCCAACAAGAATTAGAAATTGATCTGAGAAAAAACTACACATACACAACAGATACTTACATCAAGAAAAATCCAGCATCAAGAAAAGCCCCTGGTCCTCCTCCCCGTCCCTGCTTCTCGCTCTCCCTTCCCAGGCTGATTGATGCCCCTCATTGGTCCCTCTGTAATCGTTCATCCCAGTCGGCCCAACCTTCCTGAACAATTCTTTTTAAAACAAAAGTTTTGTTGTTTCCTTATCAAAGTGGAAAGTGAATTGTGACCAGCATTCAAATCCAGCATCAAGAAAAGCCCCTGGTCCTCCTCCCCGTCCCTGCTTCTCGCTCTCCCTTCCCAGGCTGATTGATGCCCCTCATTGGTCCCTCTGTAATCGTTCATCCCAGTCGGCCCATCCTTCCTGAACAATTCTTTTTAAAACAAAAGTTTTGTTGTTTCCTTATCAAAGTGGAAAGTGAATTGTGACCAGCTCTTCCCAGCCCATCTTCCACTCCAGAAATAACAATTTCCTATAGCTTAATGGGCACCAAGAGGGGGCATAGAGGTTGAGGGCTTGCTTCTGAAGTCAGGGTTGAACCCTGGCCCTGCCTCATGCTGGTGGTGTGGGCTCAGGCAAATTTCTTCACCTCCCTCCACCTACATTTCCTCATTCTGAGACATGGGATCCTAATAATATGTGCCTCACAGAGTTGTTTAGAGGATTACATGAGTTAATATTCACAAAGCACTTAGAATGGCACCTGTGCATGTCATAAATATTAAACATTTCTGAGTACTAGAAGCATTTACATGCACTTTTTTTTTTTTAATAGAATCTTTTTCTACATACTATTCTGCATTGCCCAATGTGGGTTGGGCATCTTGTCCCATATAAAGATCTAGCTCATGTTTTTATGTGGTTGTGTAATGTTCCATTATGTGGACACACCAAAGTGTGTTTCACAAGTAGTCTTATTAAAGTTTCACAAGTAATCCTACATTAATAGACATGCAGTGGCATCTAGTTTTTGCCATTACAGACAGTGCTGCCAGCAGCCTCTGGTTACCTGTCCTTGCTACGTGTGTATTCCTGTAGACTATATGCCAAGAAGTATAATCACTGAGGCAGGGGGTATGCACATTTGCCTTTTTCGGATACACGCTTCCAAATTACTCTCCAGAAAGGTTTTCTAGTTTGTGTTCCTACTGAGGGTATAGATGGGACGGGGGAAGTAAAGTCTTTACAACACTTTACTCCTTAAAACCTTTGCTGGGACTTTCAGGTAGTCTGGCCTTCAAAGTTCACCGTAATGTGACCCTGTCTATCTTTGCAGCTTTTAACTGCCTCAGTCAGTCTAGTAGTTTTTAATCAAGGCAGTTTTGCCTGCAGGGGACATTTGACAAAGTTTGGTTGTCACAGCTGGGTAGGAAGTGCTACCAGCATCTGGCGAGTAGAGGCCAGGAGTGCCGTTCCACACCCTACAACACACAGGACAGTCCCCACACACAGGTTCACATGTCAGTAGAGCTGCGGTCAGGAGACCCTGAGTTAAGCTGTTGACTGATCTCTAAAATTGTGTTACTTACCTGTCCCTAGCGCAAGGATAAACATCAGATTTTATCTAATGTGTCACCTTCGCTATATCCATATGGGTAGCTAAAGAGCTTCCCTGAGAATTCATAAGCCTTGCCTGGGCTCACTGGGGAAAAATGCTATGTCTGCCATTTCCCAAAGGTAAAGTCATGAGGGCAGGATGGTACCTCCACTTATTTTTTTTATTTTTTATTTTTTTCCCAAGGTATCTCATGCACAGGTTTGTATACATCATTGGTGATCAAATACTTTAATGTTGCCTGAATTACTGTCATCTTAAGAGTGATTAAAGGTTTTCTGCAGAAACCAGCTCATCTTCTAACCTGCCCTTCATTTGCCATTTGTCTTTAAGCCAAACATTTATATCTCCTGGTATTTATTTCGTATCTTGAAGAGCTTTGATGTCCTAAAAGGAGGCTATAGCTTGATATTTGCTGCATGGTCTTGAAAATGATTGTTGAATGAGTATAATGGTATAGCTTTTCATTTTAGAAGACTGAATAATCAAAAAGCCAGAAAAGATCAATAGGCATTGATTGCATGGTACCCTGTCAATGAATTAGGCTTTTACTTCTTATGGGAAGGAAATGATTTAGGACAATTTTCAAATCTAGGTGAACCTTGTTTTCAGTGTTTGGGGGTAGAGGTCAGTAGTGAGAGGTCGGCCAACTTTTTTGTAAAGGGCCGTATAGTAAATATTTGAGGCTTTGAGGGCTACGTGTTCCCTGTCACATGGTTCCTGTCTGTTTTAGCTCTGCTCTTGTAGCTTGAAAGCTGCTGTAGACAAGACTTAAATGAACGAGCACGGCTGTGCTCCGATAGGACCTTATGCACAAAAACAGGTGGTGGCCATTGTTTACTGATCCCATTAACATTTGGATATTTGACTGATGAACCTACATTGCATCTGGTTTTGAAAATGAGTTACTGGGTTACTTGGGAATGGCTACCCCTTTGTAATAACTGCCGTGGGACAGGCAGTGATTTGCGACCTTTCTTTGCTTTCCCTTGTAGAGATGTGGTATGGTGTGTTCCTGTGGGCACTGGTGTCCTCTCTCTTCTTTCATGTCCCCGCTGGATTACTGGCCCTCTTCACCCTCAGACATCACAAATATGGTAGGTTCATGTCTGTAAGCATCCTGTTGATGGGCATCGTGGGACCAATTACTGCTGGAATCTTGACAAGTATGTTAGACATTAAAATACCAGTCAAAATATTTCATATGACTAGTTAATTTCGGGACCTATTTTAGAAACATGTCTGAGTGGGATGAAGAAAAAAGAGTGGCCTTGAACCACAGGTCTCTTTTAATGTGATTTTTTTTCCTCTCCCACAGAACTCCCCACCCCGCTTTATTTGCTAACATCTTTGACTTCCTGAGTCAGATTTTCTCTCCCTGGCTTCCGGGAAGCCATGTTAAGCTTTGCGAAATACATCTTCTGATATAGGTTCACTAGCAAAAGAAAGATATTTATCTTTTTGGAAGTTACTGTGCCTTTCTCATCAGCTGTCACTTGACTCTGATGATTAAATCACAAGATGGTTGATGAGTTACTGCCACTTATTCAGATGTGGTTCCTTTAAGGATAGAAGAATAATTCTAATGACAAGAATTCTGTTTTAAAAAGTACCTGGTTACTTTTTTCCTCTCAGGACTTTCTGAATAAGAATTGGAGTAACATTCATATTATAAATTATTTTTACCTTGGCTTTTGCTTATATCACAGGGATGAGAATATGTTTAAATCATTTTTAAGCTTTTAATATAAATAACATCTATATTTTATATAAATTAAAAAGTATAAGTAAAAATAAAAATATTCCATTGCCATATTCCCCTCAATGATTACCACAGTTAGTATTCTGGTATATGCTTTCAGATTTTTTTCTAGGTATACATGTAAACATAAATATATTCTTAAAAATAGAAACATAATAATCCTACTAATATGTAACTATATTTTTTCCCTGCGAATTTAGACCTTGAGCTTCAAACAGAAATCCCTGTCTCTTTGACTTGAAGGGTTTTTTGGAGGGGGCTACAAAGTGGCCTCATTTCTCTGTGTTCTGTAGATGATAAAATCTTTGTGATAACATGGGGAGGAAGCCAATTTTCTCACATCTGCGTTAAGAGGTTTCCATAACTGGCCTTATACAATATTTTTAACTATATCACCTACTGCTGTCTTTAGAGACCCTCTGCTCCAGTTTCCATACTAGATTACTGGCTCTTAGGACGTGTTTCAGATTTCCCATTAGTAAAATAGGGAGAATACGCTTCATCTCATATGCTATGTGATGATTAAATGAAATAATGTATATATAGTTAACATAATACCTAACATGTAGTAATTTGTGCAATAAATGCCATGTTTATTTGTCTCTAGTGCATAGAGTCTGCTCCCTTCCGATTTTCCTGCTCCTTTCTCTCCATCATCCACATCCCACCTTAGGGCCCAGTTCAAGTTCCTTTGGCTTCTTTCTACCCAACCTGTTTTTTGTGAAGCTAAATTATAAAGGGGCTTCAGGGAAGCACGTGCCTCTCTGATGTTAGTAGCACAGTATGTATGCATTGCCACTGGAGGTGGACATTTCCAAGTCAGAAATATGCCAGGCAACCAACACAGGTGTTAGTTAGTTAATATCGTTCTTCTTAAAATGTTAATATGCCTTCACACCACATTTAGAAAACATGCAGACATTTGATGGAGACACTATATATTGTCTTGCATCATTCAAAGTCTATTTCATGCTTGTGCTTTCTGTCTTGTGTCCCCAGCTAGATTCTGTGTACTATGTGAATAGGGATCACACCTTATAAAATATAGAAGTACATAAATATATGAGTGAATGAACACACTGTGACCAAGGAGAATTTTGTTTGGAGCATTTTGGAGGAAAGGGTCATCTGGAACTTTGGATCTGTTCTTTTCCAACTAATGAAATCTTGACTTTCTTGGTATGTTGCTGAGTCCCTGTAGCAATTCAGAGGGGTACCTGGCTATATACAGATGTTTGTTTTGTTTACTCAGTATCAACAGTGAATGATATGGGGAACAGAAAGGGATCCCTGAGTATCTCTCCCCTTATGCCCTTTGAATTAATAGTGACTTTGTAGGCTTTGAGTCCCCCTCTCGTCCTTTTCCCATCCCTCTCCTCCCTCCTCCACCCATTTCTTGAAGGGAACTCTGAGTACAGTAGAAGGTGGGAGTGGGGATTCCCAGTGGCTTCTGAAATATTTCTTGCTCAGTCTCACACAGAAGATTTTGTCATTTATTGCCAAGAATTTATTAGGTATCTGTTAAATGCATGGGGAATAAAGAGATGTTTTTGAGTTTGCAATCAGGTCATTTGGAAATTACAGTCTTCGTGATTTGGGTTATGACTTCCAGATGCTTTTATTCTCAGTTTTAAGGAGTCACTTTTCAACATCTAAAAGCACATATCAGTGATTTGCAAACAATATAAGGAATACTTAAAACCTAGAGAGTCAGCAAAAAGAAGAGGGAAAACAAAACATTTCTATATTTAAATTTTAATGTAAACAATATGGAACATTCTTCTTAGAGTAGAATTTTAAACACTATATTTTCCTGATTATATTAATCTTGATTTTTCTTTTTAACACTCTTGAATTTTTGAACAGGTGCAGCAATTGCTGGAGTGTACCGAGCAGCAGGAAAGGAAATGATACCATTTGAAGCTCTCACCTTGGGCACTGGACAGACGTTTTGTGTAGTGGTGGTCTCCTTTTTACGAGTTTTAGCCACCCTATAGCATACACTCTTTTTCTATGATATCGAACCTAAGTTTTATAGACTCCTCAAAAAGAATGCAATATGGAATGTAGTATTTTCTTAGTTCTTCAAATGGAAGCAACTTGGATAAAAAAAGTATGTGAAGAACATCTCAGCCCTTTCTTCAGTTTGAAGCTCCAGGAATTGAAGATCTTTTGGACTCCTATTGTTCTCAACCAAAACAAATCAAGTTCTGTTTTCTTTTTGATAGTTAATTTTAGCAGTTTTATAGGTGCACTTTACCCAAAGCCAGGTCAGCAAAGCTTCTGGGTTAGCAGCCTTCACGCTGAAATTTGCAATATTCTATGAGAAAATGCAATGTTGCATATTTCAGAGAAACTATGGAAAATATTGATTGATTTCTGAGCACAGTATACTGCACTAAAATCTTATTTGATGTAACCTTGATTAATATTTGGCAGACTCTTCTTTTGCTACATCTTCATGACAGTAAGTGCCAAGTAGGTTTGGGTTGAGGAGAGCTTTGAGAACAAATTTGGTGAAATAGAACAGGAAAAAAATATAACACAAGTAGTGGCTTTGATTTCACTGTTTAAAAAATGGAGATAACTACTGAATGATGTGACATTTTATGGATAACTGTCTTGACCTCTGATTATTTAATACATTTCAAGAGATGTGAATTTGTTGTTTTATACATTTTATCAAAATAAGCTAGCTAATCGAGACTTTTTTCCCCCAGAATTCCACCTTTTCCTATCACTTTTACTCTATTAATTTTATTTAGTTTAATTGGAAACATATCCTATTCAATAGCTCAGGTTGAAAATTTTAAGCCAGATGGGTTAGGATACTCTTTTGACATTGAGGCACACAAAAAACATACTTTAAACACTCCTAATGTCTTTCTTACTTGCTCTTGAAAAATAGTAGAAGTACAGCTTAAACTAGAGTTTAAATGGTTTTGATGTCTCAGTTTTAATAGTCACCTAGTCTTTTTAGTTACCTAGTGCTGAGTCTTCAGCTCATTTTTACAGTATTGGTTGTCACTCCCAGAAAGTGCCTAAAGTTTAATTTTCACATATGCCTTCCACAGTGTCCTTTACATTTTCCTTTAAGAGAATTTATGTCATTAAAGAGAATTAAATGTCAAGAGTTTTTTTTAACCCAATTTTAGCTATTTAAATTTTTCTTCTACTGCTTAACTTTCATTTTCATTAAAAGAATTGAAAACTGTGACCTTCAAAACAGAAAGGATTGCAAAGATTGAGTTATCTAACTTGATCCTTACCACCTAAGCTGTTTCGTATGGAATACAATCAATATTGTTGTTATATTTTCAAAATTGTTTCTGGGAATTAAGTCTGCTGTTTTTAAAGGAAAGTTTCCTTGTGAGAGTAATGAGCCCATGAGGTCATGTTCACAGGACTGTATCTATTCCATCGAAAGCAATATGCATTCTGGCTTCTGATTAAAGGTAGCCAGGGGGACCAATTGACCAGGGATAATCAAAGAGAAAAATTATGAGGGCATCATAAAAATAAACTGAACATTTTCTTTTAACTAATAGTCCTTTAGACCGCTTATCAAAATTATAGTGACATATACACATACTAAGTGGAAAATTACAAGTAGTGTTTGGAATGCAGGAAGATGTCCTTACAAATGCTCAAATCTTCAAGCAAATTTTAAGACTTTAGTTAAAGACTATTTTTCAGTTCAAGGAGCTGTGATTTTGAAAAGTAGCCCTTTTCTCAGAAATTCAGGGATGCTGTATCCTTTATTATAAGAAATGATTTTAATCATCTCTATTGAAGGATACCTCTTAGCTTTCTCACCTAAAACATTCTTTTGGATAGAATTTCACAAATGGAACATATGGGCCAGTGGTTGGTGGGTCCCTCTCCCTGAATACTAATTTTTGAACATACTGATCTGTGATTTAAATGTTTGGTTATTTTTCTTTTAGAGCCAAGACACACAAATTAATGCATTTTGAAAGGCATCTTGTTTCTGTCTTGGTTCTCGTTTGCTATACTTTGATTATTCACTCTTTAAAAACTTCAAATATAAAATGTATATTCCAATTATTGAATGTTTCATCCATCCCAATATGTGAACATTCTCCTGTGAATAAATGTATATATACTTTATATAGATTGAGCTTTGTAGCTTGAAATTTTTTCAGGAAGAAACTATTTGAATGCTAAAGAATGTCTGTTCCTCATTATTTTTATTTTTTTTTGTTTTTAAAATTTTCTGATCTCAAATACACAATTATTTGGGGGTGATCGCTCCAGTGAAAAAATATTCACATTTGTGTTGAACCTTTCATTTTACCACATATAGTTTTTAAAGAATTTTTGCCAACATCTGGCTTTCTTAGGACATGTACAACCACCCTACCCCCAGCTGTGCATCCACTTTTCCTCGTTTTTTATGCGGGGGAGGGAGGCAGCCGCCAACCTTAAAAGCTGATTTCTAGGTTCTTTAAAGGGTTATGGGGGTAAAGGCATTTCATGAAACTTAAGTCCATATACAAATGTGTAAACAATATCCTAAGAGAAACATGTCTTCTTGTACTATTAACTCATTTTTTCTTTTTCTTTTTGCAGCAAAACATTACTTCTTAGCAAAAGTCTAAACTAGTGAGAAAAAGTTCATGCAGATAATGACCTTAAAACCTTTCCTTACTTTTTTTAAAGTTTTAAATTATATCTTGGCTTTTGATTCCGATGTCCTTTCTGACTGCTTTGGTTTGAATTAAGTTCTCATTAGAACTGCAGTGCATATAACCTTCTGTAAGAAAGCATTTCCTGGAATGTGAAGCCCTGGTGCCATTAGCTATCCACGTGCAGAAACTTTAATGTACCTGCATTCCTTTTTTGTGCACTCTGTTAGGCTGGTTGTGACTAAAATCAGCTTAACTTTTTATATTAGATTATTTCATTAATTGCTATAGTCAAAATAATCAAATCTTTGTATGAGAAAATTATTTAAATTTTATTTTTCTACTGACATTTCTAATTCTGGTGTAAATGTTTATCAATAAAGAATTACTTTCAATTCTTTGAACTGGAACTGTTATTTCTTTTTCAGTGGTCAACAAGTTTAATCTTTTGTAATTAAGTTGTCTGACATTTTTTTAATAAAACTTAGTACTTAACACATATTTAACTATTTCTATTGTATTTAACACATGTTCATTTCTATTGTGTTTAACTTCCTGTTAATTTACAGTAAAATTCTTATTCAATGATGTGATTAAACTGTACTTAACATGTAAACTTGAGTCTTATTAACTTCACTTGGTGGGCTATATATTACATCAACAAGCTTTTGTTTGATTACAGACTGGGATGGCAGAAAGTTGATAGAGTGTGTCAATAAATGTATTATTTCAGTAGAAAATCCACATGGAGAGGCTCCAGATTGGTTTAGTACTCTCTGACATCATAAATCTTTTTCTGCCTTGCCGTTTTCAGCAAATTCGATTGTTCCATTTGGGAAGCTTACCCCCCATGGTCACAAGGTGACTGAGGCCATCCATATATTCTCTCTCTCCTGAAGTATGATATACAGTAAAGTGCACAAATCTACACTTAATGTGACTGATACTGAGATCAAGATACAGAATGCTTCTAGCATCCCAGAAGGGTACATGCAGAGTTCAGCCAGAAGCCCCAACATTGTATGTATCCAAGACCCAACAGAAGAAGAACTTTTCTTTCAATTTTCAAAAAGGTGAAAACCCAAGATTGGACAGTGGAAGACTATGGGGATGAGGGGCTAAAGGTGCTGAGTTTGCCCAAGAGGACTCCGTAAATTATTCCCAAGACAGCATGGTAATAATGAACCAAGACTCTGTAGGGAATTGTGGGGATTTGTATTGTGGCCACTGGAGAGCCCTGTCAAGTCACACTGCTCAGTTCCAGCTGATCTCTACTTTGTGGCATTATGAGCCCAGTGTTGCCAGATTGTCTAGTTTTTCAAGAGAAGTTGCAAATCTAGATTATTTGAAATCTCTCAATTGTTAAATGCTGGCAACTTAAATTCATGTCATTTCAGGTCAAACATTACATGTCTTTGAGCTGGATTTGGCCTGCTAACCAATTTTCGACTTCTTTACTAAACTACTTGACACAACAGAAAATAGTTCCTCTCCTGGTGAACCGTAACGTGGTCAGAAACTTCGGTTGTGAATTTGAACAAATGTGTGGAATACCACTGCGGTGTAAAGAGAAGACTGAGAAATGGATGACGCTGGAGGAGTCTGCTGGGGAACGCCAATTTATCCTTTTCCCCAGACTCAGACCCCAGTTTGTCACTGTACGGTCCCTTCATGCTGTCCAAGAAAATGAGGGTAAGAATGGTAAACTACCAAATACTGGGTCCGAATTTCATATCTAATTTTCTATTCTCCTGTAAGAACGATCTGCTGAAATAGATCATAGACCTAAGTGTAAGCACTAAAACTATAAAATTCTTAGAAGAAAACAGAAGTTCTGTGCTCTTGGATTAGTCAAAGCCTTCTTAGATACAATCCCCAAAGTACAAGGAACAAGAAACAAAAATAGATGAATTGGACTTCATCAAAATTAAAAACTTCTGTGCTTCAAAGGATACCATCAAGAAAGTAAAGACAAAAATAAAAGTAAAGACACCCTGCAGAACAGGAGGAAATAGTTTCAAGTGATATATTTTTTAAGAGACTGGTATTTAGGATATACAAAGAGCTCAACGGTAAAAAGACAAATAGCCCAATTTTAAAATGGGCCAAGGATCTAAATGGACATTTCGACAAACAACATATCATACTAATAAGACATGAGAAGATGCTTAACATCATTAGTCATCAGGAAAGTGCAAATCAACACCACAATGAAATGCCACTTCACTCCCACTAGGATGGTTATACTCAAAAAGAGTTCGCAAGGGTGTGATGAAATTGGAACCTTGGGACAGTGTTAGTGAGAATATAAAATGGTGCAGCCACTTTGGGAAAGTTTGGCATTTCCTCAAAAAGTAATGCACAAGAGTTACCATATCAAGCAATTCCACAGGCATATACCTAAGAGAAATGAACTTTGAAAATGTGTTAAATAAAAGAAGATCATCACAAAAGACCACCTATTGTATGACTCCATTTCCAGGAAATGTCCAGGACAGGCAAATCTATAGAGACAAAAACATTATCCTAAGGCTGGGAGTTGGGGAGAAATGGGGAGAGACTACTGATGGGTAAGGTTCCTTTCGGGGGTGACACAAATGTTTCAAAATTGATTGTGGTAATGACTGCACAAGTCCGAAATGATCAAAACGATTAAATTGTGCATTTTAAATAGGTAAATATTACGGTGCGTGAATTATGTTTCAATTAGGCTATTTTTAAAAGTTTGCTGGCATAGAGCTACTGCAATGTCCTCTTAATCACAAACGTGTTTATTTATTCCTTGATTTAGATAACTCAGGGACTGGGTGACACAGACCCAGTCTAGTCCAGAGTATCAACAAGGAGAAATGTTCAACTGGAAAAAACCTAAACCTGAACAAATAGTGTGTTAGTTGATGTCTCATCTGCATTTGCTCCTGATTACTGCCTCTCGTAACTGGATTATCATTATTTTTTGTTACTTGTAAGTAATATAGTTTATTCTTAAAAAATTTTTTAAATTATTTATTATGGTGACATTGGTTAATGAAATCCAGTAAGTTTCAGCTGTACACTTTAACAGTAAGGCATATATATATTTACGCTGCGTGTTCACCTCTCATAGTTAGATTTCCTTCTGTCATATTTGACCCCCTTTACCATGTCTACCTCCTTCTTCCCCCCTCCTCTCTGGTAACCACTAGTCCATTGTCCATGGCCATGAGTCTCTGTTTGTTTGTCCTGTTCATTTGTTGCTTTTAGGTTTATATCCCACATATAAGTGATATCATGTGATTTTCAACTTTTCCTGTCTGGCTTATTTCGCTTAGCATGATTATCTCAAGGTCCATCCATGTTGTCGCAAATGGCAGTATTTCATCTCTTCTTAGGGCTGAGTAGTATTCCATTGTATATATGTACCACAGCTTCTTTAGCCAATCATCTATTGTAGGACACTTCGGTTGCTTCTGGCCACTGTGAATAATGCTGCTACGAATATCGGTGCGCAAATATCTTTGCAGATACGAGTTTTCAAGTCTTTGGGGTAAATACCCAGTAGAGGGATTGCTGGATCATATGATAGATCAATTCTTAGTTTTTTGAGGAATCTCCATACTGTTTTCCATAGTGGCTGTACTAGTTTGCAGTCCCACCAGCAGTATGAGGGTTCCTTTTTCTCTGCATCCTTTCCAACACTTATTATTACTTGTCCTGTTGATTATAGCTATTCTAACAGGTGTGAGATGGTATCTCATTGTGGTTTTCATTTGCATTTCCCTAACAGCTAGTGATGTTGAGCATCTTTTCATATATTTGTTCGCCATTTGTGTGTTCTCTAGGGAAAAGTGTCTGTTCAGGTCCTCTGCCCATTTTTTGATTGGATCGTTTGTTTTTTTGTTGTTGTTGTTATTGAGTCGTATGAGTTCTCTGTATATTTTGGATATTAGGCCTTTAACAGAGGCGTTGCCTGCAAATATTTTTCCCATTTGGATGGTTGTCTCTTTACCTTGTTGATGGTTTCTTTTGCTGTGCAACAGCTTTTTAATTTAATGTAGTCCCATTCTTTTACTTTTGCTTTTACCTTCCTTGCCTTTGAGGTCAAATTCATAAAAGCCTCTTTAAGTCCAAGGTCCTGGAGTTTAGCTCCTGTTTTCATCTATGCATTTTATTATTTTAGATCCTGTATTCAGGCCCTTAATCCATTTTGAGTTAATTTTGGTGTATGGTGATAGACAACAGTCTAAATAACTGGATTATAATTACAAATTTTTTTAATCTGATGAAATGATAAAGATTATCTATGGTTGTACTTCTATATGGGTTAATTTGAAGGAAAGATTTAAATTAATGGTGCCTGAATTTTAGGATACAGTCAATTCTTGTTGTTCGTGGTAGTTTTGTCTACAAAGTCACCACACACACTCAATTAGTGAATACTGAACCACAGTTAGGGAAACACGGGTTTGAGTTCCTGGACGTCTCCAGTCACATTCTTGTCAACTGATTAATACATAATCTTGTTTGTGTTTCTGCTCAGACACATTATTTAATATACCTTTCTTACAAATAACTATATGTAGTATTTCTTTGTAATGAAAATATTTCAATTGTCATTTTCATATAATGTACTCCATAATGCAGAGATCGTACTACGTTAACTTCCCCTCAGACACATACAGTATGCATACACAGCACACATAGTAAACACAGTATAAGATACTATACAATGTTCACAGACAGTAAACCTGTAATGTGAACATATAGTCTACTGTACAGTAATGCAAATAAAGTCCTGAAAAGTTAAAGCATTTAAAGTTTTATAAAAACTAGCTAAAATCTGTTGATGGAGCTGAAGGATGTGTGACAGTACAGTGCATGGCGTAGTTAAACCCCTTGACCTTGGCTTGACCCATAAAGACCAAGGGAGAGCTTGGTGGGACTTGCTCAGCAGAAGAGGAAGAGGGTGGTGGCATGCTGACATCTGGCAGTTCAACACCAGGAGTCTGACTTTCATGACTTGTCGACGAAGCTGGCAATTTTCCCTCCCAAACTGGCTCAAAAAATTGGGTCAACCTTGTCTGCTTGGCTTTTTGCCTCAAATCTTTAAGCATCTCAGCATAAGGGGCCAACGCAGTGCAGATGAGGTGCTTAAATTTGAGGCTGTGATCAAACATAAGGTTACACTCTTCCATGTCATTGAAACTTTTTTCCAGGGCAGAATTCCATTCTGATATTTTGGCCACTGTAAGAGGGACAATTCTTGGAGTTGGGCTGACTTTCATCTCCATCCTCATCATTGCTGACACCACTGCCTTGTTTTGCAATCTCATCCAGTTCTTCATTGGTGGGTTCTACTTCCTTCTTTGCCAAAATTTCCTGCACATCTTCTTTCTTCATGTTATCAAAGCCTTCTCTATTTATATTCTGTGCTATATGCATTATGTTTCTGACACTTTTTTTGTAATACCTTCTGTAATAATTTCTGTAATACCTTCAAAGCCTTCGAAATCTTCTACACAGTCTGGCTAGTTTTCCAACAATTATTGACAGTAGCCTGCTTGATGCTGTCCCAGGATGTACCAACATAATCAATAACTGTAGGGAGCTAAAGCTCCCAAAATTCAAAAGAGTGCATGGATTATCTCGGGAGGCCTGCTTGCATATAAAAGGGAAAAGGCTGGTTCTGAGGAATTCCAGGAAGAAGAAGATTAAGTATAGAAAAAGGGAGTGTCAAAGGGAGTGTCAAAGGAAGTGTCCATTGTACCTTGATCTTCATGATGTTATTTTAATTATGTAATCTTGGGATACACAAAGGAACAGATTATGTATAAAAAGGAGCATAAGAAATAAACTCGGAGAGACAGTTGTGAGATCTGTTCTTCCTCCTGCACCCTGTCTTCTCTTTTCTCTCAGTCCCCGCTCCCCCATTCAGGGACCTGGTTTGACTTGGTCGGCTGGTTTCCGACAAATAACATTGCATATAGTGACCGACTTCCAATAGTTCATCATGGTAGTTTCCTTGTTGGCCTTGAGAGCCTCAAAAGCATTGCTATAAAGCTCCTTGATATAGTGCATCTTTAAAGCTTTTACTATGCCCTGATCAAGAGGCTGGATGAGAGACATAGTGTTTGGGGGCATGAAAAAAACTTCTACGTTGGGGTGGGCATTTTGGAGTTCTTTGCGGACTGGGGCATTATCCAAAATTAATAAAACCTTGAAGGCAAGGTTTCTGCCCTGGAGATAGCATTCAACTTCTGGTATGAAGCAGATATGAAACCAGATGTCATCTGGGCTTTTTTGTTCCACCTCCAATGGACAGGCATATGGTTCATGCTTTTCCCTTTAAGTGCTTGTGGATTGGGGGCTCTGTACACCATTAGGAGTTTGCACTTAAAGTCGCCCTTGACACTGGCGCACAATAACGTTGTAACGTTGCATAGTCTTGGAATGATTTAAAGCCAGGAGCTTTGGAGGTGTTATATAGGCTCGTTTGCCAATGGCCTTGTAAAATAAATGTTTCATCAGCATTGGAAACCTGCTCTTCTACATATCCTCCTTCCTGTATGACACTTAGGAAGTCGTTTTTAAATTCTTCTGCATCCTCCTGGTCTGCAGAACTTGCCTCACCTGTAAGTTTAATATTTTTTCACACCACATCACCTTTTGAACCACACAATCCAGCCAGCGCTAGCCCAAAATGGTTTAACGTTCTTCTGACCTTGGGTTACATGACTGTGAATTTCTTTGGCTTTCAGCCTTAAAAGAATGCTGTCCACTGCACCTTTTTTATCCGTTGTCATCTCACGGATCCACAGATTTAGCCGCTTTTCCATCTTTTCCATAGCTTCCTCATGCACTGTAGATGTTACTTTAGCATTTTCGGGAGCAGCCTCACATATAGATAGGCGAATTTCCTTTTCCTTTATGTACCCGATTGTTGATTCATTAACATTGAACTCACGGCCAACAGCACTACAACTCATGCCTGAACAAAGCTTATAACACACGTATTTTCTCCATAAGGCACATCACAGCCTCCTTGCATTTAGGAACACTAGGTAGCACTTCAGCACTAAGCTTGGGGGTCATTTTAAATAGAAACATCACTATAAAAAGCACAAGAATGTAAAACGGGTAGTACTACATTGACTGCGAAAAATATTTCTATTTACAGTATGAGAACTGAAGCAAAAAAACCCTGCTCAATCCGGGCTGGTATAACAATGCGGGTGGACTCAAAGTTTTCATCCTCTGCGCATGTCCGCGAATAACCCCAGAGAGCACCGGGAATATCGACTTGGAAATTACAATAAATTTCAGCAAGGAAGCGAATTCGAAAATACCAACCTGTGAAGAATGAGAGTCAACTGTACACCCACAGACATGAAATGTCGTTTAAGCACGTGCACGAAATTTAAAAGGCTAAGTGGCGGCGAAGACTACAAGTCCCAGCATGCACAGCTTCAGCACTGTGCTCCGTCAACCGCCGCAGCAGCGTCTGGCCGGGCACTAAACCGGAAGTGTCGAGTTCCTATCATGTATCACTCTCTGCGCATGTGCACACTCTGCAGGGACCCGCCTCAGCCGCCGCCTCCCCCGTCACAGCTTTATGGTTTCTCCCTAGGGCTTTACCGTTGGGGGCAGCTACTCCGGTGCTGTGACTTGGTCCGCCCTAAGTGGCAGCGACATGGAGGAATTTGACTCCGAAGACTTCTCCACCTCGGAGGAGGACGAGGACTACGTGCCTTCGGGTAAGCGATCCTTCCTGAGGCGAGAGACGGCTTGCCCCGCCCCCCACGTGAGGCGCGTTCGGCTCCGCGTGCGTGGGCCCGGTGGCCTTGGTGGCCCCGTGGCACGGGTCTCCGTCGTCCCCGCTCCGTCTCCTCTCCTGCCAATCTCCTGGATCCTTGCGGCCCCTGCGACTCGAAACGTGTGCACAGGGACATCTCGCGCAGGCGCTCCCGGCGGCCTAACTTCAGCCGCTGCCTCCCTCTCGGAGTGAACGCGGCCCTGCTGGGGACTCTGGTGGTGGTCTGTCATCCCCTAACCACGCCAATGCTGAAATCGTCTGAAAGGCACTCAGAGTTAGAAGTTATCGTGAGACCTTACGCCTGGAGGGAATTGCTCGCTAGCATCACGTTGGAGATCTGTCCATTTTTTTCACTCAGAAGGGATCTGATGGTTAGGAAGTTTACATGATGATGCCTTTCGCGTCTTTGCTTCCTTCTCGGAACTTGTTTTGATCTGTATTGTATAGGCATCTGAAACCGAATGGGGCCAAAATAAATCTTGACAGTCAAATAGACCTGTCCCTTCTGGCCATCCTACGCCTTTCCCTGACTTTTCCTCTCCTTAGAAGTTATCTACCCGTACAATCGCTCAGGGAGAAAACAAACAAAGCCTATAGTAATCATCCACATTTTCTCTTTTTTTGGTCCAGCTGATCAATAAATTCTGTCGTGTCGACATGGAAAATTAGTTTACTCCCTTACCAGTCTCACTGCTGTTGAGCTACCATGATCCTTCACTAGGATTCGCTATAGCTTCCCAGCTACTTTCCCTGATTCCATTCTTGTCTGTCCACATTGGTCTTAACGGTAATGGCCAGAATGGTCTTTTTTTTTTTTCTACTTAGATTTGCATAGTGTGTTCCAGTCTCAACATGGATTCTTCTTTTTATCTTTAGTTATAGGACTCGGTTCAGCTAGTCTTCAGGTGGTTCTCCGGTTTGATTGTTCTCTAATTTAGTTGTGCTTTTGGTGTGGACTTGGGAGGAGGCAGGCACAGTGTTTATCTACTCTGCCATCTTGACCAGAACTCCCAGAGCGATCATTTGAAAACTAGTTTTCATTTTAATCAAAGTTATGCATATCCATACTTAAAAATAGTAAAAATATTTATAAAAGACTTGCTTTCAAACCAGGCAGTTCCCATCATCCTTTATCTGTGTCAGTCCTCCCCAGTTGCAAAATTTTTCCACTTTTACATTAAAAAAAATTTTGTTATTTCCATTGTCTGTCGACTTAAGCAATACATGCTAGGTCTCATTAACTACCCCTTACCTCATTCTCCTCACTGCCAATACACATACCCTTCTGCCTTGAGGCCCTCCCCAACTCCCCAGCCTGCCATTGTTCCTATGTCCAGTTTTGGTTAGAGTGGTATTCAGTGTGTCAACGTAAGAAATGTCCAAACCTGTAGAGAATTTTTATAAGAGTTTATTTGAGCTAAACTGATGACAAATGCTGGGGAACAAGAGCTCAGATGCTCTGGAGAATAAGTTTGGAGGGTTTGTTTGTTTGTTTGTTTATTTATTAACACTTGATATTAAAGAGAGAACGTAAGGAAGATTACACGAAGGTGGGAGAAAGCAAGGTAGTGATCACATTACAGGTTGGTTAAGGTTCTCTTGAGGGTGGGTGGTCCACTTTAGGAAGGAGAGGCCTGGAAGGGGGCGTTTCAAACGTGTGTTAACCTAGATGCGCGGAAACAATAGACAGGGCTTGCTTAAGGCAAAGATAAGACTTTCACTACAGAAGTTATAGGTCTGGGGTGTGACTGCCCACTATGACCTGCCCAATTAGGAATTTATGATCAGATCACTCTCTGAGGTTACTTTCCATAGAACTTTCTTTTTATCCACAAGTGTTTATTTTTTTGTAATGACTGTGAACACCTCTCCCGCAGCTGAACTTTGTTGTACATACTATGATGGCTTTTCCCACACTACTTGTTTTTTCTGAAGTTAATAATGTCATTTTATTGTTGTTGCTTAGTCTATACTTACTACCAATTTGACCCTAAACTGTGGATGAAAAAAAAAGGAGTTCTATGGAAAGTAACCTCACAGGGTGATCTGATCATAAATTTCTAATTGGGAAAGTCACACCTCAAGCTTATAGCTTCTTTAGTGAAAGATTTTAAGCCATCACTGTCCATTGTTCTTGTACATCTAGATTAAAACACCTTTGAAATACCAGAATTAATATCCCTCGAAGGGAGTGTTAACCCTCAAGAGAGCACATCCTGTAATCCAATTCTAGACTTGCTTTCTCCAGTCTGATGAACCCTCCTTAATTTCAAATGCAAAAAAGAAGCTGCAAAACTTATTCTTCAGAGCATATGAGATCTTGCTCCTGGGCATATGTCATCAGTTCAGCTCAAATAAACTCTTATAAAAATTCTCTACAGGTTTGGATGTTGACGTTTACTTGGCATAGTCAGGATTCCGAAGCAGCCCACCCTGGGCCACCCTGTGGACCTGGACCCGGTGCTAAGTACAAGCAAGGGCTCATTGTGCCCCACTGGCTCCCTGCTTCGCATCAGGTGAACTTGGGTGAGTCTCTTGGAATCCCAGGCCTCCTCCCTTTAAGTCGGAGGCCGTGAGTTTATTTGAGCTGTTTTTAGAAAATCCTCAAGGTAAAGGGTTGAAATTACCCAAGGAAAGCAAAAAAAAAAAAAAAAATGGTTGCTTCTTTTTAATTACAGCTTTTTAATTGGATTACTTACTTAGAGTCCAAACAAAATCTCTGCTGGTTAATTGAGAAACTAAACTCTTTAGCTCCAAAAGAGAAACAACACTTGGTTTCTCAACCTGAATAGCCAATTGGGGTGATGGTAGTTTTCTGATCCTCAAATCCAGGCAGTAGACACAGGCGCCAGGAGTCATTCAGTGCAGTAGCTCAGCAGATCCCAGAGAAGCCGGCAGGGGCCCTTGGGGAGAAGGGCAGGGCGCCCTGGAATGGGTACTTGCTGAGAGAGGGGCCCATCCCTTGGAAAGCATTGCAGTTCTGGCTGCGTTCAGCAAGCTCTTGCTCGCCCTTGGTCCCATATACTTAGGTGACAAAGAATCTTCGTGGGCTTGCTTGAGGAAATATTTACTCTAGGGTGTAGAGTGGTCCCAAAGGGATATCACTGAATTTGGCTCATCTGGAGATGTGCATTTAAAGGCTGGTTTTCTCTAGAAGTTTATTCAGACTCCGTAGATCTCACAATTAACATGGGAAGTTGTGCCTCTCAGGCCAACAAGGCCCACCACAGTCAGCTTCCCATTTATAATTAAGATTGTTAAGATGAGGATCCTTTGATACTTCTAAAATAGGCAGAAAGAGCGGAAAACATGTTATTAGTCTCTCAAAGCTTCAGAAAGAGGATTTAGTTAAGCGGATCAACCTATGATGTTGTTTAGGTGTTAACCCAATTCTTGGATGTATTGAAAATGGCTATCTTTTCAAAAGGGAGTTCATTTGGAACTTGACTTGTCAAGGACAGGTGAATTATATAAGGCCTCCAAAACAAAATTTGGATCCAACTGTTGTGTTTGTGTATGTCTCTGTGTATATGTGTATGTTGTAAATGTGAGCTAATTTTCTACCTTTACATGGTATCGTTAAAATTAATTTAAAGGCAAACACTTGAAAGGATTGGATATTCTAAAATTCTCAGAAATATAGAAACTAAGTTGAATGGTTTTCAGGTTCTTGTAATCTGAAATTAATCCTTAGTGAATAAAAGCCAGCTTCAGTTTGTGGGTTTAAGTAAAACAGACATGTCTTTGTATTGCTTAGGTTTTATAAAAATAAGTACATGTTAATAATCGACTTGTGTCTATGAAAAATGTTTCTAGAGGTTATAAAATGTCTGAGTTAAAGAATGCTAATGGTTTACTTCGTTTTCATTAGACATTGAGGTTTTAAGGGTTAAAAATCACAATAACGTAGAAATAACATTGCAGTGTTCCACAAAGGCCCCTGGAACACCTCAAAAGATTTAGAATTGCATGGGAAGCATTGTAAAATAAGTGAAGAAACTTCTAGGGTATATTGTATGGATAAACAGTGGTCATAAATTAAATAGTTGGGACTGTGGGAAATCCAAGATGGCCAGTTGGTCCTTCCTTGCTCCCTAGCTCCCCTTTCTTTTGGTTTTTGCATTTCTTCATGCATCACAGTGAATATAAGCTGGATTTAGATGAAGGAACTTATGAGCTGACATTATTGAAAGGACAACTTACAGTATTGCCAAGGTTTGATAGAGTCACTTCAAGAAAATGCCAAGTTGGTAACCATTTCTTTCACAGTGAGCTCCCAAGAGACAGACTTTAAAGATCATTGGCTGCCACCTGGAGATTTTGTTGATTGGAAAGGATATCAAATAAAAGACACTCTCCAACTTCATTGGAAGAGACTTTATCAGATGCCTAACCTCGAATAGACATCTGCCCCTGCCTGCTGACATCAAAGACTTCTCCGGGGTGAGGAGCTGCTGACATCAGAGATGGACAGCTATCCCAAGACATTGACATGCCCTGTATATCTAGGGATTGATACTGAACTCAGAATCCATTTTGTTTGACTGTCTTTACCTGTCTACTAATGATAATAGTCATATTAATAGTTATACTTGTTCTTTGGGTTTCTCTATATAGTCCAACTGTGTATGATTACTGAACATGTATAAGATAACTGCTAATGCTATTTTCTTGGTTTATGTAAATGTTATACTAGCTGCTAAATACAGACAAATGAGACAGAAGGCAAAACTTGAATCATGATAATTCGTAATAGGATAGAGATGATCCAGAGTGTTTTTTTGCAATAAAGACCATGAGACCTGACTGCCTTCCAGTTAACCTGCCCTTCCTGTTTTGGGAAAATTTGGCTCAACTCAGATCCCATGATTATGGTATTGCCCCATCTCCAGTGGTCAACAAGATGATGTCCATACCGAGACTTCCTGGGAATGAGCCTTCCTTCCCAGTGCTGTGAGACAACACTATCCGACCAAAAGGTTGGTCATCAGTGCATCTTTGGATGATGAACAAAAGAGAGAACAATGGATGAAAACAAAGGGTTCTATGGAATGTAACCTTACAGGGTGATCTGATCATAAAATCCTAACTGAGCAGGTCATGGTGGGTAGTCACGCCCTAGACTTAAAACTTCTTTAGTGAAAGGTTTTAGGCCAGCCCTGCCCATTGTTTTTGTGCATCTGGGTTAACACACCTTTGAATGCCTCTTTAAGGGGGGTAGTAACCCTCAAGAGAGCACATCCTGTAATGCAATCCCAGCCTTGCTTTCTCCAGTCTTTCCTATGTCCCCTCCTTAATTTCAAATGCAAAAAAAGAAGCTGCAAAACTATTATTCTCCAGAGCATTTAAGATCTTGCTCCTGGGCACATGTCATCAGTTTGGCTTAAATAAACTCATAAAAATTCTCTACATGTTTGGGCTTTACTTATGTTGACAGCTCTCAGAATTGTCTAAGTCATCTTCCAAGATATTTAGATTCATTAAATAATCTTACACTTTCATCTTGAAGTCTTTCTTTGCCTCTGACCTCCAGTTTGGCTTGATTTTGCCTTTGAAACCTAGTATCTTCCATCTCATCACTACACTGGGTTTCCCCTTTAACCTTCCTTCTCCCTTGGATTCCTTGGGCTCCATGTTACCTTCTTTCTTGGTACATTCCACCAAAATGAGAATAAATCCCCATAACTCCTTGAGGAAAGATGCATGGTGGAAACTTAGTTTTTTGAGATTTTGAATATCTTAAAATTATGTGATCCTCAGGCATAATTCATTTGGTATAGAATTATGTGCTCTATGATAAGAATTCTAAGCTCTATAATTCTCTGAAGTTTAAAGGTGCCGCTCCATTACTTTATAGCTTCCAGTGTTTCTATTGAGAAACCTGTTTTGTGACTGATTTCTGCTCATTTATATATGATCTGTTTGTCTCTGAAGGCTGATAGTCTTCTGTTCCTGATATTTTCTGATATTTCACAATGATACACATAACCTTGGTATGAGCGTATTTTCATTTATAGTGCTTGGCCCTTTTCATTAAAATAAATATTTTTTACAATTTTCTCCATTTTTTTTTAAATTTTTCTGAAATCTTCATTATTCATATGTTGTATCTTACATTACATTTTCTGGACTGAACCTCTAATTTTTTTTCTGTCCTATTTTCTAGCCATTTGACTTTTTTTCTACTTTATGGGAAATTCTCAATATTTTCTCTTCCAACTTTTTTATTTTTTTATTCTTCCTTTCATATTTTTAATTTTGAAGAGCTTTTTTATTTCAGTATTCCTTTTTTACAGCATCATGTTCTTGTTTAATAAGTGCAGTGTCTTACTGCTTTATAGATATTAATAGTACTTAATTATCTTTACTTTTAAATTTTCAGTAAAATTCACTCTTCTCAGTGTACTGTTCTATGAGTTTAAACAAATGTTGAGTTGTGTAACCACCGCCAAAATTAACAGTTCTGAGACTCCTTATCCCTCTCTCTAAAAAAAAAAACAAAAAACAAAAAAACAGGTATGTTGTCACAGATAACGAATAGTTTTATTTCTTCGTTACCCATAGATACAACTTTTTTTTCTTTTGCGTGTCTTGTTGTACTTGATATGACTTTCAGTATGATGAATAGGAGTGGGACATCCTTGCTTTGTTGCCAATTTTAAGAGGAAAGCATCAGTATTTCATTGTTGAGTATTATGGTAGCTGTAGGTTTTTCACAGATGCCATGTGTGTGTGTATGTGTGTGGGGGGGGGAGCGGGGTAAGTGCTTTATATTGACTAACTACATCACATAATGCTACCAGGTATGTGCTGTTGTGTTCTCCATTTTTCACATGAAGAAACTGAGGCTCCCAAATTCACCCAGCTAGATAGTAGGTGAGCTGGGATTTGAATCTGGCAGTCTGCATATACTACCTCTCACAGATGCCTTTTATCAAGTTAAAGGAGTCCCCTCTATTCCCAATTTGTTGAGAGGTGAACTTTGTCAAATGCTTTTTCTCCAACTATTTATTGTGCGTGGTTTTTCTTAGCTCTTAATGTAATGGATTACAGTGATTGACTTAAAATTTTTGAGCAGCCTTTTATTTCTGGGATAAAACTCATGTGCTCATGATGTATTACTCTTTTTATACTTGCTGAATTTGATTTGCTAATATTTGTTGAGGATTTTTGCATCTGTGTTTACGAGGGATTTTGATCTGTAGTTTTCTTGTAATTTCCTTGTCCGATTTTGGTATCAAATAATGCTAGCTTCATGAAATGAGGAAACAATCTGTTCCTATAGCTAATATAATACTAAATGAGATGAAAAACTGATGGTTTCTCTTTAAAACAGCAAAGCAAGGATGTCCCACTCCTCATCATACTGAAAGTTATATCAAGTGTAATAAAACAAGGTGATTTTTATTCATTCGGTCTTTTTGTTTTGGGCTTTTTTATGTTAGATTTCTCAGATTTTCTTTAATTCTACTTTTTTGGCTCATAGTTAAACATGGGGGACTAAAAAGGTAAGGGAAGCTCTGCGTCTTTAGGTAATGCTTGGTTTTTTTGTGCTTCATTGTTTATAGGGATGTTAATCTCATTTTTTTCTCATAGTAACTGCATGGAATTGGATCTTGATTGTTTTATTTTTAATTTAAAATTTGCTTATCTGTTATCAGTGAGATTGAGCATCTTTTTACATGTTTAAGATCCAGAGCCATGTGCTTCTCGTCTGAACTCTCTACAACACTTGCCCATTTATATGAAAAATAAAATTATTAGAAAAGCAGTACATGAACTTTGAAGAAAATTTTAAAATGCAGACGATTAAATATTAAAAAATAGAATCATTACATTCCCACCACCCAGAGATTATCAGTATTAATCCCTTAGTTAATATCAACTTTGGTCTTTTTCTACACCTGAATATAGCTATTTATATTTTTCCCCAACCTGAAATTATACTTTTTCATGTTACTTTGTAACCTGTTCTTTTAGGTTAAACTTTCAACTCATCTGATATACAGACCATATTCAAATTTTCCCAGTTGATCCAAAAATGGCGGTAGCTGTTTGTCCACGTCAGTTCAGGACTACATATATCATGCAGTCGTTCCATCCCTTAAATCCATTTAGCCTAACAGAACCCTTTCTCTAATGACATCGATTTGCTTAAGAAGTCAGGCTATATGTCCTGCAGAATGCCTCACCTGGTTTTGTCTGGTTGCTCTCATGATGTTTTAGATTGTTCCTTTATCCCTTGGATTATCCATACATTAGAAATTAGATCTAAATGCTTGTTGGGTTGAAATAAAATATTTTGGCTAGAATACATTATAGATGACTGTGTGTTTCATAATGCGTAACATCAGAAGACCTGGTCGATGCCCATATCTGTGACTGAGTCTTATCCCTCTACTATGTAATTTTTGTTTTCCTTGGAACTGAAATATCCTGTGTGGCAGTTTACCTAATGGTTAAAACTTAAATTGTGTGTGTTTTTTGTAGCATTACTTGATAATCCTTGCCTAAATTACTACTATCATTAGAGTGTGAGAAGTGATGTTTTCCTAATTCTGTGGTTCTTTTACATTTATTGATGTTATGTAAAGTATAGCTTACCTTCATCAGTTGGGGCAGGATAAATGTTTAATTGATTTTCCTTAATTACCAATTTTCAAAATGGAGAATACTTTCAATAGTAGCCTAAAATGGTATAATCATTTTTTTTTAATATTGTAAAGGATTCACAGATTTTAATCAATTAAACATGTTTAAATCTACAAATGGTTATTCTTTTAATGACTTTCAATGCTCAAGTCATTACTTTTGGCTGCTAGGACTTCCTTCAAGCTGGATCTTGACCTTATAAGGTGACCTATTATTCTTAAGTAGCTTTCTTTCTTTCTGGCACAGCAAACTGTCCCAGTTTCACCTTGTGCTTTCTTTCCCTCAGACCTGAAATTAGCTTCCCCCCTCCCCCCCCCGGGAGCCCTTTTGGTGATGAATTATGTCGAAGAATGAGATCTGAACTTTAAAGAGTGCTTATTGCTACCTAGAGTGACATTATTTCTGTGCCATTTCAGTGAACAGACTAGAAAATATTTATCTTGAGTTCTTATTGATATTTTTAATTCAGTTTTAACATTTGTGTTTTTACACTTCATTTTATTGATTTTATAATTGTGTCATTTTTCTTATTCTGAAAATTTAGATTCCTAACATGATTAACATAATTATTTTCACGTATCTCATAAAGGAAATATTTTTACAATGCCAGCATTGATGTTACTACAAGGAATAGAAGTTTTTTTGGTCTTTAGGCTATATTTTGTAAGGATGTACAGTCAAAAAACTGTTTCTAAACTCCTTGGAGTAAATCTCTTCTTTGTGGGTTATGTTATTGTTTGGGCATGAGGTTATGTTTGTTTATTCAAACTGTTCTATAGAAAGATAAGCACAGAGAACTCCAGCTTCTGTCTCTGCCTACTGCACCCTGTCCTGTTCTGACTCCTATATGTTGCTATTTTCATTAGTATTTTATTTATCCTTCCACTATTACTTTTTGCAGATATAAACAAACACAATGCAGCTAGGTACCCATCATTGTGAGTTTATGTCTTTTAAAAGTCTTTTTGCTGTAGTGATTTTGCTGGGGTATCAGGAGGAAGCAAAATTACATTCGTGTGTTCAGACTGCCATCTTCACCTGAAACTCACTCCTGTCTTCATGAAACACTTTCACTTTCCGCTTGGTGTCTGGTCACCAAACTTGTTTTCACCTTAGAACCCTTACGTTTACTGTTCCCTCAGCCTCAAATGCTTATTCTCCAGATTTTCACTGACTCCATCTCAGCATCTTTGTTCTTTTTTTCTAATATCCGCTATCATATTTGTAATTTTCAAGAATTTTTTTCTGAAAAAAATTTTTGGTTATCTTCATGGATGCTTCTTTGAAGATATTAATTATAAAGGCTTTTTAAAAAAGTTTTTAAGTTTTTTTTTTTTTAATTCTGTTTCCTCTGAATTTCTGCTTGTTTTCAGTCTTGCCTTACATACTGGAGACTTTCCTCAAGTGTTTGGTAGTACTTGGTTCATTAAGAGTGAAATATTTAAAAGCTTATTAGGTGTACAGGAATATTCAAAACTACATTATTTGTAATGACCCCAAACTGAAAACAACCTAAGTGTCCATCAACAGGAAAAATGGATAAATTACAATATAATCATAGAATGAGATATAATTTCAGGATGAGAATTGATAAACTATGGCTACGTTCAACAATATGTGTGACTCACACAAACAGTATGTCGAGTGAAAGAAGCCAGGCTTCTGTTTGTTCAGCACTCAGAAACACACACAGCTAATCTGTGGTACTCGAAATCAGGATTGTGGTTACCTTTGGGATGGAGCTGGTGGTTGCAAGGGGCATAGTGGCCTTCTGGAATGCTGGTCATCATGTTCTGCTGGGTCCTAGTTATACAAGTATGTTCTCTTCGTGTAATTTTATTGAGCTGTACATTAGATTTGTGTGCTTTTTAATAGGTGTTATACTTCAAATGAAAGTCTCTATGAACTTTTGAATCTAGCTGAATCTCCATGGGTGCCCACAGTGTGGTCAGACTGGACCTCTGGGCAGTACTTTGTTGGAAGTCCTTGAATATGTGTCTGAGGATAGGAATAGACATGTTTGTTCTTTCTGCTATGTCTAACAGGGAGTCTTTAGGCTTTTATTGAAAAGACAATATCATTTGCTTACTTTTGAAAGATATCCAAGATGAGGTGGGAATCTTAGTTTCTTCTTGGAAAAAAGTACAGTAGTGGAATTGGAATTTCTGTTCATTCAGTCAGCAGATATTTATAAAGACAAGCAGGATCCATGTCCTCATGGTGTGTGGAGCATAGCAGAAATTGCAAGCATTAAATATAAGTGGGATGAGTTATGGAGGAAAATATGGACTGCCTGGGCTCTGGGAACTTAGCTTAGTTCCCACGGACAGAGAAAACTTCCCTAAGGAAATGATATTTTAATTAGTTGAAGAATAGTGGAAAGTACTAGACTTTCTTCCTAATGAAAATGTCTCATCTTGATGTGAAAACCTTTATTCTTGTCTGACCACCTTATTATGTGATTTCAGGTGGAGAGTATAGTGAAGATGATGTAAATGAATTAGTAAAGGAAGATGAAGTGGATGGTGAAGAGCAGACACAGAAAACCAAAGGGAAAAAAAGAAAGGCTCAGAGCATTCCAGCCAGGTGATGATGCCCTCAAGGCCCTCAGAAGTCAGGGTTGTTGTGACTGCTTTGACTGCTGGGATTGGTCAGATGGTAGAGTTCATGCTGCCAGGGTTTTTACCTTTTTCTCTTGAAGGGAAACATTTGGTGACATTTTAGGATTACATTTTTGGTTTCTGGCAAACTTATTATTATTTTTTTACCTTTAATTAAAAAACAATTTAATAGTTAATAAGTGCATACGGTTGAAATGAAAAACTCAATTACTACCAAAATGCATGCCCTTCTTGCTTTGCCTCAGAAGAACTGTGTTATCAGAGATATTACATGTATGTACAAGCACGTATGTACATATTTCCTACTCTGTTATTAAAACAAAAAACAAATAGTAGCATACTCTGTATTGTTTCACATTTTCATTATTTCACATCTTGGAGGTGATACCATGGCAGTACATCTAGCTATACCTTATTCTTTTCAGTGACTGCATAATATTTCATTATGTAGATAGGTTTTATTTGAGGATCCCCTATTGAGAGACATTTAATTGTACCCTGTCTTAACTACAACAAACAAGACTGCAGTGTCTTTGGATCTGTAGAAGTAGAATTGTTTGAACCTGCGATAGATGCAGTAAAAAAAATATTTATAGATATTAACAAATTGCCTTTCATAGGCTTGGTACTGAATTATATTCCCACTAAAAATTACGAAAATTCTGACAGGTTATTTAACTCAAATAGGAGAGTCTTTAATAGAAGTCTCTTACTTTCTTTGATTGGTGTTTCCATCTTACTGGGCACGGAAGCAGAAGACAGATTATAGTTTATAAAAACGGAAAAAATTTTAGGTATTAGATTCACTTGAAGTCAGAATCAATTTATTCTCATGAGTCTTGGGCCTAGTTCTTTTGTCCTTGAGGTTTCTATATTCCAGCTTTCATGGCTTCAGAAACATGGATTCCCCCACCTCCCTGAGAATCCTATAAATAAACTCAATAGAACATGTTCTCCAAATGTAATGACTTCAAAATATCAAAGATACCTGACCTATATATG
>NW_006433950.1:8339205-8376892 GCF_000325575.1 Pteropus alecto
TCTTTCTGGACATTGATTTTGTGAGATGATTTTGAATGTTTCTTGGTGAAAATAACTAGTCCTAACTTAGAAATAGAACACCATATTTTGATTCAGTGTACATCTTAATCAGTAGTCCCTAGATTTAAAAGTTTTGTGTTTGCAGCACGATGTTTGGAATTGAGGAAGGGATAACTGAAATCAGTTTGCATGGTCTGTTTTGCTTTTCTTTTTCCTTGTTACTGTTGGTGATTAGGAAGAGAAAACAAGGTGGCCTCAAGGTAGAAGAAGAGGAAGAGGAGGATGCCAGCAGGGAATCTGGAGGAAGTAGCAGTGAGGAGGAAGACATGGCTGCAGAGCAGGAAAAAGGCACTGGGTCAGAGGATGCAAGGAAAAAGAAAGAGGATGAACTGTGGGCCAGCTTCCTCAATGACGTGGGACCAAAATCAAAAGTGCCCCCAAGTCCACAAGTTAAAGTAAGTTGATAGGTGAATGAGATGAATGTTTCCCCAGAAATATCCTAAACTCTCCAGATAGAATTTTTTTTTTTTTTTTTTTTTAAATTTACAGACTGAGATTGAAGCTTGCAGCAGTAATCAGATGATATGGATGCCTTTTGGTAGTACCTCTACTAAATGAAAAGCAAAAGCATTCCGTATGGTAGAAAAAGTAGCTTTTTAATCAAATTTTTAATAGGTCTTTAGGTGTTTAGAGATGAAGCATTTAAGAATAGTCATAAACAGCATGTTTGAATGATTCTTTTAGGTTTCATCCTTATGTGAAACTGATTACATTTTTTTTTCCATAGAAAAGAGAGGAGACTAAAGAGACAAGTTCAAGTAAATCATTGGGCAAAGCAGAAGAGCCGGAGAAACCTAAAGAAACAGAAAAAGTTAAAATCACCAAGGTGTTTGATTTTGCTGGTGAAGAAGTCAGGTAAGATGATCTTCACAAACTTCAAAACTAGTTCTTTTAAAAATGATCATCTTTCTAAATGGTGTTAGGCATCTGACCTCATTCCAAGCCATCATAATATTTTGGAAGAGTTATATTAGAACTCAAGGAAAACAATGACTCCATGAATTATCAGGGAACATGAGAAAGGTCCTTTCATTTATGGTAATGTAGTTTTTGAATATTATGAAGTAGTGAACTGAACAGAAACAAGAAAATGTAAGAGTAAAGTATATGGTTCCACTTACTCATTGCCATGCTTTGTGACTTTGACTAAGTATTTATCCCTTTATTATTTTCCTTGAGTGTGAAGTATGCACCCACTGAAGCCTCTGAAAATAGTAGATCTGTAATTTAGAGCTAAATGAGAATAGATGAAGTACCAATCAGTAATATTTTTGGTAGTCACATTTATTTTATTCCAATGTAATTAATTAGACCTGTATACTCTCTAAAAATATAATTTCCCCTAAAATCAGTATTCTTAAAAATATCTAGTTTCCAGTAATTATTTCATCCAGTGAAAATACTTCTTGGAAAAAAGAATTTGGCATTATTAGTTTTATAAATGGCGTGGAGCAAAACTTTTTATTATTTAAAAACATTTTTCTCTCCAACTTTCTTCTGAAAAATTTCACTTACAGAAATGTTACAAAGATAGTATTACAATGAGCACCCATATACCTATCATACAGATTTACTACTTGTTAATGTTTTACCTCCCTCTCCTCCATCTATATCTGTATTTCTCTCTTTCTGTTTTGGCTGAACCATTTGAGAATTACTTGTAGACATTAGATAATTACTTCACTCTTAAATACTTCAACACTATTTCCTAAGAACAAGGGCATTCTCCTTCATGATACTCCCATCCAGTAAATTTGTGGCAAAGGACCCCGACTTAAATTTTCAACCTGTTGCAGACCAGTACTTTTGTAAGGCAATAAAAAATTATAGAAAAGTAAATTAAAAAGAGATAAAACATACAAGCCCAAATTTTTAACAATAAAATTTAACAGATAGACATACAATTACATTTCAGTAAACATAGTCAAAATGAACCTTAAGATAGGAAAAGGAAAAGAATTCTATAACTGTACATGCTGTTCATTGAAAGTGTGACTATAAGTGATTGATAACAGGGAATCACTTATATTTATAGCTTTTTATTCTATAATGGAAACAAAAAAACTAAAATATCAATTCTCAGTAGTTAAAATCTAGACACACTTTGAATAAGTGCTGTGTGTATTTTTAAAGTTTTTGATGTGACAAAATATCTTTTTTTTTTCGTTAATGTATCTAAGTTGGGTTGATGACAGCACTACTCTTAGAGGATAATGTATGTGAAAATTATTTCTGTGTTGGTTTCCTTTTTTTAATAACATTCATCATAAAGAAATCCATCTCACAGAGATATTTTTGTGAGAATAGATTTTAAAGCTGTGTCTTAAGTTCCGGATTTTCATTTTTTACTTTTATCTAAAATGACGCCAGTGATACTATATTTTTAAAGTTCATTTTCAATGCTTCATCAGTAGCCAGTTCCATCAGTTTCTCCTGTTAAGTTATAATTAAATCGAAGTTATATCAGTGGAAAAAAGGAGTTGTGGGTGCATGAATTTCCTGTGTGTGGATATTATCAAAGCATTCTGTAAAACATGTTAATCTGTAGAAACTGTATTCTTCCAGGCTTTTTAACTTTCATTTTTACCCTTATAATTTATTTGCTACTGAAAAACATTGAATTGCTTTCTTACATTAGAGTGCTAAGATTATTAAAAATACCAAAGATATCAGAGAAATAAGCAAATTTTACTGTCTACTTGAGATCTTCAAAATTGGGGAGCAACTGGTTACGTTTTCTTTTGGAAACACTAAGTTTATTCTGTAGTTCATTGTTCTCAGCAGCATTTTTCTCTTCATAACCATTGTACCTCAGCGTGCAATATAACACATGCGCATTTATGATCTGCTCTCAGATTATCACATAGTATGAAGGAAGCAGTGTGTTAATTTATGTTCTAGCACAAGCTCCTTAATCTACACTGTTTTTCTGTCTTGCAGCTGTGCCATTGGAACATATTCTTCCAAACGCTTAAAACTTCAAATCACAATTGTTGACAGTGTGTGATCCTAGTTTTATCATACAAATCAGTGTCAGGTATGTTTGTCAGCTAGAAACTGATAAAAGAATCCTTTATATCACCCTCATGTTTAAATCACATGTACCATAATATTCATGTTAGAGGGAATCTGGCATTTTTCAAATTACGTGAAAAAGCACTTTGCTAACTTTATTATAGTTTTCACTGTCATAAGCCAGATTCTGAATACTTCAAGCTATGGTGTCACTAGAAAGTCGTACTTGAACTACCTTCTTTGTCATAGACTCACCAAGATTTCCAAGCATACATTGATTCAGTCTTTTACTAGTGTCTTGGCAATGGTTTTTGTGTTTTTCGTGTGTGTGTGTGTATGTTTTTTTTTAGTTAGCAACCAAAAGTGCTACTTTCTCAGAAGGCTACAGCAGACTAATATTAATATATGGAATTTTGTATCTGTTTCTATTGGCTTTTTGGTTTAGTATTCTTTCAAAAAATTCTTTTGATTTTGAACTTGTTTCTTTATGTTTTATGTGTAAGTGCTGCTGACGTTTTGATAGATTTGTTGCCTCATTAGCCAAATCGAAGAACTTATTTTGGTTTTAGCACTGTGTGATCAAGCTCAATATAAGAGGGATCATGGGGTAAAAGCAGTTTGCCCAGTTGGCCTTCATTTCTTTGGAATCATTTCCATTATCATGTGGTTTCCTACCACTGCTGCATTTAGAAAAGATATTTTCTATACAAAAACTTATAGTGGGGCTCGTTTTATCATCAGTAAATTAGAATTTAAAAAATACCAATTTTTTAGTTAACTAAATTTAGTTAGCTAAACTATAAATTTTAAAAGTCACACTTGGTTAACAATTTAATGACTATAAAAATAACTTATAAAAATAAATACTTATAGTCTCACTTCTGGATATTTATCCTAAGAAATCCAAAACACTAATTTGAAAAGGTGTGTGTACCCCTACGTGCACTGCAGCATTATTGACAGTAGCCCAGATATGGAAGCAGGCTATGTGTTTATCGATAAATGATTAGATAAAGAAGACTGTGTGTGTGTGTGTGTGTGTGTGTGTGTACGTGTGTGCGTGTACAATAGAATAATACTTAGCCATAAAACAATGAAATCTTACCATTTGCAACAGGGATGGCCCTGTTATGATACTAAGTGAAATAAGTCAGAGAAAGACAAATACCATGTGATTTCACTTACACATAAGATCTAAAAAACAAAATTAACAAAACAGAAAAAAAACTCATAGATACAGAGAACAAACTGATAGTTGCCAGATGGATCGGGGGTTGCGGGACTGGGTGAAAAAGGTGAAGAGATTAAGTACAAATGGTAGTTACAAACTAGTCACGGCAATGTAAAGTATAGCTTCTGTAGTATAGTCAGTAATGTAGTAACTATATATGATGTCAGGTGGGTGCAAGACTTGAGGGGATCATTTTGTAAGTTATATAAATGTCTAACCACTGTGTGTATACCTAACACTAATATAATATTGAATGTCAACTATAATTGAAAAATAAAAAATAAAAATAAATGCTTACATTTTTATCATATTTTTGGATTTTAGTTGACAAAATCATCTAAACTATCACACATTGTAATGTGGTCTTACTGCATACGATTAATACACTAATATCACATGTGACCACCTTGCAAGTTTGACAATACCTGAATTCTGTTTAATGTAGTGAGTCCACCGATCATGTATTGAAATATTATGATATTGTCAAATTGCAAACAACTTTTTAAATACTTACAGTTTCTGAACCCATCTCATCTTGGACCAATAATAGGTAGTTTTGCAACCCACATTTTAAATAGCTCTCTATATGATTCTCCTCAAAGTTTCCCTCAGTTATTTCAATAATGTTCTTTATAACTATTTCTTTTTTTTTATAGCTCTTGTTTCTTGTTCAGTCTGACATCCAGTCCAAGATCATACTCCACATTTTACTCTTTTTAGCCTCCCTGAAATTAAAACTTTTTAAGCCTTTTTGTATTTCTTGACATTGTTACATATTTTTTGAGTCTATTTATATTGTAGAATGTCCCTCAGTATGAAGTATTTCCTCATGATTAGCGTCACATTAATCACCTTAGACAAAAATACTACATCAATGATGTTTGTCCTCAATGCATCACATCCACAACACCTAGTATTGGTGGTGATAAGTTAGACTTAGGGCAATATCTGTCAGAATTCTCCATTATAAAAACAACCCTTATTTTGATAATCAGTCATTTTGGGAATCCATTAAATATTTCTTGCCAATGTGAATTAGTAATGTATTTTGCTACCGGAAATCACACGGGAAACTATGTAGTTGTCCAACAGAAGGTGATAAACACTTAAAGTCAATCTTTAATAGTTTGGGAGTCCTACAGTAATAATATAGAGAGCATTTAATATACTTAGGAATATGCGTTTTAAATTTTTTTAGAAATCGTTATTTCCCATGTGTCATCTATGATATCTAAGAAAGATTTGTTATAACTTTACCACTGGTCCTACATTGAGAATAAGAAAAACTGGTAACTGTTGCTATGGGAAAGCTTTAAATCTCCTGATTGAATTAAATTGTGTGGACTTATTAATATAAACATAATTGTCTGATGCAAATTTCCAATTTCATTTTTTAAAGCAAATGATGGTAAATTCACTAGATGGTTATTCAGGGAGCCTGCTATTTCTATGATTTGACAGAAGAGGGCAGCACCATGTCTATCAAAAAACAGGAGTAGGGAAGTACTTTTTTTCATTATAACGTATTCAGAAGTAATATGTGCTTATTACTTTAAAAAACATACATTACAGAGATATATAACACGACAAGTGAAAGTGTTTTAACTCTTTTCTCCTAAAGATAAGAAAAGCCCTGTTAATAGTTGGCAATTTGGCAGGATTTTTTTTTTATTACTTAAATTATTTATACTTTAATTTAGGTATTATAAGGAACCTTCGTGTAGGAACTTGGGAGGTCTGAATTTTAATCAATAGCCAGATGCAAACTAGGTGTGTAGATTTGAGCATAGCTTTTACTTTCTTGATGTCATTCTGCTTTTTCCTTTTGTCTTTGTATTAAGTTAAGAGCATTACTACATCATTAAGGAATGCGAGAAAGGGCTAGTGATGACTGGGAAGAATTTGTAAGTATAAGCATAATGTAATATTAGCACAAAGTTAGTCTTTTAGTTTTTTCTAATTTTTTAAATTATTAAAGGTTGGATTTTTTTACCTTTTTGTTTTGTTTTGTTCCCCCTTGAAAAATGTGTAGCTTATTAACCTTGGAGAATAAGGAAAAACAATATTTTTTATCCTTCTCTATCACATAACCAGCTGAGCCAGTTAGCTCAGACTTTCCTAAATGATTCACATTTGGAAAAGGCCAGTCATGGAAAGTTTCTTCCTAAATAAAGACTTTTCAGGGAGTTCCGAATAAGTGAAAATGAAGTTAAAAAGGAATTTCTGCTAATAAAACTTGTTTAATTACAGCTAATAGTGGGCCTTTTCCTGTCAGGGTTTTGTCTTACATATTAGAAGAGGTCTATAATTTAGACCACTCCTACTTGAAGATAATGTGATAGCTAAATTTCTTCTTACTGCCTGTTAAAAGCGAAGTTCTTCTAGGCATACTATCAATGAAGAGTAATCTTCTGCTAATATTACTGTGTCAATTAGTGTAGTCCCTGAGAAAAATATACCAGTTTATAGAAGTTGTTTCCTAGTGAATATGAATAGGACTTTGACACTAAGAAATTAAGAGATATTCCCACGGTTATACTTTTTCCATGCTTCCTCTATGGCACTTACTGTGGACCATATATTGATTGTCACGACTCATGTTCATGGTTGGCCGCCCTGACAGACTGTGAGCCCATAAGGGCAGAGACCATGTCATATCTTTTTATAGGTCCCACATCTAACACAGTGCTGGATCTAGGTAGCTTTCCAGAAAATTTTTACCAAATTGTATGAGGTGGCTGCTACAAAAATTTTGTTAGTACTGTGGTAAAACAAGCAAAACAAAACAAAACATGCTTTGCATAAAGGCTTCTTTTTCACTTTCTCTCTAATTTGGGCCACTTAATCGTCATCTTTTCTTATCCTCAACATTCTAAAATTTCATAATGATGTGCCTTGATCTTTTTAAATTTGCTATGTCAAATGTTCTGTGGAACACTCTTTTTGTGGAAACTCATCCTTGTAGGAAATTTTTTTGTTGTTGATAACCTCTCCCATATTTTCTTTTTTTCTGAAATTCCTATTCATTAAATTCATGTAATAGTAAAGCTAGGCTATGCCATGTTAGGGTAGCAAACCCCAAAACTCAGTATTGTAACACAGTACATATTCATTTTTTACTGGTGCAAAGTCCAGTACAGGTTGAGTAGCGCTCTGTCTTTAACTTGGCCATCCAAAACACATAGTCTTCCAAGTTGCTGTGGCAAGGGGAGAGGGGATAGATTTTTATTTAATTCCTCTGTTTTCAGAATGAGACTTCATTGCTGCCCTTTGAGTCTAGAATATCTGTGATTTTCACTACTCCGAGGAGTCGATTCTGCTGAGTTGGGTGGCGGACAGTAGTCACTGGTGTTGGCGAGAAGGGGACCCGGAACCTATTTGCTCCTGATGCAAACTTCCAACTGGTTTTAGCCCTTCTCTCTCACCTTCAAAGGCTCCTGGTATCTCAATTTCCTGAACCTTTTTAGAATGCCACAATACAGGTTGTCTTGCTTTTTGTTGTCCGTTTCATATGGCTGCAGGCTTAGGAAATCAGAGGAAACAAACACCTAAGCCAATTACTACTTGTCTGTTTGCTTTCTACCTTCAGAAAATTTGATTGACATCTCTCTTCTGTTATACCTCTTCTCATTATCCATGTGTAATTTTGCCTTTGTAAATTTATTTACCAATATTTAGCAGAGAATAGAATAAAGCCTGTGTTCAGACCACCATTTTTAAGTGGAAATATTTACTTGTTCTCCGTGAGCTATCCCAGGTCTGCTCCAGATTTTACCCAGGGCAGGAAGATTTAAAGCAACTCTTTCTAATCCAGCAACCTGGGACTCTGCATTAAGCCTTAAGTTTGGATGTGGGTTTATTTTGATTGTATAGTAGTGTAAGGAATTACCCTAAAACTTAGTGGCTTAAAACAGTTATTTTATTGTAATTTCCCATAATTCTGGGATGGCTGGGCTCATCTAGGCAGCTCTTACTCAGCATCTCCTGTGCTGCAGTAGTCGCTGGGTCTGGAGCCACCTTGAAGGTTTCCTTACTCCTATATCTGGTGCCCTGGGCTAGGAAGACTCAAACACTTGGGGGCAGGAGCAGGCTTCTCAGGCCTGTCTCTGTGTGGTCTTCCCATATGTTCTCTCCAGCATGGTGGTTCAGGGTAGCTAGACTTCTTGTGTGGTACTTGAAGTTTCAAAGGTGGATTCCCAACAGAGAAGGCTACGTAGGAACTGCATCACCTTCTGTCAGCTAGCCTCAGAAGTCATGTAGGGCCACTTGCACTGAACTCTATGAATCAAAGCATCCTTAAAGGCCCACCCAATTTCAAGGAGTGGTAACATATACTCCCTCTCTCATTGGGATAGTATCAGGTGCTAGAATAACATGTGGGATGGGAAATTTGTGGCAACTGTCTTTGGGAAATAGAGTTTACTACAAGATTCTCTAGTATTGCTACTTAATCTCTGGCTAGTCTTGAAAAAGTAACTTAACCCCTTCGATTTCATTTTTCTCACTCATGAAATATAAATGTGTCATTTGTTGCTACAGAAATGCTGTGTATGTAACAAACCTTCCCAGATCTCAGTGGTATACATCAGTAAGCATTTATCTGTTGCTCGTGTGTTTCTGGCTATCTGGAGTTCAGCTGATTGGGCCTGGCTTCAAGCTGCTAGTTGGGCTTGGATTTGCAGCATGTGTCTTTCACCCACACTGGACCAGCAGCTGCTTAAGGTGTATTTTTCTAATGGCTAAAGGGTAGAACTCAAGGAGTAAGTGAAACAGCACATATGAGTTTAAGGCTTCTATTGCTGTCAAATCAGCTAGCATTTCACAGACCATTGAAGCAAGTCATGTGTCCAAGTCAACATCAGTGGAGCGGGGAAGTGTATTCTTTTCAGTAGAGAAGGAGTGAATGTTTGCCGAATGATGATCTGATCTATCAAATTCTTCCTCTTATTTTTGGCTCTTCACTCTTATTACTGAGAGGTTCATTTGGGAGAACTGAGGGAAACACAAATAAACCATGATAGAGAGTAGGACTGAATTTTGGAAGACCTTGAAGGCAAGGATCAGCAGTTTATGTTTGATCCTCTGAGTAATACTGAGCAGGAGGCTAACAGACTTTATTTTTTCTTTAAGTCGCCCTTCAAGATTAACTTGGCAATCTTTCCCAGTGAAGATTCTTAATACTAAACTCTCAAACTGTTATTCTGTGTCACTTGTGTAGGCGACACAGTACTGAGTTCAGTAGTGAGATGTCTCTTAATAAGAAAATTTGATTCTGGTCCTAAGAAGCCTAGAAGGAAGAAGAGAAGAGATAGAGACTTATGTTCCTGCAAAGATGAAATTTGTAGGATTCACCTGTCATTATTCCTTGCCTGTCTTATTCTGGATGACCTGATTTAACACTCATAATACAATGACCATAATCTCGGATGCTGCTACAGATAGATTGAAATTTAAACAAAATTCCATGTTTTCGTTGAATTGGCAAGCCTTGGCGGGCATTAGGCATTTCTCCTTCATCTGAAGTTTCAGACACCATAAATATCGTTATTTGCTTCTTATTGGATCTTCCGTTTTATTGAGGCCAATTTTTCCAGATTTGAAATTGGACAGGATTCTCAGTCATACACATTTTTTTCTATTCCCAAATTAGTGCCAGATGAGCCAGTTTTAAGGGAACTTTTTTCACCTTTGGCTTGTTTTAGATGTAGAACAGGAGCCTACTGTTATTTTCCTCTTTGAAATAATGCTAGTGTTTTTCTCCCAAATATTCCATTTCCCCATTCCAGCTATTACTGGGCCTTTAAGTGTGACTCCTGCTCTGCATGGGAGGTGCAGTGGGAGAGCCTTTTTCAGTCCTTATATCAGTAACCCACAAGGCCTGTGATTCAGTAGTGACTGACCATCAGAGTATGTTTCATGCTGACAGAAGTAATGGAGGGGATTTTAGATCAAATTTACGTACATTGTTGTTTCATTTATTAAGGGAAGATGTTTTTTCTACAACTGTTGTAGTAAACTTAAACCATAAAGCTCAGCTGCCGGAATTTACACAAAGCTCAGTGGGTATTTTCCTTGTTGTCATTTATTCCCTCTTTTAGATTTTGTTTCTCTCTTTATTCCTCTTGTAAACTTAACATCTGCTTCCTTGGCACAGGGTGACTAAGGAAGTCGATGCTACATCTAAAGAGGCCAAATCCTTCTTCAAGCAAAATGAGAAAGAAAAGCCACAGGCTAATGTCCCTTCTGCTCTGTCGTCACTCCCTGCTGGGTCAGGGTGAGTATTCTAGCCCCAGGCCCAGGTGTACCTGGCACGTGTTGTTGGGGAAGCTGTTTTCAGTTTAAGGACCTGCTTTAATTGTAGCTGTCATGATTCCTTTCCTGAGAAGGAATTTTGTTGCTGCCTTCCCTGAAATATTTGCCAAAAAGAAAGATGCAATGGACAATTAGCCATAGGTCTCTTGTTTGATTCCAGTCTGAAAAAAGTCCTGATTGCAGTGTTGACTACAGAGTTGAACATGTAGTAAACTTAACATTTAAAAAATAATTTTTCGAATGAAAATATCAGCAGTTCATCAGAATGTCTAATGAAGATTTGGGTTGAGTACTCACTCTCATTCCCCAAGGACCTCAAAGGAACTTGAAAAGGTCAAAGCTGATTTACAAATAATTCTGTTAATACATTGCAGGGAGCTTAATAGTTCTTATCCCTTCATATTTTCCATATTACTTGAGTTATTTTTGGCTGAAGACTAGAATTCTTTCTCTTTGGAGGAAATAGAAATCCCTTTCTTCTTAACCTATAGGTACGAAGTAAAGCCTCACAGTAAATGTGAGAATCCAGAGCACTGAGCATGGACCACGCCCCCTGATCACCCACTGACTCCTGTGGGGAGCTCTGTGTCCTTGAGATGTTTGGGGTGGAAACGTCACCTATAGAGGCTTCTCTGACCCTTCTGTTAGTTTGCCACTTCTTCTTTTCCTCCCCAAACATACTTACATGGTTGCTATGAACAGTAAAGTTTTGTTTTATTTTTTCACAAGGAAAAAGGCATTAGTTTTCCTATCAGATTATAAACTTTTCTAGGACAGGTTTTGCTCATCTCTGCAGCCCTGGCAGTGTTAACACTGGCCTGTTCACCGAGGTTGTGTTTACCCAGAAGCAGACCCTGAGAGGAAGGTTTGAGAGCAAGTTGTTAATATGGGACATGATTCCAGGAAGCCCCGGCAGGGAGGTAAAAAGGGGTGGGAATGAAGGTTACTGCTGGTGGTGGCTGGTACCCAGTCCTACTGGAAACTCAGGGAGATGGCGAAGAACACAGAGAGGGCAAGGAGGCTGGGATACTTATCCTCCAGCTCCCATCTGTCACTGGCTCAGCTGCTTCCACCTGCCCCCATTCCTTGGGATATGAACTGTAGGTGCTTGCAGTAAGGTGCTGCTCTCAGGGAGTGCCATGGTGGTAAGTGTAAGGACACATGGCTGGGCCTATGTCCACATCTGCTCAGTACTCTTTATCTGTTTCTTACTCCAAGTATTTCTCTCCCACTGGAGCGACTAGGTGGCAGAAGTCACATAGTGGTTACCCAGAAGCCTAAGAAGGGAAAGGACTTGAGTGCTTGTTACCACAGTGGAAGCAATGTAAACACTGCCCGAGGCAGTTGTGGAAGGACCAGCGTCCTGTGAGCAGAGTCCTCCAGGCATGGCCCTGGTAGTGCTCTAGCCCCGGGCTTCTCAAGCTGGGGTTTGCAATTATCATTTAAAGAAATGAAGTAGAATAAGAAAATATTATAGTACATCACATAGTAAGAGTAAGTATTGTTTCATAACATTTTTATTTCCATTATTAATGTGCTCGTACTGGATCACAAAATAAACTGCATATTTAGTGAGAGTTGAGATTTTTAGAAAGTGAGGGGTAGGCCAAAGCAAGACGTTATTAGCCTTATAATTATTATATTGTTTGAAAGAGATTCTCTTCATACTAGTAGCTTTCAAACTTTATTGACTGTCACTCATAGTAAGGAATAATTTTATAGATGCCATAGTATACTCATAAGTATAGGTATGTAAAAAAGTGAAATAAAAAGTTGGTGAAATAATATTTACCTTTACTATATATGATGAACTCTCATTTTCTATCTTATATTATTACGCATAATGTTATTTTTAAAAATGTTATGACTCACTGAATTGATTTCCAATCTACCACAACCTGAATTTGAAAAAATTCTACTCTAAACTCCACATAGAATTAGCCTTCTGCATAGGGTGTTGGGAGGAAGAGAGGGTAAAGGGGGTCAAATATGTGGTGACAGAAAGAAATCTAACAGTGTAAAATATATATGCCTTACTGTTAAAGTGTACAGCTGAAACTTATTGGATTTCGTTAACCAATGTCACCATAAAAAATTTTTTTTAAAAAAGCCTTTTGCAGACTTTTACTTGGGTTACCAGCCTTATATCTGGTATTATTAATGTCTCTTGCATGTATTTAAAGTGATACTGTGAAAATTACCTCTCGATTAAGTACCAGATAGAAGTAAAGGCAAAGATTCTATAACTTTAGGTTTCTAGCATAGTTTCAATTAGCACAATTTTGCTTTAGCCTCCTTGGGTATTTTTTAAAATACTATCTGTTGATGCTTACATAGTCTGCTTGGAAACTACGTGTTTCAGTAACTACTCTGTTGCTATAATTGTGAAGATAACCAGAGGAGGGAGAAGTAGCAGCTTAACAAGTCCCTAAGTCACTCATGGAAGTACCACTGCATTCTGTATCCAGGCCTTCTTTTCTTAGAGCTAATAGCCTTCCTAGATGAGAAATCTGTGGAAATGATATCTGTATTAGGGAGACGCAGCAGGAAACAGATGGCATCCTCAAATTAGGATACTTTGAGGAGAGTTTAATAACTCACAAAGTGATAAAAAAAACCCACAGAGATAGAAATAGTGCAGTGTCCCCAGGGCTGGTAATAATGAGGCTCCATTACCGCTCTAGACCTTAAGGGGCAAGAAGGGGAGCAGTTATGGCAGACAGAGAGGGCCTCCTGACAGGAGCCGAGACCTTCACTTGAGTGATGGACCCTCCAGTGGGGAAGCCAGGGGAATAAATACCCAGCTCTCCCATTCCTCCCTCACTCCCATCTCTTGCCAGGACGCTCCATTGACCACTGAGTCTTGGGAAAGAAAAAATTACTCTGACACTTGTTAAAATGGTGAGGAAGACTTACTCAGGATAGTTGCAGTAGGTGTTAAGACTTATCACAATAGGAAAGAGATGAGGCTCAACTCTGAATACAGCAAAGACTACTGAGGATTTACAGCCAAGGAGCAACATGGGAGGAGGGGCCAGGGTCAGTGGATGGAGTATTAATAAGAGAAGACATCAAGTGTGTGTGTGTGGGGCGGGGATAGAGGGGGCAGGCAATCCTGCTAAACCAACCTAACAGGATTCTTGCTGAAGGAGGGCTAGGACTTACACATCAAAGGTGGGAGTTGAGGAACCTGATCAGATAAGGAAAATGATCAGATGTTGAGAGTGGGAGATTCTCTTTAAACTGACTTCACAAGATTCTTGCTAAAACTGGGCTGTGCAGGCTCAGCAAGGATGGGGCCAAGATTGAGGCCTAGTAGAGAAGAGGAGCCTGACTAAGCTCTGATCCGAGGAGTCTTTTTTTATCCATATAGGACAGCATCTGGGCCAGAGAGCAGCGTGGAGGAGGACATAGAGGGAATCTGGAGGAGCCAGCTGATGAAGTATCTTTAAGTAGATTAATGAACTACTGACTCCCTTATAAAAGGGTAAAGTGAAATTTGATTAAAGTCAGGTTTTTTTACAGTTATAATTGGTTGTAACAGATTACAAGGATATGTTTATCTGAGTAAAAAAGTCCTCAGAGTGGTACATGAAAATGGGGACACATCAAGTAGGATACAGTGTACCTAGAATTTCTGAATAAATCTAGAAGATGACCCTCAGGGTTATCATAATTATTTTTCTTGCTTTTCAGAAAACTTCTCCAGTTGTAATTGTGCTTGGGAAAAGACAGGGTCAGGAGGAATTCAGCTGATCTGGTGTCTAAGTAGGCACATTTTATCAGTGCCAACATTAGTATCCACTGCAGGCTGCACGCGTATGGCACGGAAAGTCTTTTCAGGGGAAGAATCTATAGAAATAATCTAATTTATTAAAAGAAAATTATTCTAATTTTTTTTCCACAGACTTTTCATTTTCATATTTGGAGTTGCTTCAGTTAATAGAAATTGTCCGGCAGAAGCATTTTATTTATTTGTTTTTCTTCTCTCTAAACAGATTTAAGCAATACAGGAAAACCAGAGCAGGAGAGTAAAACATCCTGTCCCACATCCTTTGCTAGCAAACAGGAACAGATTCACAGGAGCAAATGTTTGTAACTGAAAATGCATTTCCTCCACATGTTTAAAATAGCACACTGCTTAGGCTATAAAAAGCCAAAGTTTATGCTTTGGGAATGGAGGAAACCAAACACCCAATTTTAATTATAGGCAGGGATTGGAGACAAGAAGCACTCTCTACATTTGGTAGGAGAAAGCACAATGTTCGCTGTATTTAAGTTCCCCATGTTGTGTAACCCTAAGCTCTTGTCCATTTGTCACCCTCTCCCCGCTCTCCTCCCCAGTTCTCACTACCAGTAGTACCCTTAGCCGCTTAAATGCAGCTTCTCCCAGAGTTTGTTGAGTATTTGGCCAGTCGGCTTTCAACCCCATTATTTACTACTTGCTTTCAACCCCACAGTTATTACTTACCTTTTTCCAGCAGTGGGCCGCTGGTGGACTATTAGTCTTATTAAAGTTCATAATCCTAGCCATAGATGTTAACGTGTTTTTAAAGTTTTTTAATTGTTTTCAATATCTAGTCTTTTGATAGAGAGCATTCAGTGTTTCACTTAAAGTAACAAAAATTAAATAAAGCCACAATATTAAGTGGAAATGTTTCTAATTTTTATCACAATCTCTTGTTATGACGATTGATCAGACCTCTGACCTATGTTGATTTATTTTGTAGGCCATTTTATTTTTAAAGGAATTGCTTTCATGTTGAGAGCAGCATTTTATGTGGTTTTACTAACAGGGAAAAAAGGATCCCCTGAATTATTTGCAACAAATGTATTTACATCAACAACAATGACAAACCCAACATTGTTTAAGGGTCAACTGTACATGGCGAGATTACTTAATACCTAGAGAATGGCCATTCCAAGAAAGGCAAAATCTGCTTTTTCAAGAGTCATTATCATGTGTAAGGGCTTTTGGTAATTATAATTAAGGTAATTAGAAGAAAGTAGGTATTCTAGGAGATGTGACCTTTGATATTTTTTGAGCGCTAGTCTTTATGAGAACAAATAGTATTTGTCAACTTAAGAATTTAAAATTGTGCATTTTTCCTCTCTAAAAACAGCTTTATTGAGGTATTTTTATTTAATAATTTAAATTATACAGTTCATTGGTTTTTAGCATATTCACAGAGTTGTACATTCATAAAACTGTGCAACCACAACACTTTTCATCACCCAAAAAGAAATGCAGTTACTCTTCATTTCCCTCCCCACCTCTCTAATCTATATTCCTTGTCTAGATATGCCTTTTTGGACATTTTATATAAATTGAATCATATAATATTTATCCTTTTTTGTCTTGCTGCTTTGACTTAGCCTAATGTTCTCAATGTTCATCCATGTGTCTGTGCTTGTTATGCAGAATAATATTCCATTGTATGAATATAACACGTTTGGTTTATCCATTCATTAGTTGATAGACATAGGGTTGTTTCCACTTTGGGCTATTATGAGTAATGTTTTTATGAACATTCATGTACCAGTTTTTGTATGGACATGAATTTTAATTTCACTTGGGTATATCCCTGGGCATAACATTGCTGGGTCATATGGTAACTTGGATATACTCTTATAAAGGAGAATGAGCCATAAGAGAAATATCTAGGAGTGTTACCAAGGGCTGGGTGACTTGGGTGCCTAAATTTCTTCCACCATGATTTCTTTGAAACATGTACATTTCTATATGTAAGTTCCTGCTGTAGGAAAAAGGAGATTGATGGAAAACTATAATGTTGAGTAACACTCTAAAAGCAATGGCTAGAGAAACGATAAGGCCAGTTCCTTCTGTCGTAATTAATTGTAGAAGTAAGGACAGTGAATTAAGCCTATTGATTTATTCCACAGCCAGCTGTAAGCTTTCTACTCTGAGATTTCCTGCTTGGTGATAATATGAGATTTTAGTTAATTTTAGTTGACTCAGGGCTGGCCCTGTCCTTCTTTTATTACTTTTTGTAAATGTTCTTGACCTTGTCACTAACTTCTGAATTGAACTTTGTTATTCTTAGCAGATGTGGTACTGCCGGTAGGAGGTGTTCAGAAATGTGTGGTGAGATATTCTGATTGTCGTATGACTCGAGAAGACTTCTGGTGGGGTTTAGGGATACTAAGTATCCTGCATTGCTTAAGATGGTTAGGACAGAGGGTTTTTTTTTCCAAAATGGCAGCAATGTCCCCTTTGAGATAACATTGTTTTAGGGAGCTGGAGTCCCTCACTTATTTAACCACTGGGCTTTCCTTCAGTTTCTGATTCGAGACTCTACTCCAGGGCAGGCGTTCACAAACTGGAAGTCTGTGGACCAAATCCGTCCTTAGATGTTTTATTTGGCCAGCATGTAAAAATCAGGAGAGTTTACATAAAAATCTGGATTACTGGCTTTTCTTCAGAAATGAGAAGTTGTGCCACTGCCCTCCCACTTTCTTTATAACATCAGTGAGCTGGAGCAGAGTGGGTAACGTTTGCCGGTTCCCCGACTCAGCTGCTTCACTCATTCATGTTGCCTGCTTGGCTGCTGTAGTCAGATGTTCTCACACTATAGGATGACAAGTTTCCCTTTAATGACCAGGTCAGTTTCCTTTAGGAACCAGTTCTTTAGATTAAATATCAGAAATACTGTCCTCTCAGACTGCAGGATAACATTTCTTTACCTTTTTAAAAAGACTAAATTCCTTCTATTTATTGACAGTTTACCACGTTTAAGGCACAGTGATAACTGCTAAGTGTATCGTTTCATTTAATCCACATAAACACTCAAGAGTCAGGCGTTAACTTTGTGCCCATTTCACAGATCAGGAAGCTGAGGCTCAGGGAAATGTCATTAACTTGTTGCGATTACATGGTTGATGTGTGGCGGAGCTAGAATTCCTGTCCAGATCCGTTTGCAATTAAAGCCTATGCCATACAACTAATCTTTCTTACCATCCTGATTGGCCTTTTCTGTTAAAAGTTTCTCTTCAGCTTTGTAACTGATGACGGACTCTTTGAAAGCTATTTTGCATCTTGTTACTTTTGAAGGAAGTAAGATGACTATTTCCTACCTTTTTTTGTAAGCCTTTTCCCCATTAACCATGGCCAGTCCAGGTTTCCTGTACTTCAGCCTCATTCTTACCTCATGAAATTGAAGGGAACTAGCGCAATTTTAAAAATGACTTCAAGAGGCTGTTTCAAGTAGCTGGTGTGACAATGGGAATGATTGATTCTGGCACCGTTGGTGGTACTGCTGTTACCTTGCTTATCGGCTCCAAAATGAAGTGCTTTGTGCAAAAAAAACCTATACCAGATTGTCATCTTCTTCAATGGATGCTAAACTCTGCTTTGTTTGGTTTTAACTTATTCTTAACTTGTTTTTTTAAATATACCTCTGCAGGTACTACAGGTACAGAGTAATTTGCGGTCACCAGGATGGGGTAACCTCTGTCAGTTTGGATTGAATACCTAAATACAGCAAATACTATGAATTTAGGAAGTGTCCCTCTTCAAGGTTGCCCAGAGTTGAACAGATTCTAGTGTTCTTGAAAATCCTGTGAGGAGATGGACTTTATTACACAGAACAGTGTTCTTCCTTTGCCCTTAGCCTTGAGTTATGGTGCCAGTGAGTTTCAAAAATCTGCGTTTAAAAGCCAAGTGTCTGTATCTGTTATAAACTTTTAAAACTTTATTTTGCTATGTTCCTATACCCTTGGTTGTGCCAAATTTCTCTTGGTGTGAATTACAAGTTAGTAAAATGCTTTGGGCATTTCTTGGGAAAGACACCCAAGATAGGCAGGTAAAAATTCAAGTTGCAGACTAACATAGACTCCATTTTTGTTCTAATGTATATATGATTATAACACACTAGCATAGTATAAGAAAGCATCTGCACAAAAGAATACAATAGCCAAAGTTACGACATTCACACAATTTACTCAGTATGATAATAGGAAATTGATTTAAAAGCAGGATATGGAGGCCTTCATTTGAGGAGAAAATAGTGACGCTCTGGAAATGAATCGAAAATATTTCACTAATAAAATCATTAAATTTCACTAATTTATTGATTTAGTTGCTTCGTGTGCTTTAATTAGCTTCTTTTAGTGTACACTAGAGGGCAGAATCCCCTCTGAAGAGATAGCTTGTCTTTGGCAAGATCCCAGGAACTAGGAGCATTCCCAAGCTTTGGTACAGGAGCGCTGTACGTTCTTTACTGAATTAGATTCGTATCTTGGTGTGAGAGTTCTGTGTGCTATACGGCTTCTACATTTTTTAAAATTATAATCTGTTTCTTTCTGGAGGACAAATTTCCTAGAAGTGTGATTGCTGGGTCATCAGATGTGTGCACCTCACATGCTAATAGATGTTACCAGATAGGCAGTACCAATGTTAAATCTCTCCATTGTTATGTGAAGTCCCATTTCTGCACACTGTGACCAGTATTCTTCAGGGTTTTCTCCACAATCATTATGTTAACTGCATCTAAATAACGTGCTGTTTTGGCTTAAAATTTCCCCTCCTTTGAAAACCTGTACCAAAAACAGATTTCTTTTTTTAAGAATTAAACTAATGCTACATTTTTGTGCATTTGTCAAATGTTACCAAAAGACTACATTAAGATTTTGGGTATTACCTGTAGGTAGTGTCCATACTGTATCAAATCATGGAAGTTAATTCTCAGTCATTTAAGAGTTCAGGTAAAAATATGAGCTTTATAAACACAAAGAAATTGTGAGCCAGTTTAGGAGTTGTATGTTATAGATCCTTTAAAATGCTGCGTGCTACTTCTCTCTTAGGTTGTTTGTGTTGGAATTTGCTATGTATTCCCAAATGTTTTAACATCAATAAAGAATGTCATTTGTGCTAAGCAGAGCAATCAGTGATTCTTATGTTCTGATCAGGTTCTGATACAGGCATCTTACTACCATTTCATGGAAAGTTGTGATTATACAGAAAGATTCATATTAGGTAAATATTTTAATTTAGATTGGGGAATTTTTCTTATGGGAGAGGCAGAGCAGCTGTGTTCTAATTATTTTGGTCAAGGATTGAAGATCGGGCTAATCTGAATTTTAGCACTTACTATATTCAGCTACTTAGCCCTGGATTCTTGCCAAAACTCTCTTACCCAAGAGAACCCATGTCAAATTTAAGATGAAATAATTTAAACCTTTTAAATTAAGCTTATATTTCCATATCATTGAGAAAATGGAAGAGATTTAATAATTCTGGATGTACGTGACCATAAAAAGTCACAGCTTTTTGATTATTAGCTTTTCCTTGAATTTGAAATGTATGATTTCAATGTATGCTAATTTGGGAATGAGCAAGAAAAACCCATCTTTTGCATTGACTTCCGCTTTAAACTAGGATCCTTTAGCCCCAGCTGCTTGTGAGCTGGTGAGCTGTAGGAGGCAGAAACTAAAAAAGAAAAGTTTTCTTTGTAGTCAATAGAGTGTGACATGACTTATCTGGACCAAAGTAAAAATTAGAAAGATCCAAAGAAAACCATGTACAAAACACTCTTGATCTTGGTCTCTTGTCTAGTGTAACTAGCTTCAAAGAAAAGATTTGAGGAAAATTTCCTTTAGAACAGCAACCACAAATGTCATGTCTGCTTCCTAGCCATGTTTCTGTGTTGTGCTGTGGGTTAACGAAATCCAAGTTTTTTATATCATTTCAGAAAGTCATTTTGATTTAGCTTATGTTGGACCAGTCTGGACCTCATTTTCTCAGTCTTGATGTGGTGAAGGCAGCTATCCTATTGGGCCAACTCGGGTCAGCTGTGTGTTTTACACTATCCTACAAGAATGAGCCAGGCAAAATTTCAGCTCTGTGAAGGCTTAGATTATGAAGTATCTGTCTTTATAAAATTGGAGTTATATTTTTTTAAAACTCTTTGGAAATAGGACTTTGTTTAACACCATAATGAAAGCAAAGTATCAATGTTTCTAGGCATAAAAGGGAAAGTTTGTGATAGAGGCTTTTATTTTCCTTACATTTTATCAATCACTGAGGAAATTCGTTGACAATGGAAAAATGAAACACAACTCCTTTCTCCCAATATGATATGACATCTAATTTTGATACACTATCTCAGGATACTTCTTCCTGATGAGACTGGTATGCCACTGAGCTTTCTACTGCCACCTTTTCTATATTTATTTAGGGTTTTCCCAAGATTCATATGCCTCTTTTTATGCATTTAATAATAGTCATCCAACAACTTTAACCATCTCTTCGACGTTGGTGATTCTCTACTCTGTACTTATAATACTGCCATTCTCCTGAGCTCCAGACTCATATTTTTCACTGCCTGCTAGAAATTTATTCTGAATTCGCTTGATATCACATTGGTCCAACATTCAGCTAATTTTCTCTAAATCCTCCCACTTTACAGAGCTGCAGAAACAGAGCCTATGAAGTTGAGTAGCTTCTCCAAGAGGGAGAACTTAGACTTCCTTAAAGCTTCTTTCTAAACCAGTGTTCTCTTCTGCTGGGTCAAACTGCCAGTATGTCACTGGAGAAAATAAAAAATAATGTACCACCACTGTTCCCTCAATCACTCAGCCCCAACCTCGGTGCCATCTTTAATTCTTCCCTTTCTTTTTCCTGCCTCCTTCGCTTCTCCAACTGCCAATCCATTAACTCCTTTTAATTCCACCTTCAAAATGTCTATAAACATTCATTTATATTGTTTTCCTCCCTCTCCTCCCCCTCTTCTTTCTGTATTTCATCTGTATTCCTATTGCCTTTTTTCTGGGTCTTGCTTTCTGAAGCATCTGTCCCCATGTAATTGGAATATTAAATCTTTTGAGAGGCTATTGTAATTGTTTCCTAAATTACTTAAAACCCGTGGTCCCTCTTCTTGTGTCTACCATACATGCCACTGCTGAGAGATTGTGTAATGCAGCTGTATAATACAGACAGGTGTCTGAACCCTTGACCCACATCCCGCCCGCCCCCTCCCCCCCCGTCCCCCGTGGTAACATCTTACAGTGTCCCAGCCAGGATAATGACATTAATACCGTCAAGACAAGAGAATATTTCCAATCGACAAGGGTCCCTCGTGTTTCTTTTGTAACCACTTTCCTCCTGCCCCAACTCTGGCAACCACTAATCTCTTTGTTTCTATAGTTTTGTCATTTCAAGAACGTTATATAAATAGAAGCATGCAGTATGTAACCTTTGAGGTGGGCTTTCTTTACTCTGCAGATTTATTCAGGTTGTGGTGTGTACCGGTAGTTTGTTCCTTTTCATTGTTGACTCACATTCTGGTATGGATATACCACAGTTCATTTCACCATTCATTCACTGAAGAATATCTGTGTGTCCTGTTTTGGGCTATTACAAATAAAATGTTATAAATATGTGTGTACAGTTTTTTGTGTGAACATAAGTATTTTGTGTGAAAATAAGTTTTCTATTTCTATTTCTAAGTTTGTCAGATTATGGCAAACTTAGCTGCTTATACAGCACAAATTTATTGTCTTAGGGTTTTGTATATTAGAAGTGTAAACTATAATTTGAGATAGGGCCTTAAAGAGCCAATTAAGGTTAATGCGGTCATATGGGTGGGGTCCTAATTTGATAGGACTAGTGTCCATATAAGAAAAGGAAGAGGCACCAAATATATCTCTCTTCAAGCATGCACAGAGAAGATGCCATGTGAAGACACAGCAAGAATACAGCCTTCTGCAAGCCAGGAAGAGAGGTTTCACCAAGCACCTCCGTCCTGGACTTCCAGTCTCCAGGCTGTGAGAAAATAAAATTCTGTTGTTTAAGCCACTCAATCTATGACATTCTTTTATTATAGCCCAAGGCAACTATATATAAACCTACATAGAGATCAATCCAAGGTGAAATTTATCTTTACTATGTTGAGTCTTCCAATCCATGAACTTGATATGTCTCTCTATTTATTTAGGTCTTTGATTTCTTTCATCACCATTTTATAGTTTTCAGCATATATGTCCTATACCTTTTTTGTTAGATTTATAATTAATATTTAAATTTTTTGAGTGATTATAGATGGTATTACATTTTTTCTTTAAAAATGATTATATTGTATTTTTAATTTCAGTGTCCACATGTTCATTGCTAGTATATATAAACAGAATTGATTTTTGTATGTTTATCTTCTGTCCTGCAGCTTTGTTCAATTCATGTATTAGTTCAGGATTTTTAAAAATAGACTCCTTGGGATATTGTGCATAGATAATTATTATAGCAAATAGAGACAGTTTTATTCCTTCCTGATTTGTACGTTTTTTTTCCCCTTTTCTTTCCTTATTGCACTGGTTTAAATTTCCAGCACCGTGTTAAATAAGAGCCGTGAGAGTGAACATCCTTGCTTTGTTCCCAGTCTTAGGGAGACACAGTTAGTCTTATACTCTGATGGATATGGTCTTACATTCTGATGTATAAGGTTAACTGTAGGTTTGTCAAATGTTGTTTCTGTATAGATTGATATAGTTGTGTGATTTTTTTTCCTTTAGCCTATTAATATGATGGATTACATTGATTTATCTTTTTAAAACAGCTTTTTTGAGATGGAATTCAGTACCATACAATCACCCATTTAAAATGCACAGTTCAGTGGGTTTTAGTATATTCAGAGTTTTGTAAACATTAGCATTATCGATTTCAGACCATTTTTATCTCCCCAAAGGAAATCCTGCACCCATCAACTGTTACTCTCCATTTCCTCACACTCCCCCCATTCCTCCCACTCCTGGCCTAGGCAGCCACCAATCTCTTTCTTTCTCTATGGATGTGCTTATTCTGGACATTTTATATAAATGGAGTATATAATATGTGGTTCTCTATGTCTGGCTTCTTTGACTTAGCATAATGTTTTCAAAGTTCACTTGTGTCTTAGCATATTACAGTACTCTGTTTTTTAAAATTGCCATATAATAGTCCATTGTATGGATATCCATTCATCAGTTGATGGACATTCAGGTTGTTTCCACTTTTTGGCTATTACAAATAATAGTCTGAACATTCGTGCACAACTTTTTCTGTGGACATGTGTTTTCATTTCTCTTGAGTGGGAGGGAGTGGAATTGCTTGATCATATGGTAACTATGTTTAACTGAAGAACTGCCAGATTGTGTGTAAGGGTTTTAATTTCTCCACATCCTCATCAACACATGTCATTACCCCTCTTTTTGATCATAGCCATCCTAAAAGATGCGAGGTTCTAGCTGTAGTTTTGATTTGCATTTCCCTCTTGGCTAATGATGTGGTTCACCTTTTCGTGTGCCTGTTAGCCATTTGTTTATCTGCTTTGGAGAAGTGTCTATTCAGATCCTTTCCCCATTTTTAATTGGATTGTCTTTTTATTTTTTAATTATAACAGATTTTTATATATTCTAAATATAAGTTTCTTATCAGATACATGATTTACAAATATTTTCCCCATTATGTGGGTTATCTTTTTACTTTCTTGATCATGTTCTTTGCAGCACAATATTTTTTTATTTTGACGAAAGCCAATTAATCTTTTTTTGGGGTCACTTGTGCTTTTGATGTCCTATCTAAGAAACTATCACCTAACTCAAGATCACAGCTATTAACTCTTATATTTTCTTCCAAAAGTCTTACAGTTTTAGTGCTTACATTTCGGTCTTTGGTTGTTTTGAGTTAATTTTTGTATATGGTGTGATGTAGGAGTCCAGCTTTCCTGTTTTACATGTAAGATACCCAGTTATCCCAGCACCATTTTTGAAAAAACTATTCTTTCCTCATTGAATAGTCTTGGTACCTTTGTGAAAAATAAATTGTTCTTAACTAGACTTACTTCTGGATTCTCAGCGCTATTCTGTTGATCTGTATGTGTGTCCTTATGCTGGTATACATTGATTAATTTTCAAATATTGAACCAGCTCTTCATCTCTGGAATAAACCCTACTTGGTCATGGTGTATAATTCTTTTTGTATATTGTTAAATTGTATTTGCTAATATTTTGTTAAGGAGTGCATCTGTATTTATGAAGGATGTTGGTGGTGGTGGATTTTTATTTGTTTCTCACTATCTTTGTCTGGTTTTGGTATGCAGTGCTAACTTCATAAAATGAATTGTAAAGTGTTCCCTTCTGTTTTCTGTAAGAGGTTATGTAAAATTGATATTAATTCTATTTTGTAGAGGGCATGTTGTGGTAGTTTGTATTTTTTGTGGAATTGCCCCATTTTGTCTAAGTTATATTTATGTGGATAGGGTTCTTTGTAGCATTCTCTTATTATCTTTTTGATGCTTGTAGGGTTTGTAGTTATAACCCATTGCATTACTGATACTGGTGATTTATCTACTCTTTTTTTGGGGGGGGTCAGTCTTGCTAAAGGTTTATTTACTGATCTTTTCAAAGAACTAGCTCTTTGTTTCATTGACTTTTCTCTATTTCTGTTTTCAACTGACATCTCATTATTATTTTCTTCTTGTTTTGCATATATAGTATTCTTTTACTAGGTTCTTGAGGTAGGAGCTTAGATTGTTGATTTGAGACTCTTCATCTTTATAAAGTCTGTATTTAGTATTATAAATTTCCCTCCTGAACTGCTTTAACTACCTCTCATTAATTTTTGTATGTTGTATTCTCATTTTCATTCAGTTTAGCATGTTTTTCTTATTTCTCTTGATACTTTCTCTTTGATCCATGCAGTGTTTAGAAATGTATTGTTTAGTCTCCAAGGGTTTGGAGGTTTTCTGTTATTGATTTTTAGTTTGATTCCATTGTTGTTGGAGAATACACTTTTTATAATTTCAACTCCTTTAAACTTCTTGACATTAGTTTTATGACCCTGGATCTTGGTATATGTTCTGTAGACACTTGCAAAGCTCAATATCTTCTCTTTTTTTTTTTTTTTTTTTACCAGTATATTTTAAATAAAGTTCTTTTTCTGTCTAAATCAGCTGGAGTTAATGTCTGAAAACCCTAACTTGAGGGCACAGACCTTGTATCTTTGTTTTATATGTCTGGTCTCGTACAGGGTAAATAATTTATAGCTATGTGCTGAATGAGTGAATAAATGAATAGCTTTTATTAATGATCACCATTTTTAAAAAGTCTTGGGTAAACTTTGACCTAAGAATATTACATTCTTATTCTTTTGGTTATGTGTATCCTCTTATCAGTCTTAAAGGCAGATTGTTTTTGCTTCCACAACTTGAGTTCAGCAAGTAACTGACCCTGGAAACAGACTGTAATGCCTCTTATATGATTGGAATGACAATTTATTTCAGCTTAATCATGCATAGACATGTGGGAAGTTCCTTACTCATCCCACAAGACCTATTTCACAACCCCTGCTATTTCCTTTATTTCAAGTCGACTTGTCCTCTTGTTGCAGAAGTGACATTTCCACAGCAGTATATTTCGCAGTGCACACCCTTGTCAGAGTGAGCAAAAACTCTGATGTGTGCCTGGAAGCCTTATTTCCTATCAGGAAGCACATGGTATTCGCTCATCCTTTCCTGCGCTTAACTTCGGGTTTCCTTATAGATAACTCTGGTTGTTTTCTCCTGTTTAACATAAGTGCTGGGTTAAAATGTACATGAGAGATTTTGATATGAGGTGAGACATTATTAAAGTGTTCAGGCTGTGGCTAGTGACAACTACTAGCAAAGTTACTGTGTAGAGTAGATAGACTACATGTAGGAGACTTTACAGGGATGTGAGCTCAACATTTTGCCACTTGGCACAATATCCTGTTTATGCTAATGCAGTTTGGGGTGACTACCTCTTTTGTTGCTGTGGGGATTTTCTTATGGCTTTTACTGCATTTCATTTATCAATAAGAAACCTAGAGGAAAATATGTTAAAGAGATTCTTGTGATCTCACATCAAAAATGATGGGAGACCATTTAAAGTAACAGTTCTCCATCCTCCAAGCTTTTTTTTTTTCCTCAATCTTCATCTATTCAGAAAATATATTAAACAGCATCTGTTAAGTGCTTTTTAATTCCCCACAGCATTTGACCTTCATGAGAGGAAGTGGGTTAGTTATCACAGGTGCTTTAAGTATTCAGTTCAGTGAGTTTTGACAGTTGTATAAATCCATGTAGCCACCACCCAAAATAAGGTATAGTATAAGTCCGTCACCCCAGAAAGTTCCTTCATGCCCCTTTCTAATTGGTTCTCTTCCCCTACCCCTCCACCCTGTGCCCCAGGCAACCACTCATTTTTATGATGATTAGTTTTGCCTATTCCAGAACTTCCTGTAAATCAGATTATACCTCGTGTAACTCTTTTGTGCCTTTACTTTAGCTTCTTTGACTCAGAATGTTTTTTACACTCATCCATGTTGCCAATCTATCACCGGTTCATTGCTTTTTATTCCCATTGTATGGGAATATATCAGTTTATCCATCCTGTTGATGGACAACTGGGTTGTTTCCAAATCTTTTTGAAGACATATGATTTTATTTCTCTTGGGTAAATAAATACCTAGGAATAGGATTGCTAGGTCATAGGGTAGATGTTTGTTTAATGTTATAACAAACTGCCAGCAGTTGTCCAAAATGATTATACTACTTTATATTCCTGGCAGCAGCATGCAAATATTCCACTTGGTCCATATCCTTGCCCACATTTGGTGTCGTCGATCTTTTTTATTTTAGTGGGTGGGAAGTGGCATCTCTTGTGGTTTTAATTTACATTTCTCTGAAGACTAATAACGATGACATCTTTTCATGTGCTTATTGGTCATTTGTATATCTTCTTTTGTGAAGTGTCTCTTCCAGTTTCATTTTTTATTGGGTTGTTCATCAGTCTGTTGCTGATTTGTAGGAGTACTTTACATCTCCTGGATGTGGGTACTTTGTCAGATGTAAATGTTACTGAGTATTTTTTCCAGTCTGTCTTGCCTATTTTTTTTTTATGGTATGTTTCGATGAGCAGAAATGTTAAATTTTAAATTTTGATAAAATGTATCTTTTTTCCTTTATTGTTACTGTTGTTTGAATCCTAACAATTCTACCTATCCTAAGGTTGAAATGATTTCTCTCTTTTTTGGGGGGAACTTTATGATTCTGGCTCTTATGTTTAGATTTTTGATCTATTTTAAATTGTTTTTTATATATAGACATTCACTTTTAGATTTTTTGAATGCATTATAAAAGTAATACCTATCGTTTAAAAAATAAGACAAAATAAGTTTTGTCTTAGGTTTAGACAAAATAACAGTTTGATGTTTCTCTTTTTAGGCCCCCTCTATCCATACAGTAGTCATTAGCCATATATGGCTGTTGAACATTGAAATATGGCTAGTCCAAATTGAGTTGTACTGTAAGTGTAAAATACACACTATCAATTTTTAAATCAGTTTAATTGTTGAAATGGTAACTAACATTTTTAATATATTGAGTTAAATAGAATAAATAATTAAAATTTATTTCACCTTTGCATTCTTTAATATGGTTACCGTAAAATGTAAAATTATATATGTGGCTCCCCTTATATTACAGTTGGACAGTTCTGCCCTAGACCTTTCCTTAAGCATTTAGTAATCTTGTATATATATCTGTGTAGGGATTTTTTTCATATGTAAAATGTGTTTTTACGTAAATGGAATCATCTAAGCTTATTTTCTTGAAATTTATCCTTGTTGCTTAAAAATACAAAAATATATACACTAACACATTTTTTGTTAGTACATATGGATTTATTCTTGTTAATAGCTTCATAGTGTCTGTTTTGAGTGTTTTGTAATTTATGAAACCATTTCCCCATAAGGACATTTAGGTTATTTACCATTTCGCTTTCTAATAAACAACGTGTTTGTAGAGACTGCTTCATATTTAGCAGGGTGATAAAACTCATGAGCGTTTTCTTCTCAAATAGAATTGATTATTGGAACTAGGATAGGATAGAATTGATTATTGGAACTAGGATAGGGCTTCCCCTATAAAGGACAAAATGGCTTCATAGCTGTAATCAGAACAGTCCTAGGGGTACAGAACCTTTAAATATAGTATATTTCTCCTGCTGGAGTTCAAACTGTGCCTCTTTCTTGTTCACAGTCAATTACACTGTGTAGGCAGCATAGAGGGTCACAGAGAAAAAGAACCCAGTGTTCTGTGTCTTAGCTTAGGAGATTCTAATGCCCACCATGTGAAAATTATTTCAAAAGACTTTCCTCTTCTTTTCCAATTGTTTTTCTTTTTTCAGAGCCAAGTAATCTTCTTAATATTTATAAAACTTAGTATATAGCCAGTCATTTTGTGGGAAGAAAGTCCCATAAGAGAACAAATCTGTAAGCATTAGTAAGAATGAGTGAGGTGAGATTATTTAAATATACTTTGGTCAGTATAATATCTATTCATGAGTGTTGAAGTGGGACATCATGTTATTTCCATAAATGTATCCTGGGAAATGTGCTTTTTTTTCTGATTAGCACATGTAGCTGATAAGTCCAGACCTTGAACTTGCCTTTTAAAGGAGGGAAGTGGACAGATGGGAGCAGCTGCTCCTTCAGAGGTGGGTCAAACAAATCATCACCGTTTTATCTCCAGGCCAGAGTTGTTTCAGTTCCTAAACTGGGAATTAAGTCTGTGTCTGATCTGATTCCGTGCTGGGAATTCCTTTAAAACAACAAGGTCATGAGCTTTTTTCTTTATGTTATAGTTAGTAAAGTTAATTTCCCTTTTCAGGTAGCAGCTTGCCTTTAGACCTTTGGAACTAAAACGTTTTTTAACTGAGGCTTTTATTTCTCCCCTCCCTGACACGTGTGTTCTGGTTTATTTAGGATTCAAAGAGTCATTTATTTGAAGTTATTTATTTGTGTGTGTGTGTGGAGTATGTGTGCGACAGAGTGCCAGGAGGAAAAGTTAGCATAACTTCGTTTAAAAAGGTGATGGTTTTATTTTTCTTCCATGAAACAAAACCTAGAAGGAAAAGTTGAGTGAAGTTTGCAAGCAGTTGCAAAGTCAGCTGACTTCCAAGACCTTAAACCCTGAATTGAGGCACAACTAAAGCACCTCTTCTCAGATTTTCTGTTGATTTCTTTTATGAAGAAGATGCTTGGGTCTACGGCCATGCCACCCTGAACAAGCCCGATTCTGTCTGATCTCGGAAGCTAAGCCAGGTCAGGCCTGGTTAGTACTTGGATAGGAGACCATCTAGAAAGACCAGGTACTGTAGGCGTAAAAAAATAAAAATAAAAAATAAGGGATTGTAAGCTGACAAGGTCCTTGCAATCTGTGAGGTCAACCAAGGGTTGCCTCACCTAAAAAAAAAAGAAGAAGAAGAAGATACTTGGTGCTCAGAGTCTGAGTTTTTTAAAATTTCTGGTTCTGATTGGAATCTGGAACAATTTTATAGGCAACTCTATATTGCTTCCTTAGAGAACTGGAAAGTTCCACTGATCTGGATCCTTTGGCAGTTAAGTTGACATAAGGCCAGTAGTCAGCACGCCTGGCTGGAGTTTGAAATTGTGAGTGTGTTCTTGCTACCCAGTGTTGAGTTATTTGTGAACAGATAGAAAACCATATATACCTGAATTTTATTACCACTAGATTGTGTTCATTTTTTCTGTTCATTTGGTGAGTCTTAGGTCTATGTCAGACTCTTCAGAGTAATACCCATCTTGTAGCTATTATTTTGAACCTCTTATTTAATTGTAGAAAGAAGCAAATGCTGTCATGATTATTACTGCTGACTCCTTCTTTGGAAGTAGGTAGAGTATAACTATATGTGCTTTTGGCTTAGCCAGTCCCACCTGGTTCAAACCCAGTTTTGCATGACTCTTTCATCTATAAAATGGGGATCATAATTTCTACTTCATAGAGCTGTTTTGAGAATGAAATAAGATAAAGTTAATATAGTTAATACAGTTTCTGGCAAAGAAGAGCTCAATAAAAATTAGCTGTTGTTCCCTTTTTCCTCTTGTTAAATAACAACGTTGGTCCTCACTAGTTAATATTTGGACAGGAAATTATAAAATGATCAGGAAAAATAAGCAGGATTAACAAATGAAACTTAAAACTAGTTAAAAACTTGTGTAGGTTTAATGAATATTTTCATCTTCTTCCTACTGAGTGAAACCTTTCAATTAGAGGAGACTACTCTCTGACTGAAATTTCATTTAATTTTCTTTCCTCTGCTCATCCTAATGTACAACAAAATATCTGAGAGAGAAAACTCGAATGAAAGTTATTCCCTGAATGTGAGGCTACATTAATGTTTTTATGTATAGGAATCTAGAAACCTGTATTTAGAAAAGAGCCTGAGTTAGCAGAATAAGAACTCAACTCCAGTGGAAGCTTAACCATAGGACTTAAAGATGGAGATACTAGTTTTTTAAAAATTCGTTTGAGTTTCATATAAATCTTGTTTAAGTTTCTTTGCTTTGACATCACTATTTTGTTAAATGTCAACAGTTTCATTTACTTAGGGTATTGTTAGTTAGTCAATGTTTGATCATTTTACATATATATGTACATATATACACTCAGAGATCATTTATTATGAAGTTGTATATATTTCTACTCACATTACTCAAAACGTTTTAATTTGTAGCCTATCCCAAAGGGCATTCAGCAGTGCCTGGAGACATTTGTGGTTTGTCATAACCTGGACAGGGGAGCTACTGGTATCCAGTGGATAAGAGCTAGGGATGCTGCTAAACATTCTGTAGTACACAGGACAGCCCCTCCACAACAAAGAATTGTTTGGTTCAAAATATCATTATGCCCAGGTTGAGAAATCCTGTGTAACACTAAGTGAAGCCCATGGGAACATTTAGCAGCTGGTTTTTACAATTTTAAAATTTCCTTTTTCTATACTTGACACATTGTATGCTCATACTGGACATATTTAATGAATGAATAAACAAAGGCTGGTCCCATCTTGAATTTTGTTGTGGGCAGGTCCTTTTGCAAATGAGTTGATTTCTGCAAATAGATCTTTAATTTTGTTTAGCAAGATATATGGGCTGTTTGTTGTGAACTTACTGCCAATTAAAGGATCCTAAGGAATATAAGTGAAATATCTGATACAACCTTTATATTATATTAAGGTGCATGTAATATATGAAGCAGCAAAGAACATAAGATGGACTTTATTTAAGTGGCAGAATATATAGCATTATAAAGAGACTAAAATTTAAAGGAACTTCTGACACAAAACCATCACCACAGTCATTAAAATTGAAATAATTTTACTTGATCGATGCAAGGGCAGGGAATATCGTGTCTATCTTTATAGGAGTCTATGACAGGGATCCCAAACTTCAACATCTACTGGTCAGTTGTTGCCACATGGAAATGTTATCAGATCTTAAGGTTTTCAAGAGATGTTGGAGATCTGTATTTTATGTGAATTTGTGTGATTTTTTTTTTCTGTTTTTTAAATGGAAACTGATCTGGTTCATAAACCAGTTTTTGAGACTCTGAACAGTAGTGAATAGACTGGTTTTTCCCCCTCTTAATCTCCTTATATCTGGTGGACAGATTTGTACTCATTGCTTTTCCATTTTCATCAGGGGTAACAAGTGTAAGGACGTATGTCTCTAACAGTAGTCTGTGTTTAGACTACTGCAGAGTAATTAGGTGACCCACTGCAAAGCCTTGAATCTGATTGCATAGAATAGTTAAAGCAGAAGCTTGCATTTAGCTAGATTTCTACATAGCAATATGTGCATTAAAGCACTTTTATTATTATTATTCCTCAAATGAAAAAAAAATTTCAATGCCTAATGAAATCAATCTTTTTACCTTTAAAAACTGTACAAAGGAAGGACTATATTTACTTTTGACTTTGGAGCAATTCATATTTATATATATTATACTTTATTTCTGTCTGATCTGCCTATTTTAACCAAACCTTGAATTTGATACATTAACCTATTGGCCTTATAAGTTTCTTGGTCTTTGTAAAGAAAGACATGACTGCACAAGTATTGGAATATTATATTGCATTTTACTTTTACTTTGAATTTTTTTCAAACCCAAAATGTATTTAATATGTTCACCACAGGGGCTCAACCAGAGATTTAATTTAAAAACAAATAAAACAAATATGACACCACAGCTGAAGATACAGAAATCAAGGAAAGGACAGATCATCTCAGGAAAAAATAAAAAGTCAGCACAAAGAGAGAGGCTGGACAGCCCGAGTCAGGGCTCTTGGCTGGAGACCTGCTTTGCTTAGATTTCTTGCAGATACTTCTAAAGGCAATTACCATTATTATACCTGAAAAATAAAAGTAATTTCTTGATACCATCAAGTATTCATTGAGTGTTTGTATTTCCTTAATTGTATCATAAAAACTTTTTTTTTAACAGCTAGTTTGCTTGAATCAGGCTGTAGACAAGGTCCATCTATATATTACATTTGACTGATGAATCTCAGAAGTCTCTTTTACCTTACCCCATCCTACCCCCATCCTCTAGCATTTTTTTTTAACGTTTTTTAATTGTACCATAAAATCCACCCATTGGTTTTGTTTCTTTTTTCTTTTTTTTACACCTACAGCACCTGGTCTTCCTAGGTGGTCTCCATCCAAATACTAACCAGGCCCGACCCTGCTTAGCTTCCAAGATCAGACGAGACGGGCATGTTCAGGGTGGCATGGCCGTAGAACCCATTGTTAAGTATACAGTTTTAATGGTTTTTAGTAAATATTTTAGAATTGTAACCTTCATCATGTATGATTCAGTTTTAGAACGTTTACATCACTGACTTTCCTTCTGCCCCTTTGTAGATGATTCGTGCTCCCACCTTAAGCCCCAGACAACCACTGATCTGTGCTGTCTCTGTAGATTTGCCTTTTCGGGAAATTTCATATAAATAGAATCAGACTTTTAATGTATTTAATATAGTTTCTTAATGTCTGTCTTCTTTTACTTAGTATGTTTTTGAGTTTCATCCATGGTGTAGTATATTATCGGTAGTTCATTCTTTTTTATTGCTGAATAATGTTCTTATATGGATATCAGCTTTTTTTCTTTCTTTCTTTCTTTTTTTTTTTTTTTGTCTGTTCACCAGTTGATAGGCGTTTGGATTATTTTCACTTTTGGGTTATTATGAATAATGCTGCTGTGAACATTTGTGTGCAAGTCTGTATAGACATATGCTTTTATTTCTCTTGGTTTGATACCTAAAAGTGAAATTGCAGGGTGGTATGGTAAGTTTATGTTTATGTTTGGAAATTTTAGAAATTGCCAAATTGTTTTCCAAAGTGGCTGTACCATTTTACATTCCTACCAGCAATGTAAGAGGGTTCCCATTTCTCCACTTCTTCACCAATGCTTGGTATTGTCAGTCTTTTTAATCTAGTGAGTGCGTAGTGGTAACCCATTGTATTTAATAACTCATGATGTTGAGTATCTTTTCATATGTTTACTAGCGATATGAACAGATATTCGATGAAATGTTTTTAAATTATTTTTAGCCTATGTTTGAAAAAGGCAATGACTCGTGTATCTTCTTATTGAGTTGGGATTGTCCCCCTCACTTTTCAGCTGCTTCTACAGCCAAGCTCAGTGCTGTGTCTCCTCAAGCCATGAAGATACAGTTTTCTGCTTAAGTTCTAGACACTCCATGCCACAGGGACTGGTGCGTGCCCACAGGCAAAGCCCTATAACTCAGCTGTCATTTGCCTTCTTCCAAGCGTTGATTCTACTCCAATTTCTACCTCATTTGGTTGCTGTCTTGTGCCTTCAATACTTGTTTTTCAGATTTTGTTTAGAGTTTATATTGTTTCTGATTGTGGGAGGGTTAGTTCGAAAAAGCTACTCCACCATTACCATGTTATTCCATTTAAAAATAGATAGCTTTTCTCTTTACTCTCCCACCACAGGTATGTATTTACCCTTGTTATTCAATTTCAGATATCAACTTCAGATATATAATGTATATAAACATATGTGTTATAATTACTTTTTGATTTGTAACCTTTTTATAGACTTAGAGTAACTCCACCTATTAATATGTCAAATGTTTACGATGATGTGGAAAAACAACTAACCAGTCACCATGGTGAAATTTGTGTTGTGTTAATGGCCAAATAATCTACAACACATCATAGCCACACACATCGTAGCCAGAAATAAGTAACTTGGGTTCCTTCTTATTATTCATCTACTTAAAACATAATCTAAAACATCCACCAAAATAACGCAACAGATGACTGTGTTTGGTAGGGTTAAAAATGAACAGTTATACTTGAAACTAATAATAAAATAAAATGCTAAAAAAAAAAATGAACAATTAACATATTTATAAATGCTTAGATTAGTGGTTCTCAAACTATTTGCTCTTAGGACTTCTTTACAGTCATAAAAATTATTGATCTTTTAATATCTATTGATATTTACTATATTAGAAATTAAAACTAAGAAATTTAAAACATTTATTTTCAAATAGTAATAAATTTCTTACATGTTAGTCTAAATAGCATTTTTATGAAAAATAAGTATATTTTCCTCAAAAAAGAAGAATGTACTGAGAAGGATGGCATTGTTCTACATTTTTACAAATCTCTAACATCTTAACAAAAGATAGCTGGATTCTCATATCTGCTTCACAAGTTCCTTTAACAGAGTGATGACGCTGTCACCTGTCACGTAGCCTCTGGAAAACTGCTGTGCACTTGTGAGAGAATGCGAGAAAAAAGGCAAATAACGTCTTAGCATTTTCATGAAAATGGTTGTAACCTTTTGGACAGCCTGAAGAGATTTCGGGGTCTCTGGACCACACTTTGAGAACTGCAGGTTTAGTATATCTCTGGAAGGATATTCAAACAACTAATAGTAGTATTTGTCTCAGGGGAGGGGGAATTTGGTAGCTGGAAGATAGGGGAGAGTAGAGGGGGAGGCTTGTTTTCTAATACCTTTTGAATTTTGTGCTTGTACATTAATTATCATTATAAAAGTTGAATTATTAAATAATGCTCTTATGGCAAAAAGATGCTTAAAGTAATAGACTTTTAAAAATTATTTAAATACTTAGAGGGGAGAAGAGCTTTAGGAGACACCTCTCCAATCTAAATTTGGTTCCCACTGTCGTCATCTGTCAAGCCCCTTATTCTTTTATTTCATAGCACTTACTTATTCTTTTATTTCATAGCACTTACCATGTAATCTGTAATTACATGGATTTTCGCATATATTTTATTGTTTCACCTCTCTTCTTCCCCACTAGACTGTTAACTCCCTTCTGAAGGCATGAATCAAGTCTGTTTGTTCAGTATTCTCGATCTAGTCCTTGGTTCATAATAGTTTGTCAGGAAATATTTATTAAATGAGTGAGTATGGGGAACTCATGTCAATTTCCCACCCGTCAGTGCGGAGCAGTTCTGGACAGTTGCCAGAAGACAGATAACCCTCCCAGCCACCATTTCTGTGGGTAATAAGTTTCCTAGCTTTGCTCTAGTTCCCCATAGACTGTGCACTAGATGAACAGTGTGGTATTAATGAGCAGTTTAGAAGGTGAGTGTCGCAAAACAGAGCCATAAAATGTGCTTAATTAGACTTTCACACATGAAATATTTTTCTTTTTTTTTTTTTTTTTTGCTATAAAGATTTCTTTTTCTGTCTTCTTCTTTGATTTGTTATGTAGTTCTCTAAATAAAGTAAACTTAAAAAAAGACTTCATTTGGCTTTGTACTACCAAACCTGACTCTAGCCCCAGCATAAAAGGCATTACACCAAACACTTCTTTGTGCATGAATGAAATTGGCTATTTCGTCTGTTTCCTACTGATGCTGCTTTCAGTAGTCTCAGCAGCTAAATTTCAGAGCAACAGTTTTCTTATACCAGATACAAGATGCTCCATTGCCACAAGATCTGCCGCTGCCATAGTAACAGAACCTCTCAGCTGGAGCTCTTGTGCAGTCATTGAGGTCTACTCAGTGGCCTCCTGCCCTTGCCTCTGGTTCCATGTAATATCATTGTTTAAAAAAGAATTAACGTCTGTTTTATATAAAATAACCCCATGGAGCAGAAGGTTTATAGTCAGTAGGAGGGCCCACACTAACTACAGTTTTATAGTAAAGTAATTGTTTTCCCTCTTATAAACAGAACTTCAACTTAGGTTTGCTTGTGTAAGTAGGAATGAAAGCAGAGAGTACTCTTCTGGAAAGTACTTCAGCTCACAGCTTGTGTTGTAGATTGAGATTGGCTTCATTATTGTGCCATAGGTTTGTTTTTTTTTTTTTGAGCTAAAGTCAAATGTAGTTATACATTGAGTAAAATTTAAAAGTTGGGACTGTCCGGGAAAATCCAAAACATAGGATTGCCTTGCCTGGAAGGGGAGACAAGAGATTGACTCTTCAAAAGAGCTTTATGCTCTATGTTATTTTCCACTTTACTGGTCTTTTCAGCACACTCGTTGGTATCAGCGTTCCTAGAGCTACAGCCTGGCCCTACCTCTCTACCCAAAGTAGGATGCTGCACCATAGATTATAGGCAAAACCGTTGGTCTCTTTGGAGACTTGTTTTCTGGTATGCAAAACATTTTTGCCTTGAATCCTGTGTAGCAGACAAGTGGAAACAGGAAAAGATAGTAGTGACGCAGAGCTGTCCCATCTGTCGCCACCTAATTTGTGTAGCTCACACGCTGTAGGAACTAGCAAATGTTTGATGGCAGCCAAAGCGCCTCTTCTGGGAAAGAATAACTTCATTGAATACTTGGGCCTTTCTGAGTTTTTTCATCTTATACAAATAACTTCCTGTAGATATGGGAATTATTGGTCAAGACAGGCTCTTTTGCTTATTTTTCTTAGGCCTCAATTCCAGCCCATTCCCTAGCTGCACACTGCAGAATAGGAGAAGGAAGAGAGCAAACAAAGGTTCTGAAAACAAATACAAGGAAACCAGGGGAACCAAAGAGGAAACAAACATGGGAAAATCAGAAAGAGCCTTAGAAGTAGAGAACATATCCATGTGTGCAGTTATTTTCTACAGTACATTCATGGAGGGAGCAGGTGCCTTGGCGGTTCTATTGTGTATTGTAAACGTTTTTTCATTCTCGGAGCTTTTCAGATCATTATCCCTTTCTAACTTTTTGTAATATCTGACTTAACATTCTGTTTTGAGA
>NW_006433950.1:8376915-8393956 GCF_000325575.1 Pteropus alecto
AGCTCTTCTTGTGCCAAAGCAGCAAACTCTGTAACACTGATGGCAGTATCTTTCTGGGAAGGATTTATGGGGACCTGAATCTGTGACTTAATCCCAGAATTTCACCTATGGAAGTTCTTATTACTAGGCAGTCGGATATTATCAGTGTGTACAGGGCCATGTTTTAATACTGAGGCCATGAGCCCCAAGACAGTGGAGAACCCAGTCTGCTTTGTTTAGCTTACTTCCCTATCAGCAGCACCTAGAATAGTTTATGTTAAGAATAAACTATTCTTATGTTAAGAATATGTTAAGAATAAACTATTCTTAAGGTACTCCATAAATAATCGTTGAGTTAATGAATAGTTATAGGAAAAATTGGAGAATATGTGGCATATTTGAAAGGATAGCCAAAAATGCATTTTAATACTCAAGAAGTTGGATATTACTAGAGATCGTGTGAATGGTCAACTACTGTATCTTACTGTTGCTTTCAAAAAAAGAAGTCTTATATATACAATTTTTTAACATCTGAAACATTTCTTTGAGTTGTTTAATAGTCAATTTAATTTGTCCATTGAAAATTACTGTTTAAATATTAAACATTAAAATTTAACGTGGCTTATTCTTTTGAATACTTTAAACAACTTAACAGATAAAATGTATTATAAATAAAATTATTATAAAACATTACTGTCTGGTTTGGAGGTAAACTAGTAGCTAGTTTCTAGTTATCTTGATTTTTTGCAGTGAATAGAAAACTAGAAAGGAGGATTTAAATCAGCTGCAGAGAGGTGGTTATTGTATCTGTTGTTATCATCTTTATCTTTTGCTCCTATTGGGTGTTACTGAGATGGAGGAAGAGGGCTACTATTCCTTTCCAGGACAAAAATGCACTTCAGACCGTCTGAACATCAATTTGTAATTCTAAATTGCTTTTACAAAATTAATTTGTTTCAGTTAACCATAGTTATTTTATTTTCGATGCTCACATTGTTATAATCAGACTATTACAGCATTGTCTTTAAGGTGACTCCTTTGACTTTTTAACTCTGACAAACTTAAAAACATTCTCGCTTTCTGGCAGTGCTAGAAAGTACCAGAACAATATTGTTTTCTTGCTCCAAAACATGGAGTACTTTCCCATCCAACGAGTTCTGGTTTCTTTGAGTAGAATGTAATATTAGAGATCAAATCCGGGCTCAAGGGAGTTCTTGAATGGTGGCGAGTAGCAAAAGTGCTGCTGTTTGTTGTACTTTTTTTAGTGACAGAGCTTTGTTTTTCCATTCATTATATTTTCTGCATACAAATAACATGTGTAATGTACATATAAGAAATACAAATACTCATCTAGTCACTGTCCAGCTTAAGAAAGAAAACATTAGTGAACTTCAGAAATTTGCTATGTATCCTTCTGTACTGCAACCCATTTCAACCCCAAAGAGGTAACCACCATCTTAATTTTATTTTTATCACTCTTACTTTTCTTTAGTTTTCTTTTTTTTACCACTTATATGAGTATCCCTAGTTTTGCTTGTTTTGAACTTGAAATAATGTTGTCTAACAGTATACATTTTTCTTTGAGTTCAGTATTAAGCTTTTGTGCAGTCGTATTCGCTGCTTTATTATATATTCCATAACGTGAATATGCCACAATTTTTGCATTTTCCTATATTGTTTTCAGTTTTTGCTTTTAGAAAAACACTGCTGTGAAAGGTCTTTACATGTTTCCTTGTGCCCATGTGTGGGGGTTTCTCCAGGTCATTTTTGGGGGGAAGTGTTTTTAATTATGACCCCATAGTAAGAAATAGATTTTCATTGTGACCCCAGTTTGCACACAGTAACCTACACACAAGACAAAAATTTTCCTAAAATGCAATACTTATGTGTAATAAGGTAAAGATAAAACATTTTATGCCAATCTCTTTCATTAAAATAAAATAAATTCTGGTCATGACCCACTAAATTAAACCAGAATTTGAAAAACTACTCAAGGAATGAATGTGCTGAGTCTAGAATATGTTTCAATGTTAACCTAAGAAAATTATGTCACTTTGTTTTTCAAAGTGGTCGAACCAATCCAGCAGCAGGTGAGAGTTCCTGTTGCTCCAGCCTTCGTGCTGGCAGACTCCAGAGTTGCCAGTGTCATGGGTGTGAAATGGTATTTTCTATAGCAGAGGCCTCCAACCCCTGGGCCGTGGACTGGTACCGGAACCAGGCTGCATAGCAAGAGGTGAGCGAGGAGCTATTAAAGCTTCATCTATCTGTATTTGCAGAGCTAGCATCACCGCCTCCGCTCCACCACAGATCATCAGGCATTAGATTCTCATAGGTGCACTGGTCCCTGGTGCCACAAAGGTTGGGGACTGCTGTCTCTAGTCTTAATTTGCATTTCCCCATTACTGATATATTATCTAGTGGGGAGACAATAATTTTGTCTACTGTTAGAGTATACTTTGATGTTTACCGGAATACAAAGTCCATCTTAACCATTCTTGGGTCTTGAGGCCTTTGAAAATCTGATGAAAATTATAGACCTATCTCCTAGAAAAATTACATGTATGCACGTACATAAATTTGACATACAGTTTCAGACAGTTCTTGACCATTCTAGGACCTTCGGGGAATGGACAGCTGGTGAGAAGTTCCCAGGGACTCCCCAAAAGAGAGATCGCTAGTTCTCTATTTCACTGTAAGTCTTTTACTGTGCTGGCTTGAGATTTCTTTCCTCTTTTACACCTATACCTTGCCTGCCCCCACCCCCTTCCCATTCTGTGAATTGGGTTGGTGTCCACAGCCCCAACATATAGAACTTTGTGTGTATAAGCAGTATGTGCTAAAGACGAGTGACAGTAGAGATTATGAATTCAACACAACTGAAAAAATTGAAGCTAGAAGCAACTAATAAAAGAAAGGCCGAAGAACATCCAGAAGAGAGTGGCTGGGATACATGTTTTCCCTATTTATAAGATGACAAATTGAACCAATTTTATTTAAGTCTTAATAGACAGGGTAATCCAGAGGCCTTGGTGACACCTTGGTAACTGATAAGAGTTACATGGACCCCACTTACACACAACATAATTTGTTCATGTTACTGATACAGTAAATAGGTGGGTATAGTTCTACATGTGTAAATTGATCTTATTAGAAAAATGGTTTATACTTTTTTTATCTGCCAGTACCATAGAAATTTTTCAGCTCTATTTCCCCTAGGGCTTCTCTTATTCATCTAATACCAGAATTTTGAATTTTTCCTACTACTTTGGCTCCAAGGAATATTATTCACTACCTAGCCATCTGACTCAACACCCAGTCAGGGGTTGAGACTGATTAGATGCATTATTCTCATTTGAGATGTCTACATCCCTTTCCTGCCTTTACCCAAAAGTCCCCAGGTCTATGAAATAAAGCTGTATTGTAGTATAAGGACCCTTGTGTTTACTTTCTGAAAGGACCTCCTTCCAGAAGCCATCTTTTGTTTGATGTAATAAGAGGTATGTGTGGATAAGTCAGAGAATGGTTTGGGGAACCTAGCCCTATTGGGAGATCAGGGTTCACAAAGTTAAAAGGTATACAAGATTCAGCCAAGTAGAAAACTTTCTTTGGAGAGTGTTATTAGCAATGCAAATGTGAGGTTTAATAGCACAATAAACAAAACGTTGAAAACTTCAGGTGGTACTTCTGAAACAGCAGCACTCTGAGAAATTGACTTTGGTCGAGTAGGCAGTGAAGCACATCCCTACTGGGCCAGCAGTTTTTATCCTTTTGGTTTGAATTCAAAACCAATTATTTTTAATAGTCCCGAATGTGTCTCCTAATTTGTTTAGGGCTCTTATTCCTGGAGAAAAGATAAGAGAATCTGATGGCAGGTGAGCCACTTGAGTCAGCACTAGGTGGAGGTGGTGATGGTCAGGGAAACTGCTTCTAGGCTGCGTGGAAGTCCTGGAGTCTCAGGAAAGACTGACTTAATGGTTTGGGGAACCAAGGCATGAAAATTGGTTTTTTTGTTGTTTTGTCTTATTTTTTGCTCTTTAAGAGTCTTTACAGAGGAAAAAAAAATCAGTGAATAGACTAACTAAAAAATCAACACTTAATCCTCTTCCCAGCATATCAACCTCTTCAGAGCTTTGCTGTTTTGGAGCCAGTGATGTGAATTTTTCCCTGTTAATAAGAATTTGGCTTTGTTTTTTTCCTGTTGGAAGAAAGAGCTTGTATGCACATTACCCTATGTCAGCAGCTCTCAGATTTTTTGTTCTCAGGACCTCTTTGTACTCTTCAAAATTATTGGGTTGGGTTATAACTGTCATTTATCGTATAAAAAACTGAGAACAATTTAAAATATTAATTCATTTTTCAATAAGAATAACAAACCCATTACATGTTAACATAATATAAATAAGTAACTTCCAAAAAAAATTAGCAAGGAGAGTTGTATTATGATTTTATCTTTTTAATGTCTGGCTTAATAGAAGATAGCTGCATTCTCAGATCTGCTTCTTCATTCAGTCTGTTTTGGTAGGTCATTTTGGTTGAATTATATGAAAAAAATCCAGGCTCATGCAGATATGTAGTTAACAAAGGAAAGGAGTATTTTAATAATTTTTAGATAATTTAAGAGATCATTCTAGGACACTAATCCAAAATATGAACGGTGGTAGTTTTTTTTAAAGTCGAGCCATAATGCGGAATCTGAAACCATATCCATAAACTTTTTGTGCTATTAAATTAAAATCTTTGGTCTCACTTGCACTTTGAATATATTTTTTTTTTACCAATATGCATGATTTGTAACACCATATATTAGTCATTTGGAAAATAACTAGTTCACTTGGTTATATAGATTTACTAATGTTGACTAATTAATAAGTCACATACATTAATATCACTGCCAGTCTCATCAGAAAGTCTTTAAGTACTGGGAAACTGTCCAGCTCACGGTGGTAAATGCAAGTTTTCCAAAATTCTAAAAATGAAAATTTATCATTGGCAACAAATACTGTCAGTTGTTCTTCTTGAAGTGACAGACTTATTTCATTTGCTTTTCAGAAATGAGAAAATGACTGCCAAGTGCCCAAGTATGAATAACCATAGTTTATCTGGAAAAAGCAGATTATTTAGCTTGCAGCTCAGTTGCACAAACACTTTTCCTGGAGACCACCACTCTCAGCAAAAGTGCTTTATGCTCACTTCTCATTTTGTAAAATAGAATATTAAAAAGATGACTAAGATTTAAGATTCATTAAGTTAATAACCTCAGTTTTAAATAAAATTATATTTATCGCATTACAAATTAATTACAAAAATGGCACATAGAACTTTATTTTACTTTTTACTTTGTTTTTTATAAAAATAGGTATTTTAAAATAATTTTACATTGAATAATCTGAATAGATTATTATTTCAGAAAAGTTGCTAAAATTATGAAGATAGTTCTCATATACTTTTCAGTTTATCCTAAAGTTAACATCTTACATGACCATGGACTATTTGTCAAAATTAAGAGCTCAGTAATGGGACAAAACTGTTAACCAACTCTAGACTTTATTCCAGTTTTCCCATGAGTGTTCCCTTTGGTATTCTAGCATCTAATCCAGCATACTCCAGGCAGCAGTTTTTTAAACAGCACTTTCTCCCTTTCCACACCACATTTAAGAAAATAAATTTTAGATTCATAGAAGAGTTACAAAATAGAGAGTGCCATGTGCCCTTCACCCAGCTTCCCCTAACGTAAATATCCTTCATAACCACAATGCATTTTCCAAACTGATAGGCCAGTGAGGCCCCCATGTTTTTAAAGTACCATTATGAGGACACCTCCCCTAGAGATGTGTCTTGGGTTTTTTGGAACCTCCACATCTGTGAGCCTCACTCACATGACTTCAAGCTTGGAGTCAGGGAGACCAGAGCTTGACATCGCACCCCAGCCGTGTCCTATTGTGTAATCCCATAGTCTCAGCTTCCTCCTCCACAAGTGGGCGAATGACACTCAGCAAACGTCTGCTTCATTCTTAAGTGAAACTGGCTTTTTTTCTTTCTTTGCTTTTTTTTTCTTTTTAACTGCCTAGCAGTGAAGAATACTTTTAGCAAAGTGTTGTTCTAAGAATACAGAGAGAAAGAGAAAAGTCTTTGTCCTCAAAGGATTCAAATCCTGGTTGGGAAGAGAAATACCCCTACAACTAACTCTTACCAATTTTTGATCGGAGGCAGTCATCTCTAGCCCAGTTAAAGAATCATGTGGCTTATAACATCCTTTCTGCTCTTCACAGATCACCACAATTCACTGTGGGCTTCCACATACTATTCCTTCACAGGATCTTAATGGCAATAGTTCACTGTTTCTTTGTGAGCCAGCATCTCATTTCCCTAGCTCTGCTGCACCTTCTGCCACCCTGCAGCCAGGGGTTGGGTAATGATGTGGTACTCTGTTTCTTCAACAAGCCTTGGGAATGAATGATGATAATAGTTACTTAGTCGGCACCCACCATGGTTGATTTTAGTGTATATCTCTAATCCTAGGGAATAGTTTCATCTCTATATCACAGATGAAGAAACAGGTTTAAATAGGTTTGCTAGTTTGCCCAAAAATATGAGGCAGAATCCAGATTCACACCCAGGTTTTCTGACTCCAAACCCTGAGCTTCTTCCATTGTATCATGATGCTTTTCCAAGAATATGGAATCAGCAGAAAAGACATAAACAAGGGTGGCAGATAGGTTTCCTAACACCTAATAATACTGGTCATGTTATCATATTGTGATGTAAAGAAAGATTCTGAAGCTCTGTGGGGACTCAGAAGAAAACAGCTGCCATGATTGATTACTGATGTCTGCTGTGGTTGTGGGAAGAGGGACCATTGACATGTTGCGAGGCATATACCATTCCCACTATAGACAAATGACTCCCTTTGGACATTTGCCCTGTCAGTTTTCTAAAAGAAGGGCTTTCATTTTGTCTGGACTTTAAATAGTCTATGAGAAACAGGAGTTACATGAAGGTTGTGACCTGCATTTAGCTTTCCTTATATTTAAATAGTTAACCTTGTATATTACAATGAAATTTTTTTTATAATACTGGTATTAGGAAAACACCTGTTTTATTGGAGACATGATTGGTATAGTTAGGATTCTTTAGAATGGGTTTTTGTGGACTTTTCTGTGGAAATTCTTTTAAACATAAAAAGTAATTTTAGCAAAGGGTGTAGGCATTCTACTTCAATTAAAAATAGTCTCTACAGAGGCTGCTGTAACAAGTTACCACAAACTGGCTAGCTTATACACAACACACATTTCTTACAGTTCTGGAGGCCGGAACCTTACGATGAAAGCATGAACAGATTCAGTGTCTGGTGAAAGCCACTTCTTGGTTCATGGACAACTGGTTTTTCACTGTACTAATCCCAGTCACAAGGGCTCCACCCTCATGAATTTGGGGGGGACACAAGCATAAGCATGTAGACTATAGCAGTGACAGTCTAATTCTATCATTCTTTCCTCAGTTATTAGCTATGATACTTGTATAATATCGACTGCTCTTCATCTGTTTGTTTCCTAATTCCTGTAGAGAAAACAAAATAATTGCTAAATGCTTAATTTTTTTTTTCACCCATCTTCAAAATGAGTTGGTTTCAGTGGTATAAAGGATCTTGTTAACTTACAATCCTTTATTTTTTTATTTTTTATGCCTACAGCACCTTGTCTTCCTAGGTGGTCTCCCATCCAAGTACTAACCAGGCCCGACCCTGCTTAGCTTCCGAGATCAGATGGAATCGGGCTTGTTCAGGGTGGCATGGCCATAGACTAAACTAGTATTTTTTATTAGGAACTCATGAATTAAAACATCTGTTATTTCAATTTGTTGCAGTCATTATCCTTATCGATTTTGAAATTGTTTCATTTGGTCAGTACTTTACGTAAGTTCACAAGTCCTTTTGACAGTGACCCTAATAATCTTTGATAGCGTCCATGTTATTGGGTATGACAAAATATTCCAAGCTCATTTTGTATATTTTCTGCCCCAGACCTAGTATCAGTTATCTAACCTAGTACCTTCTAATGGGAAACATTATTTCAGAACACGGGATAAGGAATCTTAGTTGCTACTGAGTTGGTCATTGTCCCAAGGACTTTTAAGTATACAGAGTTTTTGTTTGTTTTTATTTTCTTTCTCTAAAAGCAATACTGCTACTTCCAAATCAAATTAAGGACTCTCAGGTTATCTTAAATCTGAAGCTCTGAAAAGAAACAACAGGAATTATAAGATATCACATAAATACCCATTTGCCTTATTTCATGACATACACACAAAAGTATCAGTGATAGATAATACCTATGCTACTACAACTAGATACATTTTAGGTTCATTTGTTTTATATTTAATTTTTAGGGATTGCTTTTGTTTCTACTTAAATTTTATTTTATACTTAATGCAAAATCTATAAAACAACAAATTTTCAAATAAGTTTAGCTTCTATCTCTATTCTGTTTTCTCTTTTTTTAAATGGTTTATTAACAAAATATATATATCTCCTCTAACTTAGATTAACAGTTGAATACTATATAGTTTGCCTTGCTTTTTTTTCATTTAATATGTTCTAGAGGTCACTTGATAGTAATATTTAGAGAGTTTTTTCATTCTTTTTTTTTTAGAAGCAAGATATTTCATTGTTTGCGTGTGCCAAAGTTTATTATCAAAGTTAGTTTTCTTTGATAAACATTTGGGTTGTTTCTAGTCTTTTGTTGTTTTATAAAGTCTCCCATAATGAATAGACTTATGCCTTTGTGTTTTTGTGGTTTCCGGTAAGGATTTCCATGATTTGAGGCTGTCTTTAAGTTGTGTCCAATTAAATGTTTGCAATAATTCTAAAATAACAATATTTAAAACAGCTGGTATATAATCATTAGGGAAATGGAAATCAAACCACAACGAGATACCACTTCACGCCCACTAGGATGGCTGTAATCAAAAAGACTGAAATAGCAGGTGTTGGTGAGAGTGTGAAGAAATTGAAAAAAACTCTTATATGTTGCTGGTGGAATGTAGCATGGTTTATAGCAGCTTTGGAAGAGAATTTGGCAGTTTTTCAAAAAGTTAAATATAAATTTACCATATGACCCAACAGTTCCACTCCTAGGTATATACCCAAGAAAACTGTAAACATTTGTCCACACAAAATCTTGTACACAAATGTTCATAACAGCATTATTCATGGTAACCAAAAAGTGGAAACAACCCAATGTCTACCAACTGATGAATGTATAAACAAAATGTTGTACATTCAATTCTGAGGTGTTTTCCAACACCAACAACCAGTGCTCTGATTCTCTTAGACACCAACTGGGTGTTCAACAATTCAATACAATTCTACCTAGAGTATATGTACACCCCACAGCTTAAAGTCTCAGTCCCACAAGACAGCCCCCCACTTCAGGTGCCAAATATAAGTGCTAGACCACTCATACTTCTGTCAAATAACTATAAATCAGGGGTTCCCGTGACCCCTTTCTAAAGTTCAATAATTTGCTAGAATGCCTCACAGAACCCAGGATGACACTTTACCAGTTTATGGTAAAGGATATAATTCAGAAACAGCTAAATGGAAGAGATGAATAGGACAGGGTATGGGGTGGGGGGTGTGCAGACCTTTCATGCCATCTCCAGGTGTGCCACACTCCCGGCACCTCAGTGTGTTTACTAACCCAGAAGCTCATCACATTTTACTGTTCAAGAGTTTTTATAGAGCTTAATCTCTGCCTCTTCCCTTCCAGAGGTTAATATGTAGGACAAAAAGTTCCAGCCCTCTAACCACTTGTGACCAGCTCTGTCCTGAGATTGTCTGTGTGTTCAAAAGGGGCTCTCACTGTGAATAACAAGATATTCCTATCTCTCAAGAAATTGCAAGTATTTTAGGAGCTCTGGCTCAGGAACTGGGGACAAAGACCAAATATATTTATTATTATACCATATAGTAGAATATTATTCAGTTGTAAAAAAGAAGAAGAAGAAAGAAATGAAGTTTAGGCAACAAACTAGGAATGGAAAATAACTTGCTCAGCCTGATAAAGGGCATCTGTGAGAAACGAACCCATAGCCAACATCATAATTAATCATGAAAGGCTGAATGCTCTTCCCCCTGAGATAGGGACAAGACAAGGATGTCCCACATGCCATTTCTATTCAGCATTGTGCTAGAGAGTTTAGCTAGGGCAGTTAGACAAGAAAATAAAATACAGTAGTCTCCCCTTATCCGTGGTTTCTCTTTCCCCATTCAGCTGCAGTCCAAAAATATTAAATGGAAAATTCCAGAAATAATTCATAAGTTTTAAATTATGTGCTACTCTGAGTATTGAGATGAAATTTCTTGCTGTCCTCCTCTGTCCTGCTCCGTCTTGTTTGGGGTGTAAGTCATCCCTTTGTCCAGGGTATCCTCACAGTGTACACCTCCCATCCATCAGTCATTTAGTAGCCAGCTTGGTTACAGAGAGAGACCACATTTACATAGCTTGTATTACAGTATATTGTTACAATTGTTCTGTTTTCTTAGTTGTAAATCTCTCATTGTACCTGATTTGTAAATTAAACTTTATTATAGGTATGCATCTATAGAAAAAAACATAGTGTACATAAGGATCAGTGGTTTCAGGCATCCATGGGGCGTCTTGGAGTGTATCTCCCAGGAATAAGGAGAGAACTACTATAAGGGGCATCCAAATTGGAAAGGAAGAAGTTAAATCTCTATTCATAAATGACATAAATGACATGAAAATCCTATTTGATTCTTAAAAACGAGAACTAATAAACAAGTTCAGCAAGGTTGCAGGTTACAAGATCAATATACAAAAATTATAGTTTGATAAGCTAGTAATAAGCAATCCAAAAATGAAATTAAGACAATCCCATTTACAAAAGCACCACAAAAAATAAAAAAAAAAATAGCAGTAAATTTAACAAAAGTTGTTTAAGATTTGTTCACTGCCACCTATAAAACACTGTTGAAAGAAGTTAAAGATCTTAATAAATGGAAAGACATCCTTGTTGATTGTTTGGAAGAGTTAATATTGTTAAGATGGCAATACTCCCAAAATTGATGTACAGATTCAGCGCCGTCCCCATCAGAATCTCAGGTGGACTCTTTGTAGAAATTGATAGGCTGATTCTAAAAAGTATATAGAAACTCAGGGGATTCAGAATAGCCAAAACAGTCTTAGAAGAACAAAGTTGGAGGATTCACATTTTCCAACTTCAAAGCTTACTATAAAGCTACAGTAATCAAGACAGTGTCATGTTGACATAAGGATAGATACATAGATCAATGGAATGGAATTGAAAGTTCAGAAATATACCTTCACATTTATGGTCAGTTAATTTTTGACCAACCTGCCAAGATAATTAAATGGGGGAAATTATAGTCTTTTCAGCAAATGATACTGGGACAGCCGGATAGCTCTCGTCCATACAAATATATGTTCATGCCAGCATTATTTATAATAGCCAAAGGGCAGAAACAACCCAGATTTCTATCAGTTGGGAAACATCCAGAGTACGCAGAGACAGAAAGTAGATCAGTGGTTGTCAGGCGCTGGAGAGGATAAGGAATGGGGAGAGACTGCTGATGGATACAGGGGTTTGTTTGTTTTGGCAGGGGGAAGGCTGATGGAAATGTTATAGAATTAGCTAATAGCAATGGTTACACAACATTATGGCTATACTAGTAACCACCGAAATGTACATTTTAAAAGAATGCATTTTTATGATACACAAATTATATCAATACAAAAAAAAGTTTGCAGTAGATAAATAATAAAGTTTTATTTACGGTAAAACAAAAAGGAAAAAACAACTTGCAGTTTATTGCACTTTTACTAAACAACAGATTTTATTAGGATTTCCTTAGTTTTCCCACTCACATCCTTTTCATGTTCCAAGGTCCAAACCAGAATTTCACTTTGCGGTTGATTAGCTGTCATGTCTCCACAGTCTCCTCTAATCTTTGACAGTTTCTAAGTCTTTATTTTTCATGACCTTGATACTTTTAAAGAGTACTGCTCAGGTGTTTTGTAGAATGTCACTTTATTTGAGTTTGCCTCATAGTTTCTCATGCCGAGACTGGTATAATGGATATTTGGAAAGACTGCCAGAGGTGGTACATCCTTCTTACTGCTCAGAGCATCAGCGTATTACTGGGGATGTTAACCTTCGTCATTTAAGTAAAGTGGAGTCTGCCAGGTTTCTCCCTACTATAAAGTCAGAATTTTTTCCCTTTAAATTCATCTTTCTTTATTGCTTTGCTTTTCAGTTTTTTGTTGTTTTTTTTTTTTCCGGGTCACTTTGCATTAGTGTCTGTTGGTATTAATAAAGGAATGTTGACGCTAACTTGAGCTCCCAGAATGCATTGTGGTACCAACTACTTCCTGTTACATGGACAAGGTAGATGAGACCATCTGCATTTCCCCCGCCAAAAAAACTGAATCTCATTTGGGGGATGGGGTCGGGGAGTCCTGGTGACTGACTGGATTTTCAAGTCTGTTAGGTAGCAAAATACTGCCTCAGAGGAGAGGCATGGAGCTGGGTGATTCCCAGAGTGTGGGTGGCACACCCAGGCTTCTGCAGGGAATGTTCCGCATTGTTTTGAATGGAAGTTTTTAAAACTGTCTTGGAAAAACCAAAGTATGTGTAGTGTAAAATATCAGGAAATGTAGTTGTTTGTTCTTGCTTCCTTCATCCTGTCCATCCATCTGAAACTATGTGTGTTAGAGCATTTACTCCGAGGGAACTTTGGCGAGTTAACATTCTTGGTCCTTGGGCTACTCCATTTACATTTCACCAGAAGCATTCATGTCACAATCCAGGACATGGTCTCACCACCTTTCGGTTATTAACACTAGATGGGCACTGGTACTAGTAAGCACTGTGTGTCCTTTGAAATTTAAGCAAGGCAAGCCCTCCTGGGAGGTGTATTGTGAACACTGAACATCTACATTTGATCCACCGCTCAGTGTTGCTCACACTATCATCCAATTCTGTTATTTTCTCTTAATGAATATTCTGATTTCTTCTTGGGTGGGAACCTGGAAGCCTCCAGACCTCACGTCAAGAAGACCTTGATTATTCCCTTGTGCAGCCCCAGTGCAGTCACTGATTACGTGATCTAGTCTTGTGGCAGCTGGACCCCAGCTTAAGACTAAATTATACATATATTGAACATGTCAACTTTTCCCAAGGTTTTAAAGTTTACTCAATTACATTTCTTATATTTGAGGTTTCACATTGGTCTACCTCAAACCAATCACAACAGGGACAAATGATCTTGATCCTGTGTTACCAAACTCTCAGCTTTTGGAATATTCTTTCTAAATGATGTTGCCACTGCCTCTTTTTAAGGAATATTATTTTCATTCTAAAAATCTATTTTGAGTAGTCTTTCATTCATTTTTCCTTCTTCTTTGCTCTTCTCATGTGAATACACATCTACTATAAAACAGCTAAACATGAGCTATAATATGGTTGTTTGGTCTTGAATTATACCATTATATTATAGGTATTTTTCTAATAGATATACTTCCTATGAGTTTGTTTTCTAAAGTAACCAAAGTGGTTTAACTCATGATTCCTTCTTGAGATGAAATCCACAGAAAATTAACCATTTTAAAGTATACAGTTTAGTGGTATTTAGTACATCCACATTGTGGTGCAATCATCGCCCTGACTCCTTTTTTTATATTTGTGTATAGCAATGAAAAACACATAGGCTCCAAAGCCTTGTACATGCTGACGGGGCAAGCTTTTCATTAGTTTTAGAATTTGTGCACTGCTGCAAGAGATTAGTTTCATCCAACAGCCAAGCAATTGCTCCATTGGGTTTTAAGTAACTATGGTTTATTACAGCCCATTGTCCTACCATAAGAGCTCTAAAAGTCTTCAGGCTGCTTTAATCTGGGGATAAGGAGAAAACTGTTTCTTACTAGAGATTCTTAAAATGTCCTCATAATTAAATCTGTTGCTCAGTCTACTCAACTATCAAATTATCCACCAAATCATTCTCTTTTCTTTGCCTCCTTAGGAAATCAATCTTGTGTAAGCTTTTCTTGCAGTGATTAACTTATTTACAGTGGAATGGCAGGAAAGAGGAGTAGGGTTAGTCAGTATTAGGATAGCGATCATTTTCCGCTCATCAGGCCACCTTTAGGAGTTCTACTTAGTTTACTAGCTAAGGCACTTCCAAAGCTTGTTGCTTAGTTTCTGTTTGGAAGCTTTTAAAACTGAGCTGCCGATGAAGTCATGACCCCCTCCCAGGCTTCCCTCATGTGCTCATGTGCTCTGGGACCTTGCACTCCCCTAAAGACTGTGGGAATTGCCCCTGTTTTGTCCTATACATGTATTTTCTCTAAAATTTCTTTCCATCTTCGAACAGTTCCATTAGTGTTTGTTTCTCATCTACATGATGCGGACCAGCACCATTTTTGCTGGAGAAAAAATGGAGTCACCACGCTAGTATGCAGGAATCATAGCCAGGCTGTTCCCAGGCCCCTTGAGGGCTGCTCAGAGGTGGAATCCTCAACAAAGGAACTGCTATTAAAAGAGAGAGGAGAACATGTGCATGCAGGGAAAACTGGCTATCTAGTGCCACCAGCATTTTATACTCTCACAGGGTACAATGTGAAAGGGTTTTTACTGAATGGTAAAAATGTTGAGTGTCACACAGTAAAGTCTTTAAATCCAGCCCAGAACCCCAATAAACTTAATATTAAAATTAATTAAGTAATTAAGTAATTAATTCAGCCCAGAGACTTTCCCTTTTCTCAGGGACCAAGCCAGTCTCCATCTTCCCTAAGAACAGCCAGAAGTTTGGGACTCACAGGGTCTGTTTGCTGACGGACCTGACCTTAAATCTAGTTGTTTTCGACCCGAGAGCTAAGACTGCTGTGTCAAGGAGACTGCTGTCCTGGCGGCAGATCTGCAGTTGCTCCCACTGGATAGAGGGAATGCCATCTTACCCAGGGCCAGGCTTTTTACCCTCTGTACCCCTGACATTTGGGCGAGATAGTCCTTTGTTGTGGAGAACTGTCCTGTGCATTACAGGATATTTAGCAGCATCCATGGCCTCTACCCACTCAATGCCAGTCATGCCTCTTTCCTCCCCAAGTTGTACAACCAAAAATGTCCCCAAACATTGCCAGATGTTCTGTGGGTGCAAAATCACCCAAGATTGAGAATTACTAACCTAAGTTTTCTCCTGAAGTTAATATGAGGGTTCCTGACTCTTCACCCAGCCATCTAACCTCAAAATGTTGTTTCTTCTCCCCAGAAAGAGCCTAGAGAAAGGGTGCTGATTCGGTTTTTGTGTGCAGCTAGAGAGCGGGTGTGCTAATACACAGGATTTGGTCACAACCGTAACTGGATTTGGCTCTGGCAGCCTCTGGGTATGGGAAGTGATGAGCCAGCAGTGACCTTCTGACTGCCTCCCCTCTTGTTCTAATTAAACAAACTTTTACGGTCTTTCTGTTAATGAGTCAGCTAGTAAAGAAAACACTCTTCTTTTGCCAAAGCTATTATGAAGCAGAGACACCAGAGTTTTGTACACATGAGTTCCTGTTGTACAGACTTTTTCTTCCTGGAGAGTAGGGAAGGATACCAGTGAAAATAGAAGTGCCAGTGTGGATTTGTGACTATAATGAGTAGCAGTTTTTCAAAACAATAAATCTGAGATTTTCCCCCAGCAATAACCATTAGAAAGTACCACTGTTCTCGACATCTTGTAGTAAAAAGTCAGCTCTGGTCTCAGCAGAGGATTATAAAGCCCCTCACACAGCAAACCACAGATTGGTCCTGGCAGTGGATTTTGTGGTAGGTTGCTAGCAACTGCAACCACCTTCGGCAAGGCCTGTGATATTCAGGCATCTGAGGTTCATATTTGAAGTGTGTAGCTTGGAATGTGTGTACCATACAAATATTGGGAATTCAGAAAATGCCACTAGAGTTTTAGAAGAGAAAGAAACCATGGGAAAGGGAGCTTAGAGAGGCTAAGGACCAGAGCGGAGTCAAAAGACGGAGGCCTTTTGATTCCTCCAGCCAAGTCTTGTCCCTTGTACCACACCACCTCCTGAGCTGGTGGCTTGAGAAGGGCAATCAACCAAGCACAGAAAGGGAGCCTTAGAAATGGTGGCAAATGCAAACACAAGAAGTGGAGCGGGAACACAGTGGCTTTGCCTCCTCTAGAAATGCCGTGGCTGCCTTTTGTTGGAGCTGTGGAAGGTGTGTCAGCATTTCTGGTCCAGATTTGGGAGAGGAGACTGGGAAACCAGGTCTCTTTTTCCTGTACCCTTCTGCTGTTGTGATGAGGCCAACGTAGCCTTCCCAAGGCTTACTTGCCAAAGCAATACCAAATACACAGGAGCTCTGCTTATAATCTCCCCTCCTGAGAGGTTTTCCTTGGGAGTTTTGCTTTAAGCTCTCAGCTAATCCAAACAATCACTTATTTTGGAGAGAAACTACCAGTCTTCTTTTGACAGTTCGATGATTGCTCAGTCTTTCGTGGTTTTCCTCCTCAAGGTAGAGGCCAAGCTCCGTATTACAAAAGAAAGTCTTTCCGAACGTTATAGGAAAACCAGTTGGATTTTCATAGGGTTATTAATAGCTTTGAATCCCATTTTGGACTAAGAATAGTAAGTCACAGTCAAGAACAGCAGCCATCAAGGAGAATCATAGCTGATGGCATATGGTGCATGTGGATGGGCAGGCAATTACTGCTGAAACTTGCCTAATTTACAGCTATTAACATTTACATAAAAATTCATTTAAAAACTACCCAATGAGGTTACACATAACACCATTAGAACATAATTAACTGGGAACAAAGCGGTAGAAAGTGTTCTGGGAATGGAAGCCCCCTTGCTTGCCCATTGTGCCTTTGGGCCAAATGTAACACCAGCCTGAGAAAAGAATAGTCATCATGAAAATATTTTCTTTCCTTCCAAGTCAGGAAACAGACTCACAATGGAGTCTACTTCTCCATTCTGGATTTTGAGATGTGCAGGAAACAACCAGCCATTACCAGCTGAAGTTT
>NW_006433950.1:8394540-8409283 GCF_000325575.1 Pteropus alecto
CAGTGACCTGTCTTGTTAATGAGTTAATGAAGAATCTGGTCTTTGCATTGACCCTATCCTTAAAAGCTTTCTGTGGAGCTAAAACAACATTCTTCTCATTTATGAGTTAACTCTTTCTTACTTAGCAAATGAGAAACAGAAAGGGAGAAAAGAACCTTCGAGGCAGAGAAACGGAGAGTCTACTGAGGGGCCTTTTTTTTTTTCAGTTTTCTCTCTTTCTTTTTTATTTGAACATTACCTTCACTTTCAGACAGAAATTTCATTCCAAAAAACATTTTCTCTTACTTTAGAACCTGAGTAAAACTGGTCTTGTATTTATGTTGCCTTTTACCCCAAGGCAATGACATTTTATTGAAGGATTTTCCCCACCCATTACTCTGACCAGAAACTACTTTCAATTGAACAACATAAGTATTTGAGTTTTATGTAAATATTTAAATGTAGAGAAAAGAAAATAAATTTTTACTTCTGTAAGTAAATGTTATTAACCTAGCATTTATTAAAGGAGGCAGATTCTCTCTTCAGCTTACTAGAAAAAGAGCAGTCCCCTTTAAATTAGGATATCTTTGAGAACCGGAAATTATTTCTTCTCAAATTATTTTTTCGTTTAGTGATTGATTGCTGGTGATGATCCATGAGTTGAAGGAGGGTTGTTGTACATACCTCTGTTACAGGGTTATTTCTCAGCTTTGCAATTCTAGAAATGCAATTTTTATCAGTCAGTTAGATTCCAGTGAGCTGATTCATGGTAGCCATACTCATAAGGCTGGTATTAACATTTGTTTTCGAAAACCAAAATGCTTATTTATTAACTTACCATTATTTCATTAACCAGAAGAGTATGTTCTATTGAGGCATCCCAAAAGCAATACCTGGAAAATCATAAAAAAGTGACAGAGTCTTTGTTTATTTGGCAAGTAAAGAAAAGAAAATGAATCTATTATGTTAAACATATCTTTTCTGCATGCCATTTGGAGACTTCTAATGAACCTTTATCTTCTGCTCTAAGGCATGTATCTATCTATACAGGTACTTGGTATTAGTGGCTTATATTTAAAACACTGTCTACCTGGTCAGTGCTAAATGTCCACTGCTAAGACGCCTCAAGATGGTAAATCGAACACATGCCGCTACACATGTGCCCCAAATCCCTAAATATATCAGAAATATATATGTATTTAACAATACATGTTAAATACAATATGTATTGTTAAATACACATATATTTCTGGAATAAAGGAGTATACTGGGTAGTCTAGGAATTTGAGGAATTCCTAAAGGAGAAAAGGCAGATAGAATCACATTAAAGGTAGAGATCAGAGTCCAAAAGCCCTACCTACATGTCCCTCCACTCTCCTGTAATTACTAGACATGGCTATGGTGAATAGACGGAGCATTTACACACTGGGGATCTAAAAACTTCACAAGCACATACAACTAAGAGTTGCCAAACATCAGAGGAAAACCAGTGTCATAAAAGAGAGGCTCCGAGCTCAAGAAATTGAAAGCTAACATCGGAGGTTCCAAGTGAATAGGACATAAAGAAGGAGACTTTAAGAGAAGTGTACTTATACCCCGAAAAGATAAAAAAAGAATATTGCATTCATGAAACAAGAACAGACTTATGGGAAAGAATGAATTTTATTTCCTAGATCTTGGAAATGAAACATTATTGTTTGGCTAGAACCTTGTTAAAGGGGCTGCACGGCATAATGAATACAATTAAAGGGAATTAATGAGCAGGAGAAAAAGATGAAAGAATTTTCCAAGAGTATAAAATAATAGAAAGGGTGACAGAAAAGTGAATACAATAAAAGGAATCATTTCAGAAATTCCCAGGTTCATCTTGTATGAGTTCTGGAAGAAGAAAAGAGAGAAAATGGAGGGGGTAACAAATACCCAAAGAAATAAGGGAAGAAAATTTCTTAAACAGAAGAAAAGCAAGAATCCTTAGAGTGAAAGGGCCCACCATGGAGTGCCCACCATGAATTTATCAATTTAAGAAGACTCACGTTTTACACATATAATGAAGTCTCAGAACACTAAGGGGAAGGAAAATTTCTAAAAGCTTCCAGAGAGAGAAATCAGTCCAGCCTATAAAGAAGCAAGAATCATGTTGGCATCAGTGGCAACACCGGGTGCAAGAAAATGAAGGGACATATTTACAGTTCTGAAAGAATGTAGAACCTAAGAGTCTAGGGAAGCTATCCCTCAGGTTGTAAAGGCAAATGAAGACCTTTTTCAGGTCTGCAAGAACTCAGTTTCTCACTCATAATCCCTCTTTTATAAAATTACCAGAGGAATGAGGGATGTTGTTCAGAAAAATATAAAAGGAAACAACTGAAGAATTGAATGGAGTGACATGGACCCAGAAAATGCATTGTCAGTAATGTGGACCTTGAGCAACTGCATGCACCTGACAGCAGTGACATCTGTAGACACAGGCAAAGAGGTCTTCAGTAATGGTGTGATCTGACATCCATCATGGTTGTCACCAAAAGTCCAAGCCTCCAGATTATGCTCATCTTTCAGGTGCTCATCTCACCCTGCTCCTCCCTGTCCTCGTATCTGCATGCGCTTTGGGATCCAGTGATTTCCCTTCAGTTTTGTAGTAGTGAAAAATTTTTTTCTTCCTTGCTAGGTTCTTTGTCTGGTCTAATAATTAAATTCACTCAAGACAGATTAACCAGAGAAAAACAATTTTAATTTCATATGTACAGAAACCTCCTAAAAAATATGAGACTAAAAGAAGTGACCAAAACAAGTAGCTTTTATATGTTTTAGAAAGGCAATAAATTTGTAAAGAGTTGAGAAGACAGGTTTGGGCTTGGTGAAGAAAAAACAGCCTTCTGAGCCCTAATTTTTTAAATCTGTTGGTATAGGGATGCCCTCTACCCTTCTGGTATAGGGAGAATACCTTTCACATGGGAGATTTATCTCTTGTTTTTAGGGGGCAAAGGAGGGTGTGTCCTTGCACTGGCTATTTCTCAAGTACTTTTAATTCAAAATAGTCACTATGCCAAAGTAGCATGTTTTGGGGTGACACATTCTGAACCCCTACAATTTCAGCTTCCTTAATGAACGATTCTTTTGCCTTTCACCTTTACTGAAACTTGGCTCAATGGTCCTCTGGAAGCAGTGTTTCCCCCGAAGCAACCTCAAGCAGAAGCTGTTTTTCCTTTTATATTTGACGTTCTCCAAGACCTAGAGATGAAAAAAATGTCTTCCTTGTGCCCCATCACCATTTTCAAATCCTCTTTCCTCTCCTTCCTGGATTTGCCAGTGAAGTTAGTGGAAGAACTAAAGGATTTGAGCCAGGAAGGGTAAGAGGAAGTGACCAGAGAGTAGAACCTTTGAAATAAAGGCTGTGTTGGTTTTGTCGGATACCAAAAATGCCCATATGAACAGGTGGCCAAGGTGGGCTGAAGAAAAAGTTACTTGAGGAAGTTAAGAAATTGAGAGGCCAAATTCGGATCATTTATGGATATTGACACCTGACAGTGAGGAAGGACAGGAACAAAGTGGACTGAAGTCATCAGTCAGTGACAGAGGCGTGACTTGGAGAAGTTAGAGGTGCTGACAGTAGGGAGGGACAATGGGCAGCAAAGCCTGACGGCCTGTGCTTCGAAGTAGGGCAGTTTGGGGCTAGTAAAAGCAAGTTTAGAAGCAGCGCCCCACCACCCTTTCACACTTACACCTGCGGATCCGGCCTTCGCTCCAGTGCTGGTTCAGGCCCACCAGTGCGCAGCATGCTGCGCCCCGCGGTGACTGCTCCTTCCTGCCCTACACTCCTGCACCGTCATCTTCTCCCTTTCAGCTAACTGGGCATTCCCATCAGCAAACTCTTCTTAGCATCATCCACCTTCGTGGGGAAGTCTCAACTAGGATACAGCATCCTTCGAAGACTGTTGAAAAGAACGTTGATACAGTCATAAAAATAAACTTCTGCATAACAAATCACCATAAACAAAGACAAATAACAAACTAGGAGAAAGCTATTGCAACTCAAATCCAAACAGGTTGCAAATTTCCCTAATAAGAGCCTCTGCAAATCAAGGAACCTATCAAACCCGGCCCAGTTTTTAAAGCTCACCAGAGAGGAAATACAAATGGCTCTTATACATTGGAAGCTGAGTTTTGCTAATACAATGAGAAACAAAAATTTAAATGACAAGGAGATACTGGTTTTCACCAGATTGGCAGAGTCCAAAGTTTGATGACAGTGCTTTGACAATTGTGTATGTCGCTGTGTTTGTAGTGGCAAAAGATTGCCATTAACAGGCCATCAGTAGTGGCTGCCTGATAAATTATGGTTCTTATATGCAATAAAACAACATGCAGCTTGGAAAGAAAGAGGATGTGCTTTATGTAATGATAGGTAATGATCTCTCAAATACATAAGTAATGAAGCAAGGAGCAGAATAGTATAGGGAGTATACAACCATTTACGTTAAATGGGAGAGAATATATACACATATACACTGTTTAGATATGCATGAAATAGCTCTAGCAGGAAGAAACGTTTTAAAAATCTGATTTGCAGTGCTTTATTTCCAGATTCAGATAGAAACTATATGGAGATTTGTCACTGGTGCTCAGGTAGGAAATTAGCTTCTTTCTACCTACAGTGCTAGGAAATTAGCTACTGAAGGGGGCAGTCTGTGAACTGTGAATGACCACATATGCAGAGAACATCTCTGTAGACAAAGAAGGAACTGGTAACAGTGGTTGCCTCAGAGAAGAATAACTGGTGGATGGAGAACTGGTAGGACATTATTTTTAACTGGGCCCATTTTTGATCATTGAATTTTGACCATATGCCTAAACTAAATAAAGGTTTAAACCCCATCTCCTACTTCCCTTTACCACTCAAGAGCAAAGAGTCAGTGGCAAGACTTCTGGCATATTAATACTTCATGTTCTGATAGCTCAACCGTTTAATTGTAAATTAAAGGGATGGGGGCAGGTTACAACACTAATAAGGTGGTGAAGTGAACACACAGTAGATGTTTGGCTCTAGAAGGATCACTGAATTAGTTGAGTTCATGGACTGTATCCACTGGGAGACTAATTTTAGGGGCCCCTGAGCCTTTCTCCAGCCTCCATATCAGTTGACCAGCTGAATAGGCTGTTTCCCTCGCCTCTGGCTTTTCATTTTGGTAGGATTTAGGTTGTCTTGGAGTGTTCCACCTTTGTTTCTTTTTCAGCTTTGTTTTGACAGTTTTTAACATGAATAGTAGAAAGTAGGGCCAGAGACTTCTTGTACCTTACATGACCTTTCTCCCTCCTCCCTCCTTTGTTGTGATGGAGACCCGCTTCTCCGCCCACTGCACCTCTTGCAGCTGATGGCTTCTGCTCTGCAGCACAGGCTAGATCTGCTGGCTGGCAGCCTCTTTCTGCACCTGAATCCAGGGAAGTGCAGATAGTTCTCCAGAGCATTTCAGGCTGGCAGGATTGTCTGGATGGTTGGGATTTCTGCAATAGTTTATTCTTGTTATCTGCTTTCCTGTTCCTTTTCACCTGTTTCTGTTGTTTTAAAGCATTTTTAAATTAATTACAGGAGGGGGGAAAAAAGCAAACCTTTCAATAGCTGTAGTGGGTCAGGTGGCAAGTCGTGGATGGGGGAAGGGGAGTGCAGTGATGGTTGGCCTTTCCTGATGATCATGAGTAGCTAGTATTGCAATACCTCTGCTCCGCAGAGAATCTTGTAGAGCATTAATGATTAATAATGTTCACAGCCTCTCAGTTAAATTGGTCTCTCCGTGTCTCAGTCCCTAAAGTAGAAAATGTAAAGGAGTGATTTATCCAGGGCAGGGGCTGCCCACACAGCAGATGAATTGGGAGTGCAGCCCAGAAGTTGTACCATCTTAGCGCCTCGCGCTGACCACCATAACTTCCTTCCTTATTTTTTAATCAGCTTGTGGGGAGAGCGAAAGAAGGAAAAGGCTGTTTTAATAACCAGAATGTGGTATGGAAACTTTAAAGACTTCCTTTTATTGCCTTTTTTACTTCCCTTCCCTTATTTAAAACAAAAACAAAAACTTTCTGGTTCGATGTCAATCTCGGTCCATTTCAGGACTTCTCTCCCTATTTCAGGACTTCTCTCCAAATTCTCATTTGACAGAGGCATGTCACTTAGCCATTTCTGTTATTTGCTTTGGCTCTGCAGCACCCCATATATCTGAAAGGGCAGCCATCGAAGATTTTTGTCTTTCTAAAATTTAGCTTGCTCTTAGATAATGAAATGACTGTGGTGGCCCTGCATTCACTAAAATATACAATTGGCTTCTTAAAAGCAAATCGTTTTTTTAAAAAAATACTGATTGACTCGTTTCTTTAAGTCTGTAACATTACTACTTTTGTCCCTTTTACATGAAACCAATAGCCATGCAGATTCCCCTCCTTCTGCGCATGAAAAGATAACATTAAGTGAATAGGCAAGCCACAGAATGAAAGAAAAGATTTGTAAACTATAACACACACACACACACACACACAGAGAACTGATAATGATAAGACAAATCACAGACTGCATTTGGCCACCACTAGAAGGCCACAAGTTGGAGGCATGACCATCAGTGCTTGGTGCCCCTACACGGTAGGTAGAGCAGTACCTGAAGGAAGAAGCAGCCCATCCTGAATAGCCATGGAGTAAGTCCCATGGCCCCTTGAAGTAGCCCTGGTGAATAAGGCCCACTGTGTTTTGTTTCTAACTTTTAATAATTGGAATTTGCTTCATTTTGTCTTCACAAGGGCCAGCTTGTCTGCCTGAGACAGCCTTCAGAATAATAACAAAATTGTGCTGCTTGGACTCAGTGTACTTGGAGATGGACAGTGGTGCTTAATGGTTAAATGAAGGGTATTCTCATCTTGTGAGTGTTATGAACAGTTCTGTGTTCTTCATATTCTAGTTAACAGCATTCAAAACCAACTGAGAAATAAATATAATTCTAAAAAACCTTTTATATTAAGTGCTGGAAGAATGTTCTAGCTTTCATCATTTCAGCAATGCATTCACTGGGGAACAGATCATTTCCCAGCTTTTCCAGTGAATAGATAGCAATAAGCTGAGTGATTTTGCTTAATGAGGAATTCAGAACCAAGTAGAAGGCAAAATCACCCCCATCCTGGCCTCACCTCTATCCTAAATCTATATGTCCGTCATCATTTTTGAAAACTAGCCTCATGACTCTTCGGGAACTTGACCAGCTGCCCAAACTGCGTTCACAGCCTTGCCCAAATGTTTGGACAGCCCATTCGGTTTCTCTTTAAACCATAAGGTTTGGATAATTATTTACGTGGTAATGTGCTTCAATAAAAAACATCAGGAATTTTATCTAAAACTGGCCCTCGAATCATAGTGTACCCGCTAAGTGCAGATCGCGGGGCCCTGCTCTCAGCACTTCTGATTCAGGAGGTCAGGGGTGGGAGTTTGCGTTTGTAAAAAGCACAGGGGACTCTTGGACAACACTGAGAAACACTCAAAAATGTAACAGGAGTTTGAGGAAGAAGCGGAAAGAGGACTTTGCTCTGGTTGTTTGTCAGGCACGGTTGGGGGCTGTCGCTTCCTAAGAACAGTGATGCTTGCTTCTTCTTTGTACACCTGGTGTCAGCTTGGTTGCTAGGACGTAGTAGGACTGTAAGACATTTTGAATAAGTAAATATATTAAAACAAATGAACACACAGAACACTATCAACTATAAGTTAGTTCAGGTACTTTCGTGTTATGGGAAGGATTGTACATGTAGAAAATCTTTATTAGGAGTAAACAGTAAGAAAACTGTTAAGTGACAACAGCAGCAGAGGTCAAAGGGGACACATTTCAAAATTAAGAAGCCCAAGAGCCTAATAGGATGGCTCCTCAGAAAAATCCCTTTCTCTTCTTTGTCTTCTGGAAGGAACGTTCAGATTTATTAACCAGATTGATTATCAAGTGGAAGTCATACACTGCTTGGATGGTCAGAATGCCCTAGGCAGTCTCCAGTCCCGGGTCCCGCTTTCCAGAGCTGACCACATTCAACTCTTAATTCTGGTACTTTTTTGTCCATATTTTAAATTGATGCCTTTAGTTTTAAAATGATTCTCAGTTTATCAATTTTAGACATTAACTTTTTGTTAATTCTGGTAGTTAAGAAGGAGCAGTTCCTGTTTCGGAAGAGGAGGAATTAGCATCTCGAACTTCCCCTGCCCCTCAGCGTCGCCGCTCTCCTGCGTCCTCCTGATTTAACGGCATCATCATCGCTGTCAGCGTTTTTCACTGCTGAGCCAGGGTGTAGACTAGCCTTGTATTTCCTTTCACATGTACCTGTGTGTATTTCCTTGCTTGGTTTTCTATGTCCCGATCACAGTTTTTTTTAACAAACTCTCCAACATGGCTGTAAAATCCCTCTCAATACTGTTCTTGACTATGTCACATAATCTGTCATTTCCATCCCCACCTTATCCTTTCGGAGCCCTTCATCCTCCCGCTCACATCAGGGCTCTCAGTTATCTTGGCTTTCTGCGCAGCCATTGCTCTGGGCCTGCCTTTTATCCCTCTTCGTGTAGCTCCCCAATTTCTTGGATCCCTCTTCTTTCTCTTTCTAGATGTAGTCCCTCATTTTGATGTAACTCATCCTCCAGTAACATCCTGAGGAAACAGTTTATGGGAGATAAGTTTTTTGAAACTTTGCATGTCTGAAATTAACTATGTTCTACCTTCACATTTTATTAATGGTTTTGTTGGATATAACATTATAGGTGGACAATAATTTTCCTTCAGAATTGTGAGGACATTGCTCCTCGGTAGGGCATCTACAAAGCTGAACCATCTGGAAGTCTTGAATCCTTGTATGTGACTTTATCCCCGTTCCCTCTGGGAAGGTTTTGGGATCTTCTTTTACCCCTGAGATCCTCACCAGGCATTAACAGCCCCAGCAATGAGAAGCACCACTTCCTTTTTGCATCTTTTTTCTAGCTGATCTTCATCATCTTATCCCCTCCACTGTGCACACCAGCTCAGATTCCCACTGAACAAGAGAAAGTGTCTGCAGAGTTCTCTTATCTTGACGTGGCTAGTTGTGACAGCTGGAGGGAGTGTTCATCTTCTCCACAGCTCAGTTTGCTGCCTGTAGCAAACATGAATAATTCTTCCTGGCAGATTCTGACAAGAAGTTGTTTTGTTGGCTGAGTATTGAGTTAACTAATTGTTCCAATTACATCCATCCAGTGTTGGTTTTAGCTACAAGGTTGGACTCAGGCATTGCTTCTGGCTCATAACATGGTAGTGTATGTGACTTTAAACTAGTCTCCCCCCAACAAAGCAAACAAACAAAAGCAGCCCAGCTGTGACGTAGCTGATAGCAAGGGAAAAGCTCATTCACCACACAGCTAAGCTTTTTGGTAGGTCTCCTGACCTGGTTGTTCCAGAGCTTCGTTTCCACATAAAATGAATCCAAATCCAAATATCACTTTCATTGTTTTTTTTTTGTTTTTGTTTTTGTTTTTTACAAATTCTGTTATCATGGACAAAAATTAAAAAGTGGTCCAGCATTTCCCTTAATTCTGTCCCTCATTTATGTTTCAGTTAAGCTACCTTAGCCCTTGTTCCCCAGATCAGGGTTTATGACAAGATTGTTGAACATTCTCTAGGCTCTCATGGGGTGGTGCCAAGGCCAGCCTAGGACAAATTCCAGGCTACTAACAGCCATTCAGGGAGGTCTGCCATCTGTTGCAATGAACAAATGCTTTTTCTGTGCCTGCTCTGCAGTACTTAGTTCTCCAGTTTAAAAACAAACAAACAAACAAACAAACAAAAAACCTATCTGAGGATGGGCAGCAGCTACTTGAGTAGGTATTGTTATTGAAACCTATTTTTATTTATTTAATTGAAGAAATGATTTCAGTTCCCCCTCTTCCCCTTCTCTCTACCATCTGGTAACCACTAGTCCATTGTCCATGTCCATGAGTCTCTGTCCTGTTTATAATCTGTTTTTAATGTATGAAGTTGATATGTTTGCCTAATCATACATTCTTTTAACAAATTTTTATTGAATGCCTACCATGTGCCAGGTACCGTGCCAGGTGCTTGGGTTATTGGTTGCAGTCTTTGTGGAGTTTCCATTCTAGCAGGGAGGTAGACGATAAAGTTAAGTAAATTATGTGGTGAGTTAGAAATGTCAAGTGTTATGGAGAAGAGAAAATCTGAGTAGGGCAGGGGGATATAGAGTTTGGGGTGTGAGGGTAAAAGTTACAGTATTGAATAGGATGGTCAAGGTACGCCTGAGAAATTGAGATTTGAGCAAAGACTTGTGGGAGGTGAGGGAGTTAACTAAGCTGCTATCTGGGAAGGGAGTATTTTGGGCAGAGAGAATGGCTTGAAGCAAAACCTGAAAGATGGGCATGTGCCTGAGGTAGATGAATGGGGGGGTAGTGTAGGAAAGGAAGTCTGAGAGGTTAGGTTAGTCCCAGGCCACATGGTGTTGCCCTCTGCTGCAATGTGGAAAGGTGCTGCAGGTGAAGTCTGCGAGCATCCCAGAGACAATGTCCACTGGGCAGTGTCGTAGGTAAGGCTGGACTTAGGGAGAGGAGTCTGGGCTGAAGATAAGACATTTGGGGGTCAGAGCATATAACTGGTATTTAAGCCTTGGGACTGGATGACATCACTCAGAAGGTGAGTTTAGATGGAGAAAAGGAATCCAAGAATTGCATGGTGGAAAACTCCCCGATGCCTTCAACTGTCAGACTGATCCAAACCGTGGGCCAGTCCACAGGCAGGGGGACTGTTCTAGAATAGAGATCAACTTTTCTTCGTTTGAAATTTTTCAATAGGAAAAGTTTGTGGGGGAAAAAAGAAGTCAAAATTTAAAATATACTTTACTGCCAAAGATAAATTAGCCTCAGAAAAAAGATAGAACCAGGCAACTCCTAAAGTTTCAGATCTGCTCATTTTTCTCCAGTAGCAGCAGGATTTTAATCTCATTCTAGATTTTAGAGAGCATCTTTTCAAGGACGGATGAGGATTAAGAGTGGGGACACCAGGGAGTGCTGATTACCTACTGTGTGCCAGGCATTATGCTACATGCTTTCACGTACATTGCAGACATTATTACCTTTGACGAGACTTCTCTCTCCCCTGGCAAATTCTTTGTCATCCTTCAAATTTCGGACATCTCTCCCCTCTCAGCAGCTTTCCCCAACTCACACTCTTATGCTCCTACTGACTTGGCTGGGTAGCCATTTTCTTATAATTACTTGTTTGCCTATCTGCTGCTTGAGCGAATGAATTAAATGAGAGTGAGAAATCTGTGCCTTTAGCTCCAGTGGCCAGCAAAAAGTCTGGCACACTGAAAGCACTCAATAAATAAGGGCTGAGCTGATGAATATCTCATGTAATCATCACCCTTCAGGGTGGTTATTATTATCCTCATTTTACTAATTGGTTACTTGAGGCTCAGAGAAATTAACTCACCCAGAGTTTAAAAAAAAATAGATTAAATGGCAGGGGTAGGTTTCTGCACTGCTTGCAAAGCCACTGTACCCCACTGCTTTAAAAATATGTCTCCAAAATAGTATTGGTGGTATGTGAGACTTAGCTATACAAGCACTGCTCAGATACTCCAGTATTCTTGTCCGAAGTCTAGATTTCTGATTTTCCTGGCCCTCGTGAAATTCATATATGAACATCAACGTAGAGGACAAATTGAAAGTTTAAATATGTTTCCTGTAGGAGCCATTAGGGATACCGAGAGATACGTTGCTTCTCTTGACTTTAGATAGTCTTAAATTTGTGATTTAAAAGTATTAGCTGAGAGAATGGGCAAATCTATAGAGACAGAAAATAGATTAGTGGTTTCCTAAAGCTGAGGGGATACGGATGACTGCTAATCGGTGTGAGAGGTTTTTTTAAAAATAAATTTATTTAAATTAGTTTCAAGTATACAGTACATTGGTTAGAAGAGGAGGTGACAAAATGTTCTAATATTATATTTTGGTAATGGCTGCACAACTGAATATACTAAAAACCATTGACTTGGCATACTTGAAATGAGTGACCTCTTTAGTAAGTTAAGTATATCTCAGTAAAGCTGTTTTAAAAAGTATTAGCTAAGAATAGGAAATGATTGGTCATCAGATTTTTCCAGCATTCTTTCAGAATAAAGTAAATTGAGTAGCTTATATATATTTGGGTTATTGTCTCATTATGTTCACTCTTAGAGGAAAACTCTAACTCAGTATAGCTGGGTAGTTTGGGGAGGCAGGTGGTTTTGGTCTTTATATGTGTGTGCCCTTTCAATTTTAGCTGAGTCATTCAGATGAGGCCATCAGTGTCCCCTAGCTCTGAGCCTCCTTCCTTCTGGGCAGCGATAATGGTGAATGTGCTCAGGCAGTTTTGCCAAATTACCAGCTGAGCCTCACAGTGATGGGAAGAGCATCATGAAGCCACTGGCACCTCTAGAGAGGGTCACAGACTCGCAGCCTGCTCTGCTGGCTTTGGGGCAAGGAGCCTCGCTCTCCAGCAGAGAGAGTGATGCCTAGGTTCCCAGAGCAAATGGTTAATAGCGTACAAGGATGAATCAAGGAACTCAGTAATCTGCCCTTTGTGTTTGTGTCTTCAGTTGAGTGCATTTGTTTTGTTTTAATTCCCATAAACCACCTATGCGTGGCAGGGTTGGCTAGCTTTGTTTCAGCAGATCTTCGTCTCCCAGGGCTCCTTTTTCAAAACTGTGACTCCTTCGTCTCCCAGGGCTCCTTTTTCAAAACTGTGACCGTGACCCACAGTCATATATTTACATTGTGACCCATCATGGGTCATGGTTATAAAGGCAGATGATCTGAGGGGATCCTAGAGTGCAGAGAAACTGGATTCATTCACGTTCAGCCATCCCTCTGCAGTGGGATTGGGTAACAGGAACCTTGTAGAATAATCTACATTTCTGAGTGAAAAAGCTGCTTTAGCAACCCTGGCTAGCAGATTAAGGAAAGAGACTCAATTTACCATTTTCTCTTGCCTTAGAGATGGAGGGTGGGAATTCTCTTTGGTGGTCAGTGATGCAATGGGTAAAAATCTTCCATTTATGAAAGAGAAGCTATGTTGTGGTTATACAGCTTGCTCAGCTGTGGATACATCTATGAAAACCATTTCCTGTGTGAAGTCGAAAGAAAGTTTTCTGATTTCCCTACCAAACTACGTGGGAACAGATCCTTCTCTTTGGTAAAATCCATTGCATTGCCTTAGCAAAGTGACATCGTGGACTCAGGTTAAAACCACTCCCTTCTTTTGATCACCTCTGCAGATAATTGCTCCCAGGGCTCTTTAAATCCTGGATTGAGGGGCGCTGTGATGGGGACGGGCTGACGCTGATGATGGTGTGCCCTGGCTCTCTGAGGAGAAGTGCGAGCTGCCCTGTGGAGGGGGGCAGGTTGGAGTCTGAGCCTCAGTGAGTTGCCCATTGAGTTAGCAGGATTATGGCTTCTAAGAGGCCGGAGAAGATACCCTGGCAACTAAATGAGCAAGCTATGTAGCAGATGCCACTGTAAGAGGATTTGGAGTCAGGCCCCAGCAGGAGCGCCAAGTGCTAAAAATGACCTTTCTTACCACGTCAGCCTCGTTTATGAAAGGACCACAGAACACACTCCCCTCCACACAGAACTCTGAGGTGTCAGGAATCACAACTGTGTCCAAGGTCCATATCCTCCTCATTTGGAATTTAGCATTTAGTAGCAGTGAGAAATTTGGGAAGGAAGGGAAGTAATTTTGCAAAATGTATTCTGGCCAGCTCATATGAGTTTCATTTAAAGTCATATGGTTATTGTGCTTACCCATTTCTAGAAAGGAGCACAGGCATGACTAGTTCTCAGTGAGGTCTCTGTGATGTCAGATTAGAGGAATAGTTCTGGTCTGGCTAAAGACACCCCCACATCCTGAAACTTTAACCTGATCTCAACCTGGCGGTGCCCAAGAATTTAAAGTTAAGTTTATGTTGACGTCCTCAGATTGTTTTCATGAGAAGATAGAGACCTGCCTGGGAGAAAAAGGAAGCTGAACATCAAAGGAAGCACAGAATGACGTTTGAGAAAGCACGCCAACTCCCTAATCAGCAGTTCGCCAAACAACCCGTAATGGAGGCCCATTTATCTTTCTGCCCTGTGCTTTGCTTCTCACGTTAGCTAGTTTGAGAGAGGTGCTGTTTGCTCAACTGCGTTTTCCTGATGGGAGTGATCAGGGTGAGTATGGCTCCTGCCCTCAGCCCAAACAGGTAGGCTGCAGACCCGCCCAGACCAGCCTGGCTTAGCACTGTCACAGGAGAAAGCCAACAAAGCTCACTGTTAGAGAGGTCATTGATTTGTTAGCTGCCACATCCTGATTCTGCCTCGTCTCTTCTTTGCCTCTGTGGCTGGGACTGTTTGGGAGCCCATATGGAACCAGTATCTGGAAAACAAGCTGTGCCCTCCTCAATTGAGCTCCCAGGGTTCTGCATAAAGAAAAATGTCATTATGGGCTTTGTTAGAAGCTGTATTTAATAATTCCTTTAAAATTCTGTCTCAGACATGTAAATGGCCTGTTGGTCAATAAATTATTCTCCCCAGCTGTGCCTGATCCTACAAATTAAAGCAACAGCAGTTTGTAACTCAGGGGGAAGCGTTCCCCTCCCCAGGCATAATCCTCGTTGCCAATAAACTGGATATTTCCTCCTTGGAGAGCCCCCAGGCCTCTTCACTCCCCAACTGCTAGAAAATGGAGGCCCTTCCCTGGTTTGCCAT
>NW_006433950.1:8409299-8414888 GCF_000325575.1 Pteropus alecto
GGAAAGATACAAGGAAGGAAATTGCTGGAACAGAGGCAGAAAGGGATGTGGCATTATCTCTTTCCCAGGGAATGAGATGAAACCACATGAGAATGGAACAAAAGAGAAGGGAAATTCAGAAATATCATTTCCTAGAGGTCTGATGGGCGGACCAGAAGGGTTTTCTTTGCCACTGACCTCCATGTCACTTAACCCTTACACATACCAGGGTCCCAGGCCTTTGAGAAGAGTACTCAGGTCTCTAGGTGAATGTTTCCTGTGGGCCAGAGACCTCTGTTCTTGCCATTGGCCTGTCCAATCCTGGACTCTGCTGATGATCCATAACCCTTGGCCCCTTTTCTAGTTAGTGCTCTTTCACTTTTTAGAGATTTTCTTATAGCCAGAGCTTTATGATCCCTTTGAGATTTTCGCTGTGTCCTTGGACATGGCCAGGGTATGATAGAGTGAGGCACCAGAAATGAGCAGTCAAAACTCCCTGAGAGTATTTTATCCTCCATATTACACATTACTTAGAAATTAATTACAAAGGGGAGAATGTACCTTTACAAATGAGAGCTAGGGCCATCACCACCTTACCCAAGCGACCACAGTTAGCATCTTCAATCCTGGACTGACCTAACACTCTGTGCCCGTCACTATATGATGGTGCAGTAAGAAGTACTCAGCCTCATCTATGTGACATACTTAGCATAGGAAACAGACCCTAAACCAGCAATAGTATATAGGAAAACCAACCTGGACTCAAAAATCGAGAATTCCATCAATGACCAAAAATCAAACAAAACAATAGGTAGGAAACCATGCTAGATTTAAAGATTAAAGGAGATCAAGGAAATTTCAATAAAGCAGGAAAGTTTCCTAGACACGTTATGAAGATATAGAGCAGCTGAAATCAAATCAGACACACTTAAGTGTAATTCATTCTTGGATTGGCATAAGAGCAATAAAATTTAGTAAAAACCATTTTCTATTTGCAGGAAAACTGAAGCTGCTGTTATTTGCCAGCTTTCATTTCACCTTTTGCTGCTAGATGCCACTTTTTTTTCTTTTTTTTTTTTTGGCACTGTATCAACGTCAATAATAGATTTAAGAGTACTCACAATTTCGCAAGCCACAAAATGTTTAAGATCATTTGGAACTTCTTGCGTTGCCTCTGGTTTTCCACTTTCCTGAGCCCGATGTCCCATAGAATGCTCAGCGCAGGTTGGGAAGTAAATAGAATGTAAACTCTCTCCCTCATGTACCACTGGCTTCCAGTCCATTTCCTTGAGTGGTCTGGTCTTAGGCTTTGGGGAGATTACTTAGAGATTTACACAGGTGGAGAATGAACTTGGCCCAGAGATTGGGGCTTTACTTTTCATTCTTAGGGATTTTAGCCAAATCCAAAGAAGATCTGAAAGAAAACAGTGGTTCCAAACAGGCAGTTCTCACTGAAGAATTAGCATCATAAACTTTCTTCCTGTTCCTCAGGGAAGTGCCATGCCAGTTCTAGACCCGTGTCTGGCTCTGGAAAATAATCCATGTATGAGCTACCAAGAAGTCCGGCCTTGTAAGCAAATGACAGATACTGAGGAAACTGCATATATCTGCCAAAGAATCTTTGTTTCAAATAAATTGCATTTTAATGATTATGCAAATTATGAGATGGAAGGCATAGACTTGAGCCAGGTTCTGTGTGTTGAAGTTCTAAGTGAAGGTCAGTAGTGCTTCCGAGCGTATATGTTGACCCTGTCCTTGCTGGTGTAATGTTGGAGCTACCTTGACTGGCCTGTCAGCTCAAGTATAGTGTTATGAGAAAAAATTGTTTTGAATAAGTCCATTGTCAGGTCACGGGGATTTAGTTGGTTAAACATGTAGTGATCACGTACCCTGGCAAGGCTTTGTGCTGCACTGTGGATGAGTCAAGGGTGAGTAAGACTCCCTGTGGACAGTGAGCTCCAGGACAACAAGGGAAATAAAAATGCACCCCCTCCCCCCAAAAATCTGCAGTCGTAGAAATTGGAGGCTGGAAGGCATCTCAAAAGATTATCCCCATCTCTACCATCAATCAGCAAGATGGAGAAGCAGGCTGGGTGTCAAAAGCACTGAGTTCTAGTCCCCCATTGTGAACTGAAGCAGGTTTCTTACCCTTCTTGGGTTTTAGTTAACTCATTTCTAAAATAAAGAGGTTGGATTAAACAGCCTCTAAGCTGCTCCCTCTTTGTGCCTTCATAGTATATTACGATTTGTCTATGATGAGCTCCTCTATTAGATTTTCTCCTTGAAGCCAAAGATTATGTCTTCTATATTTTTTTTTTGCCTCGAGTTCCAAGCACAATGTCTGGTATACAGTAATTTCTCAGTAATCTCTGTTGGATGAATACAATGAATGAATGGCTCTACATGTATTCCCAAACCTAAAATTCTGGTCTGTGGGACAGCGGTTGCCCGAGGCTGATTTCGAAGATCATGGGGAAAGATGTTCCCATTTTCCCTTCACAACCAGTTGTTATGTCCTGCCATCCTTTCTATTTCCACTTAATAAGTTATCTTCCCAGCTCCTTTCCAGTACCTCTTATAAATAACAGCAGGATTCAAGCACCTCGCTCAGGGTGGCCAGATAGAGCGGTGTTCTTGCTACAAAACTAATCAAATGGATTGGGTGAGTCTGAGTCAAATCAAATCTGTTGGGTGAATCCGAGTCCAGGCTCTTGGGGCTGGAGCAGAGAAAACGCGTTAATGTAATATCTTTGTGAAGGACTCAACAGCATGGAGTTTGTCATTTAGTTGCAATCAGTTTTGTTAAACTTAACATTTCTGTAGCTAAAGAGAAGCAGAATATAGTTCTCGCAACTTATCAGTGTAAACTTTGAATTCAGAGAGGAAAAAGACAACTGTCATTTTGCCTTTTTTGTCCCTTTTTTTTCTGAGTTTCTGAACCTTTTCCATATGAGTGTCTGGTGTTGGTATAGGTCAGTGGGCTTGGTGGAAAGGGAATTGAAAATAATTGCTGATTGATGGATAACTGGGCATAATACAAAAGAAATAAGAGTCTAGTAAGAGTCTCTTTCACCAGTATGCCTACTGCACTCAGCCGGCCATACTGTCTCGTGGGAAGCCAGCTGGTTTGACAAAGGCTGTGCTCCTCACATGGAACTTACGGCAGTAAGGTCAAGAGAGTGGTGTGACATTCAGGAGGAGGTGGTTGAAATGTCATTGTTGCATTGAGAACATCTTGGCAACAATATTCTGCACATGTCTGATAGAACATTCTGGGTGTAATCTGTGAGTAAGCCACCACATGGTGTATTTCTTTGGACTTTGACCTGCAACAGGTGGATGGGAATTCTCTTGAATGAAGGCCTGTGGTCCTCTGTGACATTGCTCACCACACTTTAGAACCAAGACCAGAAAATCCACAGCTGGTGACAGGGTAGTCTGCTCAAGCCAGCTTTCTGGCCATACCTTGCCTTTATGGCTTAGGATCCAGAACAAAGAGCAGTCGGTGGTGCCTGAAGCTGCACTAGGTCCTGCTGACAGCAGAGAGGTCTCCAAAGGAATTCTGGCCTCCCGCTCTCCACAGCTTTTCAGTCTACACAGCTGCCCAGTGCCCATGGGAACCCAGCATTGATTTACTTGCTAACTAGCCACAGTTTTTAGAAAGAGAAGTGCCACTGCGGTGCCCTCTGCAGTGCCCTCTGCACTGTACCTTCACGGCATGGAGAGCCAGCAGCCCCGCCCAGCAGCTGGTTCTTTCTTGCCTGCCCCAGCTTTCCCGAAAGCCTGCGCGATGAACCTACCAGCAGAGAACGAGCCAAGGTCCTGGTGATTCTGCCTTCCTGAAAACTGCTGGAGACGGAAGACTGAATGATGCCACTGAAGCCTCATGTCAGGGCAGGAGAGTGACTGTGAGAGCTCGAAAGCCTGCAGGGATCCCACATACCAGGGTCCAGGAGGAAAGTGCTGGTCTCAGTTATGATGAGCTTGCATGTGTTCTGGCTGCCACTGTAACTGTCATTCCCTTTGATTTAGCCTCAAATAAAAGACAGGTAGTTTTGCTTTGAAGACTGTCGAATTAGGAAATCATAAACCATGTTAATGATCCAGTGAAGCTTTCCCTTAAAGCTAAATAGCACAGGTGAACAAGGCAAAGGGGGATTATGGCTTTTTGCCTTTTCTAGAACCCTCTTGACTGCTATGCAGCAAAAAATCTCTCTCTCATAGACTTCTGAAAATGACTTCTGGAAAAGGTATATGATCTGGGAATACCATCAGAGCTGTAGGCTGAGGGACAGAGATGGTGTCCACAACCTTTGCTGCTGCATAGATAAAATGGGGACCCCTGGGTGGTCGAGAGCTGCTTGGTAAATACACATAGAAATTACTCTCTTAGAATTCCCCAGTTTAAAAGTGTTCTGAACACTTTTTATCCTACAGAGATCTGATTCTCTCCCACAAATTTGTTCTGTGATCCAGGTGACATTGTTGGCTTTACCAAGTGCCCACTGTTTGCAGAACTATATCCATGTTCTCTACAGAGATTTGGAGTGTCCTCAGAGAAAGCATGCATGCCCAAGGAAAATTATTTTTCTCCTCAATATCTTAGTTAGATCCCCTCAAAGTAGAACCTCAGATAAGACGCTGAGTGCAGGTGGGTTATTCGGGAATCCATCCTGGGAAGCAGGGTGAGGGGTTGGAACGAGTTAGGGAAGGAGGAAAAGCTAGTACAAGAGTGCACATCAAAAGCCACAAGGGCTCGATCCACCAGAACTTTTTAGAAGCATTCAGAGTACCTCCCAAAATTGTCCGTGTGAGGACAGGAGGCTGGGCCATTTAGTCACCATTTAAATGAGGGTGGCCCCACTAGCACGAACTCTACCATGTCTAGGCAGTGCTGTGACATGCAGGCAGGGTCAAAGAAGGCCCTGAAGCCGGAAATGGAAAGCCTCCAGGTGTGCGTGCTTTTGGCAGGATGCTGTCAGCAGTGACTCGGAGCTTGCTCAGAATTGACCTGTGCAGGGACAGCTGAAATGAGAGTCCTCAAGCATCTGTCAGGGAAAGGATTCCGTGCTATAATAGGAAAAGAAGGGGATGTGATAGAAATATCACCAGGAGATAGCTTCCTAGAGGAAGTGGTTTCTAAGCTGAGACAAGACCAGATGAATGGGAGGGAGGCAGGTAGAGGTGAAGTGCAAGTTCAGAACTGTATAGATGGAGCGTAGATTGCAAGAGTAGGTATGGTGAGAAAAGATCGGGAAAAACTTTGCAAGTTAAGGAGTTTAGACTTATAAGAGCAATAGAGGTTCAGGAAGATACATTTAAGCAGTAAGACGTGATAAGCTTTGTGGTTTAGAAAATACACTCTAATGGCAACATGTAGAATAGATGCCAGGATGGAGCAGTGAGTAAGGGTGGGACAAAACAGACATCAGGGAGACCAGTGAAGAGGCTACTGAATTATCCAGATGAGAGATTATAACAATGAGAACCAAGGCAGTAGCAGTGAGGCAGGTGAGAAGTGAAAAGATTTGAGACACATTAGGTTTCTAAATCCCCACTGATGCTCTGCTCCTGGTAAATATTTGTGTGTGTGTGTGTGTGTGTGTGTGT
>NW_006433950.1:8414912-8430196 GCF_000325575.1 Pteropus alecto
AGAATTTTTAAAATGTGAATTGAAAGCTCATAAAGAGCTGTTTGGAAAATTCTTAGGCAAATTGAGAAGTAAAATAGCTGTCAGAAAATATCTCAAGTAAATTCTCACCTTAGAGGCAAGATAGCACAGTTTATACCACTGGGCGTCAGAAAAACCTTACTTTGTCCTGGATCTACATTTTCTATTGGTTTGACCTTTGTTGTATCATTTTAACCTCTTTGAACGTTGTTTATTTGTCCAACTCAAAATGAGGATGAGGATGCCTGTCCAGCCTATTCTGAGTTGATATTAAGCTAACAGCATGTTGTCAGATATGACCACAGTAGGGAAGCTGACATCCTCTAGACCTTCATAAATACGGTGAAAGTAGGGAGGGAAGTTGTTCGGCCCAAGAGTCTTGTGTGCAGTGTAGACACTGGCCTGTGAGCTCATCCAGGGCAGAGGCAGTGACCATCCCCCACCGGCACTGTGCTGCAGGAAGGTGGGGTTTCAGAATGGTTAGTGCGACACTAGATCATCTCGATGCCTCCTCCAACTCTGAGACTCAGTGTCTTTCACAGGCGATAGTGAGAACAGATGAGAAAATAGCTGTGAAAGCACTTAGAGAATCAGCATTCTAGGCAAGTGAAAGGTACTTTATTGATGTTATCAGTAGACCTTGTGGTGTTAGTCAGAGAGTTTTTAAATGTTTCAACTCCCTTGTATTTCCCAATGAAGCAGGAAATAACTTCCAGTTTCCTGCATGCTGGTGTATAATTTGTCTTAGTTTCATAAAGAAACTAAAACTGCGTTCCTTCCATAGTTCGTTCCCCTAATATCACCTTCTTACTAACTAGCTGCATTCCGTTGTTCTTATTTTGTCTCATACGTTTAACATTGACTGGAAACACTTGACCTGCCAGGACTTGAACTTGAGCATATGGGGTTTCCCACAGTCTGTGATGGCAACACCAGCAAATCAAAACAGGCTGTGCGTTCCCGCTTTCGGGGTGAGGGATGTTCTCCACCTCCTGGGAAAAACCAGGGCCCTGACTCACAGGAGTTGGAAGGAAATTGATCTTAGAGTCCTTCTAAGATACTGTGACTTCTTGATCATCAGTCTTGGGATCTGGCTTTCTTTCTCTTAAAAGAATCCCTTGGGGCTTTAGTGCACAAGTGATGACACTGATTCAGTATGGCTAACATTCATTGCACCTTTACTGTGTGCCAGGTGCTGTGGTAAGCACTTTACATATGAGATACACTACAGCCTCATGAGTAAGTGTTCACTTTGTAGATTAGGAAACAGAGGCAGATGTGGTTAAATAACTACCTAAAGTCAATTAGAGCTGGAATATGAACCTAGGCGTGTGATCCTAAAGCCATGCCTGAACTGTGCTGTGCTTCTCCCTCCCTGCAAGCAGAGACCTGTCAGAGGATTTCATATCCCCGGGTCCTTAGAGCGGTCAGAGATGTTAAGCAGGGTAAGTGCATTAGAAGTCTGATCTGCTTATGGTGTTCTCTACACCAGACCGGAAGCACTCTAAATACGAACATGGCTCCCAGTGAGGTAAATAGCTCAAATATAGGGAGCCCCGTGCCTATCAGAACAACCATTAATTGAGAGATTACAATTTTCACACTGCATATTTTATGTTTTTCCTTTCCTTAGGTTAAAACGATCAAGTGGCATGAGTAGCCTTTTGGGGAAAATTGGAGCCAAGAAGCAGAAGATGAGCACCCTAGAGAAGTCCAAATTGGACTGGGAGAGCTTCAAGGAGGAAGAGGGCATTGGTGAAGAGTTGGCCATCCACAATCGAGGGAAGGAAGGGTAAGAAGAAGATTCTGTTCCTCTGAAAAATCCTAAGAACTCAAATAGTTTATTACAGATAGGCCACCCAATTTTTAAAAATGTGAGTGCTTTGGTTTGTCAGCAAAGCTCTGTTCTAATATGGGGCAGGTTCCAGTGGTGAGAAAAATGCCAGAGGTGACAGGAAGGGAGAGGCATGTGAGCAGCACTTTTCTCAGGGGCAGTCACGTCTGCCAAGCTGAATTTGCTGAATTACAGCTCCTGTGAACTGTAAGTCACCTCGTTTATTCATGTGGTCAGATGTGGCTCACTGTATCGGTCTTGGCCTGACCTGAATTATTTGGCCTTCTGAGAAACCAGATTAGCTCAAACGCTTCAAAAGCAGAGCCAACAGAGTGCTTAGATGTCTTTGAATTATCGTGGGATTTTTTTTGTCCATGTCATTACAGCCCAGGGTGGGGCTTCACCCTTGGCTTCAATCTGTGTGGCATGTCAGTCCTCAGACAGCATCCAGGCCATCACTTGCACTCCCTTCCTCTTCACTTTGGAATATGAAGAGTATGTCCATACACTATGTAGTTAGGAATATCAAGAAAGCCACAGTGTTCAGTGAGTATTTAGGAACCTCAGAAGGAATTAAAAAGCAAAGTTACTACAGAAGTGGGTCCATGGCTCAAGGTCAACAATCCCTGCCCCTAACAGTGAAAGGAAGTGTTGTGTGGCCCACCAGACAGCCCTGGCTGTTCATCGCCCTGCCCCTCACCCGTAAGGGCTCTCCCTGTGGCACACTGCATCTCTGAGGCTCAGCTCCTTCACCAGTAAAACTGGGGTAATGATAGCACCCTCGGTGGTTGTAAGGAGATAATATATGTAATATGTGTACAACACGTGTAATATACATAAAGCCCTTTGCAGAGCACCTGTCACATAAAGGTCTGCATTAAGTGGTAGACATTAGGGTTATTTACAAGCTAAACTGTAATAAAGACAGGTGAGGGTTTATTTTGTGGGTCATTTCTAAATTAGGCTTTAAGATTATTCGAAGCCAATTATTTGAACTTGGAAGCTGATCTGTGTGTTTCAAAAAAAATTTGTAATGACTTTTCAAGCTTGTTTAACTACCAGACTTCTAAGTCAGTGTGTCAAAGATGGAATGCCACAGGACGGAGGTGGAAGTGCCAAAGCCAACTTGAGAAGGCCCAGGATAAAGCCCAAGCAGGAGTTAATGTTATGTAGAGAGAGCCTCTGCCATTTGCCCCAACCTCCCCACCCTTGGACTCACGACTCCCTCTCCTCCACGTTCCCCTCGTGATCTAAGGCAGCAGAAAACTGCCAGAGTGTGCTACACTCTGTCGTTTCCCTTGGTATTGATTATATGGGTTGGACAATGTTCATTCTGCTTGAGTTAATAGACGTCTTATAAAAGTAAGGAGTGGTGCTGTCGAAGATAAGGGAGAGTTAATAAAATGTACACTAGAAGAGAAACAGGATTAAAAAAGACATCTGCCCCATGAGGAGGCCTTTTCAGGCAATGGAAAATTGAGTAACAGGGAACAACTAACAGCATGCAGCTTTCAAGTGCTCTGTTTTTCCCTCCTTCTCTGAGACTTTTCCCCAGATGATTCCAGGGACCTGATCCTGTTTTTCCAACGCAGGTCTGATGACTTCTGTGTTCTGCCTTGGCTGTTCTCACCTGCCCTCTCTAGCACCCACCCCCACACCTCCGCTCACTTGCTTTTCCCAACTTCTGCAGGAAGATCAGAGGGCCCAGTCCTTCATCTGGGGAAGGTGCTTAGTTGGCTAAACATGAGAGGCCTCTGGAGGGGTCCAAAGTTCAGGTGACATAATCACTCCTGTACAGAGCTGCTAAATCAAGAGTCTGAATCTTTAAATCGCTCCTTAGGGGCTTCTCATGCGCAGCAAGGGTTGAGAATCACTTAGAACACAGCTCTGAACTCTAGAGATGAGAACAAGACAGCCAGCTGCTGGGTGAGCTTTTCCAGCACATAGGTAACTAGAGAGCTGACTTCAAAACAGGGGATGTTGAGAAGGGCAAGATTTCTGTTGTGAAGAGCGCCCAGTGTCACAGCATTGAAGGGAAGCACAAGAACCAAACCTGTAAGGTCTGTCTGGGCAGAGGCAGGTCAGGCCCCCAGATTCTCCTACACAGATGCCGACGAGGGCAAGGCATCCCCTAGGGTGAGGACCCTCTGCAGAATGTGTGGAGAATCCCAAGTGTGCCCCGGGGATGATGTGATCTTCGCTGAACACAGAAGCAGGAAAGGTCACATTGATGATATCTTTAAAAAGCCACCTCTGAGTAGTGATTGGCCTCTGCCATATTTATTATGAGAACATGACCTTTTTATGAACACTATATTTAAATTTATCTCATATACAAGAATTCAGGTCATGGCTGGTGGTAAAAATATTTCTGTTATGCAGTCCTGATTAAAATAAGGTTGGATTGAGGTTAAAAGATTATCGTGCTTTTTGCGTTTTGATGGTAATTCCAGTTCAGTTCCAGCTTCTTACCCCGACATTCCAGGTCCTCCCTGAGTCGTCCCCTGCCCTCCTTATCCTCTTCTCCCCTGCTCATGGCAGCCGGGCTCAGTAGTGCTCCTCCAGACCCTCCTCCATGATGGGCTGGATTCAGGTGCCACCCTCTACAGTGGCTCTACCCCAGGAACCCTCAATCCCATCGCCCCATTTGATTTTCTTTGTCACACTTATTACCAGCTGGTGCGTGTTGTTGTGTTTGGTTTTCTATATAGTAAGCCCCCAAGGGCAAGATCTGGCTCACCACTGTCACCAGCACCTAGAAGAGCTCTGAGCCAGAGCAGGTGCTGAGCGCCTTGCTCTCTCAGAGCCCATCCCACTGGGCAGCTTTGGTTTGGAGCCTAATAGGGTTAGAATTAACCACCCAGAAAAGAAGGGCACGATACATCCAAATGATGTCTCCACCTCCGCATGATTTCGGTCAGCAGAGTTGGTTAAAGTGCCTCTACCAAAGATGCTTTCCTCTGAGCCCACACTCCCAGCCTAGTCGAGCATTTCAAGATCATTGTCAGCAGTTTGCACTGAAGGCGTTTAGCATTGCTTCCCTCTCGCCTGTAACCGATGCCACAGGCTGCTCAGCAGCATTCACCATCAGCAGTGCGTCTCTCCAGCACTGCTGAGGCGGAGGCCAGCAATCTTAGGGGAAGGGACCATGTGCATAGAAAAGGAGACACAGAGGCTTGGTCTTGGCTGCTGCTGGCAATCTAATTGAAGGTCATGGAGCACGATGATGGGAATCCAGGTGTATTTGTGATTTGGAGAGGCATGACAGAGAGACCAGAGAAAATAATTTTCTCTTTACAAAGACTGTCTCCGTGACCCCTCAGAGTCACAGTTTCAGAACGAGCACAGCATTTAGGTGAGATGAGAGGAAAGCAGTGGAGAAGAAAATTAAAATCACCACCCTTTCACTCTGGCCCTCAAGATGTTTGCAAGTCACATCTCTTCCACGGTGGGGTGAGAGACAGGCCTGTGCAATATTGGACAGATTGCTTGTTTAATTTGCATTTCTTTCTTTCTTTTTTTTTTTAAATTGCCTACAGCACCTGGTCTTCCTAGGTGGTCTCCCATCCAAGTACTAACCAGGCCCGACCCTGCTTAGCTTCCGAGATCAGAGGGGATCGGGCATGTTCGGGGCAGCATGGCCGTAGACCCACTTGCATTTCTCAGAGCAAAAACAGTACATATTTTATACCCATCACAGAGCTTTGTTCTAGCTCTGAGTACCTCCATTGCTCATCGCTTCCTGGCACTGGGAATTGAAATTTACCCCTTTCCTTCTCACATTTGTGCTGTGCTGAAGGCACCCTGGCTCTCTGGAAGCAGACTGATGACCGCCCTGAAGCGTCCTCGGTTCTGTGCCTGCTTCAGAGTCCCCTGGACCTCCCTGCCTTATCTTTCCTGTCTGGCGGGCAGGAGGCCTCTCACGGGCCTGTGAGAGCGTTTGGAGGTCAGCACACCCATGGGACAATCTCACCCTCGCAGATTTGGGAGCGCGGGTGGCCGTCCCTCATTTGCGGTATGGGTTCCCCGCAGGAGGTGCTGCCATGCTCCCTGGAAGCGTTTTCTACCTTCACTTGTCCTCTTCCTTCATTTTTCCCCCCCCGCCTTGGCCTAGATCTCAAGAAAATTAGTGGCAGAAAAGTAATTTGTGTTGAAAGGTCAAAAAGATGTCAGAGCCTGTTGTGTCTAACCTGGTTCTGAAAGGAAAATCCCTTAGGTTTTGATGCTTTTAGCATATTTTATTAATGAAAGTGAAGAGCTGCTGCCTCTTAAATGGGCCCCATAAGGTAACAGCAGCAGGAAGGGAGGATGCCCCCACTCATACCCCAGCTTCCCAGTGGACTGGGCCGAATCAGCCTGGGTCCCCAGGGGTTCTGGACACAGGGCAGAAAAGCACCACTGCACTTGTCAGCTTGCGGTTCTGTTCTGGGACTAACCTGGAAACTTCCTGAGGCTCAGTATAAATAGGCCATCCACTCAGGCCGCCTTGGAGGAGGGGCCTTCCCCATGAGCATTTGGTCCCTCCGTCCCTGTTCCAGCAACCCCAAGTTCTGTAGCTTCGTAGTGATGCAGTCAAGTCAGAAGTGGAAAGCAGGAACCCCACAACGCTCATAGCTGTTTTGAATTTTGTTGTTAGCAAAGCACTTCTCACGGTTTTGTTGTATTGTCAGAGGGGTACTATCATTTTTATTCCTGTTTTACAGAGAGGAAATATAAGACACAGGAAATTAAGTATCTTGCCCAAAGTCACACAAATAGTAAATGTCAAAGCCTTCCTCATCTTCGGCATCTTTTTTCTTGGTGGCGCGGGTGTCCATGTCTAATAGAAATTGTATTCCTGGGCAGCTCTTGACATTAAACCAAAGCCATCACAAGGATCCCGTTAGCAGATATAGATGTCTATGAATGGGTGAAGTCACCAAACCTGCCCTGATGGCCTTTGTCTGAGTAGCCCTTGAGAATTCAGCTACATTGTGCCCCTCTTTGCTGCCCGAGGCCTTCTCTGAACCTGACTCTGCCTGCACCTTCCTCTTTAGCACCCAGCCTGGCCTCACTTTTGATAGTCTCAAGGTCGCTGGACCCAGTTTCGAGGCTGTTATTCCCACTCAGTGAGCATCCTAATTGAAGTATCACTTCTTCTTTAAAGGAAAGTCGATAAGGAAGGCCACAGATGCCCAAAGCCCCATACTGTACTTCCTGTCTCTGCCCCCCAGCCTACTCCCTCAGACAGGTAGCACTGGCTAATGGCTCTTTTGAAATATGCCCTCAATTCCCCTTGAGCCACAGTTCACCCCCTTTTTCCTGCTAGAACTTTGAGAGGTGCTTAAAGCACCCCTCTGTTGTCAGTGTGCACGCTAATCCCGGTCGCAGCCTTGCCGCAGAGCCGGTGGGCTGGAGTGGGGAAGGATGGTGGTGGTTGTGTGACAAAGCCCTTCAGTCGATTTTGGTTAATCGTCCCCACTAAATCCCAGAGGAGATTCTTTCAGGTGTCTGCCTTCCCACCAGTCTCCCCTGTTTTCTCTCTATATCAAAAGGGGTCCAGTGTCTGTGGCTTCTCTGTCCACCAAGGAATGTGAAATTCAAATCTAACAGGCCTCCTGGATTACACTTGCTCAATCTGACAACCTGAACCTGAGGGCTTATGTCAGACCTAGGAGTGGGCCCTGCCCTCCTGTTTCCCACCATTCTGACCTCTAGTTGGCAGTTTTGGTGCAGCTACCTAGTTCCCGATCTCAGACCAGGTGGTGGCTACGAGTTGCTGGTAACACCCATTAAGAGAGCTGACACCTGCTCTTGGATCTATTGACCTCAGGACCCTGAGGGAAGCTAGCTTCCCAGAATGATGTCAACAGCAGGCACTGCCTTTTTACTGAGCACCAGCTCTGCTATTGGCAAGGTTATGTGGCTTATATCAAGTCACACGGCCAGAAAGCGGCAGTCAGAATTCAGACTCAGAGCTGCCACCCACTCTGTAGTAAGCTGTAGGGCTAGTGGCTGCAACCTGGATGGAAAGCAGAGATGGACTGCATTTCATAGGGTGCAGTGAGAAGGAAACTGAGGCCCCGAACGCAGCAGAGGAACACAGGTTCCTAAACCTGGTAAGGGGCTCGCCATAAACGTAATGACCTTGTAACGACAGACAGGTGCACATTTTCCACAGTGCAACAAAAGAAAAATTAGTACAGAGATTCAATTATGTCTCCTATTTTCAATGGCAATTTTGTTCTCTCAATAGATTAATTAGCAGCAGTAATCCCCTCCCCCAGGCAAATCGAGGCACATTTTATGGTAAGAAGGAGCATTAAAATGCAGCTGTGTCTTTTCAAGCAGCCAACTTCGCCTGCCACATCAGCCCTGTTTTCCTTCCTTTCCTGCCTGGGAGGATTGAGGGAGGTCACCATGGCTGCTGAACTTAGCCGTGGATCAGGGAGCAGAGCACCGACCTCTTAAGGGGCCCTGTCTGTGGACTGTGGGTGGCAGAGGTGCTTGCTCTCATTCCCTTAGAGGAATTTAGGGAAAGGCTTCTTCTGTCATCCCCGTGGAAGCAACCTGGCCCCAACTGGGTGGAGGACATATGGAAAGGAGGGAGGGTGAGGGGAAGGAAAGAGCGGGAAGCAGTTAAGTACATCCTAAAGTGAGTGCTCCATGCCCCTCGGTTCATTTTCCTGTCACTGTAACCCTGTGAGGTAGCGTTTACCACCCTGTTTCCTCCATTTTCAGATGCATCTGATTTTACGTTTTGATGTATATATGCGGGATGCATAGCTTTCTCTCCGCATCAACTCGCCACACGGCTAAGGCCAGGAAATACGCCATCACTATTTTGCTGTTTAGAAAAATGAGGCTCAAAGATCTTCAGTCCTTGACCGGCGCGGCCCAGCCACTGCGGGGGCAAGCCGGGCTCTGCTCTCATGTCGGACTCCACCCCCGTTCTTTCCTTGAAGACTCAATGTTTTCACAGTTGCAACATTTTCTTGCCACCAAGCCTCTAATGTGCTTTGATAAGTTGTTGCTCTCTCCTTTCCATATTATTTCATTCACATCCGAACCAGAAACATCCTTGTTTAGACCAAACGCGAGTGGTTTGGATGCTACCGATCGTGGGCAGTCAATCGTCTGTTTGCCTTTGCTGTAACTGATGACCCCGCCGCCCACGTGGACCCATGTACACCTACCTGGGGGTGCTGAACGGAGCAGGGGAGGCACTTTCTCTTACTGGATTCTGCTGACAAACATGTTTTTCATTTTCTTCTAGGTATATTGAGCGGAAAGCTTTTCTAGACCGAGTGGATCACAGACAGTTTGAAATTGAGCGAGATCTCCGGCTGAGCAAAATGAAACCCTGATGTTAACGGGGAAAACCAATAGCTTAATCCTGTTTACAATGTGAGCTTCTTGTGCGTCTGTGAAATGTCTCCGAGGACTGTGAAATGTCTCCGGTGTTTCTCGACAATTTCCCAGCAAGGTCTTTTCTCCCACATTGAATTTCTGTCCTTGTATCTTGATCTCACGTGGTTTCATTCATTTTACTTTTAAAAGTTTGTCCTTAAAAAAATAAAAATAAAAAAATAAAAGTTGGTCCAATGAGAGGCTGGTAATGATGATGACCCTACTCACCTTCCCATAATTCTGCTGCAGAGTCCACCAGGCCAGGTCAGTGCATTCTAGGCCTGTCCAGCTGGCCGCAGTGAGGATGTGAATTTCTGGGCCACTTCCTGAGGTCAGCCTTGCCCCAGAGACGGAGGGAAGGAGGCCCCCAGTGTTGGTGGATCACCACGGCCCTGGGCGATTTTGGTCTCGGTTCCACTCCTGCTTCTCTCCTGATCTCTTTCTCTATTGAGATTCCTATCACTAGTATAAGATAAGGCTGAAAATAAGGTTACATTACTGCAGAATTAGGAATTGTTCCTACCTTCAGCCTTTTTCCTCTTCCCAGATGTGCTCCCACCTCGATAATTCTTTAATTTTTAGTTTGTCAAAGAAGACTCCGAAGGACTATTTCCTTTTTTGTACTCCTTAGGAAAACTTAAATCCCAAACTTTATATTAATAAAGCTGTAAACCCCACAGCCTGGTCCCGAGAGTGGGGGTGGTGTCCTGGGAGAACCAAGACTAGGGTTCCAGAGGGTTCCAAAGACTAGGGTCCACTTCCTCCCTGGACATCTGCCAGCTGTGTGACCTTGACCACAGCTCAGCTTTCTGAGCCTCCATTTTCTGGTCTGTCAGTGCGTGAGTAGCACCAGTACCTCACAGGGCTGAGACAAGCTCATGACACACCTGAGTGGCACAAGCACCATCTGCCCATCCAGTCCTCTACTATGTGGCCAGAAGCTCATGGAAACCAAGACCTGATTGTGCAGCCCTGTGTGGTTATAGACCTTATTACGTAGAAAGGTGGTTTAAGCTACATCTGAACACGCTGTCAGTTCACATCTGCTCCGATAAAGGATTCTAGAGGAAGTGATAGAGTGTTTTCAGGCCAACATCAGCACAGGTGGCCAGTGAGGCCTCAGTTATGGTCCTACACAGGAATTACAGGAAAATCCTTCATCCTAAGACCAGCCGGCGTTTTGATGAGGGCGGAGCATCCAGACCCACAGATGCCACCAGCCGAGGCTGAGATGCAAGTCCTGTTGTGTAGAACACTCTGTGCATCATCCACTGTTCACTGCCCTACGATGACTGTTGCCCTGACTTTTTTCTGAGGTTCTCAGTGCCTCCAGCATTCACTCCCTGTCACATAGTCCTTCATCTCAGCTGCCATTGTACAACTCATGAGGTGGCTCCCCTCCCAGTTTGAGGAACGATATGTAATTCTATAGAACAAATGGGGCTGAGCTCATTGTAAATTAGGGTTTTTCTTTTTAGCAAATTTTCCTTCGCACCAAGATTAAGACAAACACTGCGAGAGCCTGGTGGGTCCTTCGCACAGGTGGGTTTGCTGTTCCTGCTTTGCTCCCAGGCATGGAGAGAGAAGTCAGATATGTCCATGAGAATCCCAGCTGGTGCTTTGGCACTGCCGGTTTATTCATGATCCGGCCCTTACACAGGCTTCTCCTTAGTCCTGCAGAAAGGTTTCCTTTCAGCTGTCTCTTGATTGGCTGCGTCTTTTCCCAGCAGGTGTGCTGCACACATCTGATCTGCACTCGACGGTACACATCCGTGAGTCTGAAAAGCCCCTCCAGCCCAGCCCCGTTTTCTCGCAGACTGGCAGCTTGTCAAGGGATGTCAATGAGGAGCTGTCGCACCAGTCCTGCCAGATGCCATCCCTCCCAACGTTGCAGGTCTGTCCTTTGGAGTTCTCAGAGCTTCACATCGAAAACTCATTTGCCTTGACTTCAGCTTGCCTCCCTCTTGATCCACATGTCACCATTTTAAAAAAAGCTACCTGTATTGAACTAAATTTATCTTACCGATGAAGTGGCTTCCTCTGGCGGACACATGTGCCCGTGAGTGTGTATGCACGTGTGTGTATCGCCCTACAGTGAGACTTAAAAACCAGAGCAGGCTTTCATTTATGTGTCATTGGCCATAGCTGGGTCATCCAAGCACCCCTGGCTGTGGGGGAGGCTGCAAAAGCCTGTTGTTGAAGATGGGAGAAGTGTATGGAGGGTTAGGAATAGGTGATTATACAGACTTAAACTTTTCATAATAAAAATTTTTTTAAATTGTCCCAGAGAGGCAGAATTAGGCTGTGTATAAGGAAAGACCTTGACATGCTCTGACTGTTCCGGGACAAAATGGGGGTCCCCTGGAGCTCTGCTCCCCGCCTTGCAGGTCCGGCAGCAGCCAGGAACATAGTGGAGGGGTCCCCGGTCTAGGAAGAGCTGCTCCCCACTCCTGAGATCCTGTGCTTGATTTCTGTATCATCTTACTTCCCAGAATTTCAAGCACGTTCTCTGACCCTTATGTTCACTCCCGTCTGATGTGGATCAGATCCAAGGGACAGTGGAACTGGCCAGCAGGACGGATACTTGGGCATGAGCAGCTGGTCTCCAAATGAGTGGCTGCTTCTCGTAGGTGTAAACGAGGCCCCAGGAGGTGTGTCTTCTCAGCCCCGGCAGACCGTCCGCGGAGGACGGAGTGCTGTGGCTGTGGAGTAGAGTGTGCTGCTGCCAGCCAAGGGCGCAGGCGGAGGACTGGGGTGTAGGAGAGAATAGGAAGGAAATGGCGTGGCCACCTGGAAGCAGGCCTGCATGCCTCGGTGAGTGGTGAAGGGGGCATCCTATAGGCGCTAGAGGCGGGCCTGGGCCAACCTTGGCCTTCCTCTTGGTCGTCTGTGTTCCTGCCCGAGCCCCATCTGTGCCCTCGGTGGGACCTAACTTCTCAGCCAGCATCGCCACTTGGCCTGACCTCTTCCCACCCCACTCTCAAAAAGACAGAGCTGCGTCAACAAATGCCTGGCCTTTCTCAGTGGGCCTGCGGAGGCCACGCTGTGCGGCAGGGCTGATTGACGTGTGTTCATCTTCAGTCAGAATCACCTTTTTCATCAGAGTCTTGTTTGAACCATGGCAGACACCATCTAGCCCACAGTTTTTAAGAACAAATGGATAATATTTTATCGAGCTCTTCACATCCACATTTAGTGAAAACTAATCTGCCTGTGTCCCAAAGGAAATTCCGTCCCTTTATCCCAGATTCGAGAATTGTCAAGGAAAATGTTTTTGGCGAGTGGGAAGTGGAAAGACTGAGTCAGGGCTGAGAGGCAGTTTGGCAGCCCTTTGCCGGGCACTGCATGCCACCCCCCTTCCCTCCCCCGCTCCCCCGCCGTGGTGTGAGCGATGGAGGAGGCCATGCCAGCCCGAGGACTTTCCCGGCTGGCCTGCCAAGTCCAGAGAATCCCTGAGAGTTGGGTTTCCTGGCCTTGCTCTTACCATCCGTTTTGTCCTCCTTGCCCCAGGTGGGTGTGTCGGATTTCCAGGGCATCCGGTACCTTCCCGTTCCTGAAAAAACTGCCCTGCCACAGCATAAGGTCAAAGAGTAGAACGAAATCCTTTCTGTGTTCTGCTCACCTATTTCCTGAGGAACACAGTGTTCTAGTCACGAATTCCCCATAAGGTCTGCAGGGGAGAAGGGCCGCGTTAAGAACTGAATCTGGAGTGAGCTCAGGAGGAGGAACTGGACTGCGAGCCTGGCAGACAGCCGGGTGCCCGAGTTCACCACTGTCCCGGTGCAGCAGGCTGGCTGATGGCTCCCACCTCAGAAGGACAGGGGGACCTCCCCAGAAAGGATGGAGTGATGGCCCTTCTGCTACCCATGCAGGGACAAGGGAGTCCAGGTGACAGGGCTCTCCAGGTGCCATGCTGCCCCGTGTTCTCGGCAGAACAGGTGTGGTGTGTCGTTGGGGTGGCATGGTGTGGTTAGCGTGGTGCAGTGGGTTGGAAAGGACCCAGAACAGGCTCCCAAAGATGCGTTTGTCCTCTGGCCTTTGGTCTTGATCTTTAGCCAGAACTGGAGTTGCCCGGGCAGCTTGGCTTAGAGTCCATGACATTGTTTCTAATTACCAAAACAACAGAAGTGAACAAAGAGGAACTGGTATAAGATGGTGGACTCCTGGGGAAGGATCAGAAGCTCTTAGCCTCCCCGAGTGGTACCTGGCGCCAGGTGCTTCCTCCGTGTTATCTAGTCAGATCCTCTCCTTGTTTTTGAAAAGAGGAAACTTGCCTGAGGTGAGATTGTGAAAGTCAGTGATCACACCTACATCTTGTGACTGGAGGCGGGGGAGGCAAGATTAAACCCTCAAGGCCTTCTGGGCCCCAGCTCCGCGATGGAGGATTCACGTTGGAGAGGAGAGACTCGAGTGCAGGGGACAGAAGCAAAGACGAGGCAACGCCTGCAGCTGACACGAATGGCAGCTGGCGCGCCCCATCGCCGAAAGTCTGTGCCAGAAGCACGGCAAAGATGTGGGCACACGGGCTTCGGCTGCCAATCCTGCCTGTGCCCTGGACACTCCCTGTCGGGGGAGGAGAGTGGCCTCACCCAGACCCCTCAGGCCTTGTTCAGACAAGCCTCCTGGTGAGGTGTCACTCGTGCTAAGCTCTGCTTCAGGGCCAGGTTTCTGGGCTACACAGTGGGAGCAGTGGGATGCTGCCTGGTTTCGGGGAGTGAGGGGACGAGGCACTGGGTGCCCAGACGGTGCACCTTGGAGAGTCAAGTGTCTTAACCCATTCCCCCTGCTTGGGACTTTAATGCAGTCTTTTCTTCCCTGCAGCTGTGTGTGTGTCCGCGCGCGCGCGCACGTGTGTGTGTGTGTGTGTGTGTGTGTGTGTGTCTTAACCCATTCCCCCTGCTTGGGACTTTAATGCAGTCTTTTCTTTCCTGCAGCTGTGTGTGTGTTTGTGTGTGTGTGTGTGCGCGCGTGCGCGTGCGCGTGCGCGTGCGTGTACACACGCCCTCCTAGGGTAACTCAGATTCAAAATCACTGTCAGATGCAATCTTTGTGCATAGGCAAGTTGACCACAACAAGGAAATTGGGATGGCCCCAATCACAGAGCCCGTCCTTCGGGGTCTCCGCTCCATGGTCTGCCAGTGCGCTTCCGCTGCGGTCTCGGGTGATGGGGCAGACGGCCTGGTCTGTGCTCAGGTGCAGTACAGGTGTCAATGCTGGGGAGGGAGAGGAGGAGAGCACTGCCCAGGGTCAGGCACGGGGCGGCCTGCCTCTGCCCTCTATCCTAGTGCTGGGATCCAGGTTGAGTCCCTCGGAGTCTCAGAATCCTTGTCTTCAGAAGGAAGCTGAGAATGGTTAATAATCCTGCCTACCTCATAGCATTCTATTAAATGAAATACACTATCCAAGTGGTAAGTTACTGTAATTAAATTGTGCACCTGGCTCCCAGCTCCCTAAGACAGCCAAGCTTATGTGAATATAAATTAGCACCACCTTGAAGAACACTTTGACCATTTCTAATAAATCTGGAGCTGCACTTGGCCCATGATACAGCATGTACGCCTGGGTTGACATCCTGGAGAAGCACCAGCATGTGCACAAGGAGGCAAGCTTGATGGTGATCGGAAATACCTGGAAACCGCCCAGTGCCTATCAGGAGAAAGGATCGGTTGTGAAATAATCACACGGTGGAATATGATACAGAGGTGAATTGAATGAACCAGGGCCGCGTGCATCAACACAGATGAACCTCGTGAGCAGCACTGATGCAAAAAGCGCACGTTGCAGAAGACCTAACGCATGATCCATTTATACAAGTTCAAGACCATGCAAATGGAGGTGACGGTTGCCCAACATGGTGAATGCACCAAATACCACTGAATTGTACATTTTAAATGGTTAATTTTACTTATGTGAATCTCACCTCTAAAAAAATCATTAACTTGTGTCACCTCTGTCAGTCTCCTTACAAGTGAGATTTCGAGGGGATGGAGGGGTTACCATGGTGATGAGCTTGCTCAGTGTCGAGCTTTCTCTGCATCCCATT
>NW_006433950.1:8430279-8434174 GCF_000325575.1 Pteropus alecto
GTGTACCCCAACTTCCCTTTCTCTGAAAAGCAGGCTGGGGCGCTGAGGGGTCTGTGCCAGCACAGCCCATGGTGCAAGACCTGCCGAGTCTGCTTTCCCCTCCCCCACACAGCCCTGATGCACGGAGACAGGACATGAACAGGCCATATGTGAGAAAGATGCTGCAGCGGGCCGCGACTTGTTAGATGCAAATAAGTGGCTCTTGACCTAGATAAATGAGCTCGAAATTTGAACACACCAAAGTGAATTCCAGTCAATGTCTGGGTTTTCTAGTGGAAGTTATGGAACTGCCCATCTTTAGACTCTGTCCAGCATCCTGAGCAGCTGTGACATGAGGCTGCTGTGGGTGCCCTCTCTCCGTGGGAGGTGTGGCCAGGCTCTTCAGCTCGGGAGGAGGGGTGCTGGGCCCAGCTGCTGTCCTCCCCTCTGCCGGGAGGGCAGGAAGCTGAGCTCTCTGACGAGCCCCACTAATCTCAGTTCATGATTTAGTGCTTTGCTTCTTCCACTTAACACTTTTGCATTATAACCTCAGCCTGCCCAAGTGTGAGGCACCCTGACTGACATATGGAAGACATGTTTTAAGTCTGGAAGCTCTCTCGGTGCCTGAGGACGCCAGGTGGACACTCTGTCCCTGACACCTCAGTAGATTGCCTCATCTTTAACTGCCTTCTCTCGCTGGACCTTGCAGTTCTGTTACAATTCTGCCCTTGAAGTCCATTATGGGACCTTTGAATTTGAGGTTAGGGTCCTGAGAACAGGGAGGGGAACCTGTTCATCCCCCAGTCTCTCTCTCTCTCTCTCTCTCTCACACACACACACACACACACACACACACACACACACACACACACACACACCTGGCCTCCTGCACCAACAGTGTCTGCTGTGACTTATGTGTACCCTTGAGACCGCTGTAGACAACTGGGCCTAGAAATGATGAGAAAGCATTATAAAAGACAGTTTTGTCTTTTCAATGCAAGTGGTGTTACAAATACCCCATGTGGTATAATAAAAAATATTTGGTTTCTGTAGAGTTTCTGGCACAGAGTCCAAAAAACTCTTGGAATTTACTGTCTTTGTATTCTGATGAAATGATTCTTGGGGGAGCCCTAGATAGCTTCAGGATGGGGACTAGCCACCAGCAAAGCCACACCTGTGACTACAGGATTAGAACTTTAAGCCCCGTCCCCAACCTCGGGAAAGAGGGAGGCCAGAGATGGGGTTCAGTCGCCAATGGCTAATGATTTCATAAATCATGCCTACGAAATGAAATTTTCATAAAATCCTTTAAACAACAACATTTGGGGAGCACATCCACCTGCCGGGAGGGGGGTACACACCCCAACTCCGCAGGCACAGAGGCTCCTGTGCACGAGGCCTGTGGGACCATCTCCATCTGGCTCTTCATCTGGCGTCTTTATAGCACACTGTCGTGGTAGGTAGAGCACTTTTTGAGTCTCTGAGTTGTTCTAGCAAATATCAAACCCGAAGCGTGGGTAGCCCAGGCACCCCATTTGTGGCTGTGTCTGAAGTGGCAGCAGCCCTGTCTGACTTAGCCCTTAATCTGTGGAGTCTACACTAATTCTGGATAGTTAGTGACACAATTGAATTGAATCGTTGGACCTGCAGTTGGTATCAGAGAATTGGTTGGGTCGCACTTTCGTGCCAACAGAGACAGCGTGATATAGTGAGACTCACACACATGTCGCAGTCAGGACACCCAGATTTTAATCCCAGCTCTGTTGACCAGCTCGGCCCTCTGCCTCCCCTACCCCTGTTTCTGCATCTGTAAAATGAGAGGGTGTTAAATAACCCTGGGGGTTAACACCTGGACTCTGTACTCCTGCCAGGTGGCCGGGTGATTATTATGCACTCTGAAGTTGAGAACCACTGCTTATGGCCTCCCTACTTCAGAAAACAAAAAATTAAAAGCCCCAGCTATGTATTTAGGAAAATTCTAACTTCCTCTATTCTTGCCACTTCAAACAATTCAAACTTTTAAATTGCTGACGCACCAGCAAAGTATCAGGAGTAACCCGGCTTTCTAACCTGCCCTCTGCTGAGACCCTGAGACCCACCTGCGGCAACTTTCTCCTTTCAAGTCTGTGGAGGCCCAGTGAAGAACTTAGTCGGAAGCTCCTTAGAGTTATCAGTAACTTGGAGAAGCAGCTGAAGTCAGGCCTGGGAAGCAAGCAAGGAATTCAAACAACAAAATTCCCCCAAGACCCAACAAATGCAGCTGAAGAGGCAACACTTTGCTGCCAGGTTGGCAACGACAGATGGCAAGACCCACGTGCGTACACACACACATGCTCACACCAGCGAAACTGAGTTTGTAGTGTGTCAGCTAGGTGGCCCGCAGCTTGGAGACGACCCAATCCACCAGAGGCGCAACGGTCTCGTCAAAACAAGCCCAGCGCTGGGCGGATCACCCCGGTTCCCAGGCCAGCGCCCCGGCCGTCCTGCCAACACCGGCTCGGTCTGCACTAGGCTTTCCTCTCCCTTCTCCCTCCTTCTTTTTTGCTACGTCCCCGTGATTGTTCTGATTATGGAAAAAGCCTTCATGTTGGAAAATTGGAAAACAGAAACATCAAACGAAATTTAAATCTTTCCCAATCATACAGAGAAAACTGCTATATATACTTTGGGGTACTCTCTCTCAGTCTTTTTTCATATGTTTTCACATATGTTTTCTCAACACAGTTGGGATTATACTGTACCTGCGTAGCTCAGTACAGAAGCTACTTACCTTTTCATGTGTGGCCATTTACATTTAAATTTTAAATTCATTAGAATTCAAAGTTCAGTTCCTGAGTCACACTAGCCAGAGATTGCAAGTGCTCAGTAATCACGTGTGACTAGCGGCTGTGATACTGGACGGAGCAGGTATTGAACGTGGCCGTCATCACAGAATTCTCTTGGACGGCGCTGGTATATGCAATTTTATACTCTCTCTCTCTTTTTTTTTTTTTTAACCTATGGCATATACTATGAGCATTTCCTCATTTAGTCAAACATTCTTTGATAACATGATTTTTAATGACTCCGTAACATGGCATTATATGTTTGTCCCGTAATTTATTTTACAGATCTTCTACCGTTGGCCACTGACGTTACCCACTCGTTGTTGTTATAGTGTCGTGATGAGCCCCCTTGTCCTTACATCTTGATCTGTGTCCCTGAGTATGTCTAGATTACTAAAATAAGTGGAGATGCGTCAGGGAAGGGACACATTTTCAAAGCCTTGAAATCCGATGCCCGGTTGCTTCCGGGAAAGGTCTCCCTCTCCCTGGCAGGACAGTTGTGCCTCGTTCTTCCTATGAAAACCCTCTGAGAAGACACGACTCAGGAAGGAAGCCCTGTCTGTCCATCTCTGAGCGCAGAGCCCAGTGCTGTGGGCAAGAGGTGTCCGGAATTAGGAGGAAAATGGCCACCCATGGAGAACACTGAACTAGATCATCCCTGGGTACCAGAACCTTCTACGGTCTGAGCTCTGTCTCTGGAAGGGGCATTTGGACAGAGCACATATGATGGTTAATTTTATATGTCAGCTTGATGCCCAGGTAACTGGTAAGATAATGTCTGTAAGGGTTTTTCTGGAAGAGATTGGCATTTGGGAGACTGAGTAAAGATCACCTTCATCACTGGGGGGAGGGGGGTGGGCATCATCCAATCCAGAGGGCCTGAATAGAACAAAAAGGTGGAGAAAGGGGGAATTTGGTCTCCCCTTGACCTCAGAAGTCCATCTCCTCCCGTCCGTGGGCACTCCCAGTTCTCGGGCCTTCAGACTTGGACTGAGACTTACACCACCACCTTGCAGACAGCACACTGTGGGACATCTCAGCTCCTATCGACCTACTGGCTCTGCTTCGCTGGAGACCCCTGACTCATGCAG
>NW_006433950.1:8434208-8444058 GCF_000325575.1 Pteropus alecto
CTCTTGACTCATCACAACCTAGTTTTGTGGCACATTTACGACTTGCTCTAAGCATTTTCTGAGTCCATGCCTCCTGCCACCACTCAGGAGTGAGTTTTGTTCAGTTAAGAGGCGGGACTTCACTTCACGCCTCTCAGGCTTCCCAAGTGGTTCTGAGGTTTGGTGAGCAGGCCCAGCTTTGCCTGATACCATTGTTCATGACCCCGTAGCCTTGGATCTCATCCCCTCTCTGCCTTTTTCCTCCCAAACTAAAGCCCCTCTTCCTCTCGATCACTTGCCTGCCCGCTTTCTCATTTCAGTTGCCTCCCTGTGCGTCCTGCAGGTGGACCGTATGGTCTTGACTGGGGACCGTCGGACCTGCACACGGGATTCTAGATTGCGGTTCAGGCCCCAGGCATTCGTTCTGGCACCATCATTTCTTTTGTAAGTTTGGCAGCCGTACTTTTGTTCTCTGTAAAATGGGGGTGCCTCTTGACAATTCTGAAGCAGCACAGACCAGTCTTGTGGCACATTGCTCCATTCAGTGCGTTCGTGGTCAAGAGGGAGCCCGTGAAGGTGGTGCAGTCTGAGAGCTGGGCCGGCCTGGTTTCCTGTGTCTGTAATTGGAGAACTGGTCCATGCTGCCAGCTACAGTAAGACCCTGGGCCCTCACAGGATGAGATGCTTAGGTCACAGTAAGCCTCAGGGCGGATGACAATTCCTTCCTTGTAGATGGATGAAGGAATTATCTAGGAAGAAACCATTTAAATCAAAAGTCGCATCCTTCTCAAGAGCCTGAGACACTGGTAGCAAGAACGGCACCCCACCATTCAGAACCTCTCAGGCATCGGCCCAGGTCTCCGCCACCCCAAGCCGAGTCATGGCATTTCGTCTCCCTCCAGGCTGCTAGCTGGCCCAGGGGTTGCCGTGCCCTTGTTCCTCAGTCTCACTGTGGCCTGGGTTATTCAGAGAGTAAGAAGGGAGCCTGCCTCTGCTCACTAAGGGAGCTTTCCTCACCCTCACCACCCCCCACCCCCCAAAAATGCTGCTCCTTCTAACAGGGGGTCTGTCATGGGCTTTCTCCCTGGTGGGGAAAGAACTGGAAGACAGAGGACTTGGGTCCCAGCCCCCAGCTCTGCAATGCCTCAGCAAAGCCCCTGCCTCTCCCCTGGGGCTCCCTCCTAAGCAGGAAATGGTATGGGCTGAGACTTTCCCTCCCTGGAGTGTCCCAGGACACTGAGAAGGATACTGAGTGGGCGATGGAGGGATGCTAGGGGCTGGGGGAGGGGCAAAGAGACAGATTGTCTGGGAGTCCATCCCCACCTATATTTACGGCCTTTCTGCAAGTAAGTCTCCAGACATGCCCAAGGGCCCAGGAGGACAGGATATTTAATAGCTATTGGCTCCTTAAGGGCAGAAGAACCTGCAGAGCTATAGGCTAGTAGGCTAGTTGACTTGTCCACTTCAGTGGAGGACACTGGAGGTACCGGCCCAGACCCCTTTTCTCAGGTGTGCCCATCCCCCGGCTGCTGGGAGAGTTGGCTGCTAACTGCTCACAACTGGCCCCATCTCTGGAAAATTGCCCTCGGCAGAGCAGAACCTGCCTGGCCAGAGGTTATGCCCCACCCCAGGCCAGGCAGCAGTCAGGTGCGGCTGACCTGGAGCCTAACAGCCCAGCCCCTGCCCCGAGGCGGAGCTGGTAGTGGGCCGCAACCCACACTCCAAGCTCCCCTGCTGGAGCTAAGTTACAGCAAGGAGCCATTTCCCTGTTCAGACCTTCCCCAGCCCCCTCCTGCTCCTCATGAAGCTATTTTCAAAGAATCCTCACCTCAGGCTCTGCTTCCAGGAGATGACAACCCCCACAATGTCTTCCACACATGAGATACACCATATTTTTTTATAGATGTCTGCTCACTTGAGACTCCACAGATCTGGGTCTCCTCCAGGAGACAGGTGCCCAGCAGAAGACTGGTCTTAATGCCTTCGAATATCCTGAGAGATTCGTTAATAGAGGTGGGGGCAGGGAAACAGAGGTGGATCCCGAGGCAGCTGCACCCAGATCTCGCCAGCACCCTTTCTGAGCACCCCGCACAGCTGCCCCATTGCACAGAAGAGGAAACCGAGGTCTGGAGGGGGCTCCTGGCCCAGGGCAGAGCATGGCGAGCCAGAGTTTCAACGCAGGCCTCCCCACTGGGCTCTGCTTTCTGGAACATTGGTTTGTGTCCCCAGCAACACATGGGACTCAGGCTACTGGACCGGATGTGGAGGGACCAACCTCCACCCTGGCTTTGCTGCCCATACAAGCCCCCTGAACTCTCACTCATCCATCAAGCTCCTGGTCCAGTGCCACCTCCTCTGGGAAGCCTCCACCACGCAGGTGGACCAGGGGGGCAGCGCCCAAGAAGGCTTTTCCATCTGGATGTGTCACAGTGTCTCTGGGTCTCATTGTGGAGTCTGATGAATGTTCCACTGTGAGCATCATCGCTCCATCCTATTCAGAAAATTTGTCATCCAGACAGACAATGTGCAGTCTTACCTTTCTAGAACCTTCTGCCAGCCATTCCTTTTGTCAAACCTTGAGCCTGAGGGCCTTGTGTAAAGAACTTGCCTGAGGGTACCCTCGAAGCCAGAATTTAGGCCAGCCTCCAGCATCTTTATCACCCACAGGGGCATGTTCAGGAGGAGCAGGTGTCTCCTGCCTGAGGAGAGCACAGGAAGTAGAAAGCCGGAGCTAGGAAAGGCAGGCTGGTGGAGAGATTTGGGTCAGCCATCCTGACAGCAGCAGCATTTGGCAGATGCATCCTGTGTCCCCACCAGCCCTCACATGCCTCACATCCCGATCCTCCAGGGACATCCAACGAGGGCGCAGAACTGCATACTCTCAGGGTTTCCTCACGGAATGAGAGGGACGGACTCCCTGTAGCAGTGGGGGCTTCTCCGCTCTATTAAGCCCCATTTGACAGATGAGGAGGAAACACGCCTAGAAAATATAAATATCAAACCAAAGTTCACACAGAAGGACGGACCCAGGCCAGCCTGGCACCCAGACCCACACCCGCCCTGCCACTGGAGGTCAGAGATGACAGAGCCTAGTGCAGACCTCACTCTCTGCAGTGAGCTCTTTCCTGTTGTCACAAGGGACAGCTCACTCCCTGGAGCAAGGACACTTTCCCAGCACCCCTGGGGCCGACCCTTGGCCTCCAGGCCACAGAGCAGCTGACGGGTAGGGCGCTTGATGGTCCTGTCCCGCCAAGAACTCAGCTGCTGCTCTGAGGACTCGCACCAGGGACCCCAATGTGGCAGCCGCTCTCAGGCTCTTTAATAATTTAGAGAATGTATACTATTCAGCTGGCAGTTTCATCCCTGGATTCAGAAACACAATGCCTTGGGGATTGTCTCCAGTGGTGAGTGAAATTCCACTTGTCACAGTCACTGAGAACACAGGCCTATTCCTGGAAGGGGCTATGGTCTCTGGGTGTTTACAAACATCCTAGAAGGCCAGGAGTTCCAGTGGCCAGGTTCCTGAGCTGGGAGCCTGCAATTCTGTACAGATCAGCTGTCCAATGCCAAGGACCCCTGGCAAATGCCTTCCTCTCTGTCTCCTGCCTGCTCAGGGGTGACAGGGTTGCATGGATTGGTGTGTGTGACCCAGGGCCTTTTTCTGCTTACTGTTCAGTTGCATCCCCCCCACCCCAGCCTCATGTGGCATCAGCCCCTGGGAAAGACCCTTGCTCTAGCCTCCAGAGGGTCCTGGGAACCTATCCTGGGTGGCTTGCATTTTCTAAAACTTGACAGTTGCATTTTCCCCTCAAAAAGCATTCTTAAAAAAAAAAAAATCACACTTGAAAACAATTTGCAAAATGCAATAAGCCAGACATAAAAAGATAAATATTGTATGATTACACTTACATGAGGCACCTAGAATAGGCAAATTCATAGAAACAGAAAGTAGAATGTGGTTGCAAGGAACTAGAGGAGGGGGAGAGAGGAGTTATTATTTAATGGGGGCAAATTTTCTGTTTCGGGTGATGAGAAAAGTTCTAGAAATGGATGAGAAAAGTTCTAGTTCGGGTGATGGTTGCACAACTTTGTGAAGGTGTTTTATGCCACCGAATTGCACACTTACATGATAAATTTCATGTTATATATGTTTGACCGCAATTTTAAGAAGGGTTTAATGTAAAAAAATGCACAAGAAATGAATGTTCATTTGAGAACGAACATCGGAAAAGAGAGAAAATAATTTTAGTTACTCCAAAAGCCTCTCTCCTCCTATAAAAAAATATCCTGTGCAATTCTAATCCACGAAGACGGAAAAAGCCCTGCTCACTGACAGGCACAGCAAGGACCGAGCACCCAGTAGGCCCTCTCCCAATATGACACAGTGGTGAAAAAAGTCCTACCCCCACCCCAAGGTGACCACAGATGGTATTTGGGTATCTATTTTTCCATACTTTTCCCGATACAAATATATGATATAAATATACATATATGAATTTTATAAAAATAGGATCCATCTGAGCCTATTATTTGGAAGCCTCTTTTTTCCTCACTTGACAATATATTGTAAACATTCCATGTCATTTGCACGCTGCCCAGGACCGGATTCTGTCATGCGGATGTCCCGTCACTTAACTGGTGCCCGTTATTGAACATGTCACTTGTTCCCATGTGTTGCTGATCATTAAGCTACAAGTTTTGTCCTCGCATGTATATCTTTGGCTACTTGTGAGTGCATGTTTTAGGATAAATTCCTGGAATTTCTGAGTCCAAGAGTCCAGGCCTGTTTGGGATTTTTGCTTTGTCTTGCCAGACTGCGTACTAGAGCCACACATCATTCGTATCTGTTCCCATGCACAGCCACTGATGCTGCTTGAACTGAGTGAGAGGATTCCTGTCTGGCCCAAGTCAGCCATGGTGGCGGTTCAGGCCAGGGCGCCCAATGCGGGAGCGATTTGGAGGAACCAGGGGTCTCCCCTATATACATCTAAATCTCTGGAATCTACGGGTAGGTTAACTTACAAAGGAAAATGCTTGGCAGGTGTGATGACATTAAGAATCTTGAGCTGGGGAGATTTTCCTGGATTATCTGAGTGGGCCCACTGTCATCACAAGGTTCTTATTAGAGGGAGTCCAGAGGGCCAGAGTCAGAGAAGGAGATGTGATGATGGAAACAGAGGTCAGAGGGACGCAGGCCCATGAGGCAAGGAATGTGAGTGGCCTCTAGGAGCCGAAAAAGGCAGGAAAGGGATTCTCCCTTAGAACCTCCGGAAGGAACCAGCCCTCTCAATCCATTTTGGACTTCCAACCTCTAGAACTGTAGGATAATAAATCTGTATTGCTTTAAGCCACTAAGTTTGTAGTAATTTGTTACAGCAGCAATAAGAAACTAATACATTTCTCCTCTGCCACCAGGTCCTAAAGCCCCAGTGTCTGAGGGATGGTGGTCTCCCTCTGTACCAAGTAGCCTGATGACCTGAACATTACCCCCTCCCCTAACCAGATGTCCCCCCCGGCCACCAGGTCCTAAAGCCCCAGTGTCTGAGGGATGGTGGTCTCCCTCTGTACCAAGTAGCCTGATGACCTGAACATTACCCCCTCCCCTAACCAGATGTCCCCCCCGGTAGAGCACACCCAAGGTTCTGTGCATGGGGAAGAGATAAGGAGGGACCCTGGCCCAGTGCCCAGGGCTCAGCCTTGACCATACTGTGAAATTACCCTCAAGGATGTTGGAAACTGGACTCACTTAAGGTCACAGGATGTGAGGTGGTGCTATGACTGAACCCCAAGATCTAGCCTGGCAGACCACGGGTTCCCCACCCACTCTACTAAGCTCAGCCTCTCTTTCTGTGCCAGTCTGACTTGCCTTCCTGGGGAGAGGTAGTCATTCACATTTTAGAGTGAGTAAAACAGAACATCTAGTTCTGAGTTCTCGCCCACTTGTTGATGTGGTGCTACTCCAGAATAGTAGAGCTAAACTCTCACATCGAAAACCAGGGGTGGGTAGGTAGTTCCCATTCTCATTCACTCCAGAGCTCGCAGGGTCCCCCCAAACCCAAAGTGTCCTTATAGGCCTTCCCAAAACAAACTCAGTTCTTGCCCTCCACAGGGAGTTGCTTAGCCATGCCTGGCTCACGCGTGTGGCAATGATGGCCCCTACTCTTTAAAGATTCTCTGACAGATCCCGTGCCCCAAACTTTACCTGAGTCGTTCAAACGAATCTCCTCAATACCCAGTGAGTATTAACCTCCTATTTCACAGGTAAGAAAACCGAGCTCCCGGCGGGTTAACTCACATGCACAAGATCTGGAAGCAGCAGAGCGAGATTCCAACCAGGTAATCTGACTCCAGAGCCCAGAGCTGCCAAGGGTTGGCCTGTGGAAGCATTTCATTCAGTTTAAGCAGTCGATTTTTCAAAATCCAGAGATTGTGTAAAACAATCTGGATTTCTAGATTCTCTTGTAAAATCTTATTTGCCAACTGAAAGAACTCCCAATAGCCAAAGCAGGAACAATTTGAACAAGGAAATAAACTAATAGGAAATTATAATCCAAACCGTAAAATAAAATAAATATCCATAAATTCACATTGATATAAATAAATTATTGGATACATAAATAAATTATTGGAGAAGAGACAAATTTCCCATACAGAAGAATTCCAAGTAGTTTATGTAGATACCACATCCTCAAGGACGTGGAGCGTGGCTCCTCACTCCTCTCGAGTACAGTACAGAAAGAAGAGGAAAAAGCGTCACTTCGCAGTAGAGAAACCCGACAAACACTATGGCAGTCCGGTGATCGAGGTCAACATTAACAGCAATGTGTCATGTTGATAGTATGTACCCTTGATATGATGTGATAAGAACAGCATTTTATCTCTGGGGTTTTCTTCCCCCAAACCCATAACCCCAGTATAACCATGAGAAAAACATCAGATAAATCCCAACTGAGGGACATTCTATAAAATCTCTGACCAGCACTCAGAGCTGTCAAGGTCATCGAAAACAAGGAAAGTCTGAGAAACAGTCACAGCTCAGAGACGCCTAAGGAGACATGATGATTAAATGTAATGTGGGATCCTGGGTGGGATCCTAGATGGGACCCTGGAGCAGGAAAAGGACAGTAGAGAACAACTAAGGCAATCTGCGTAGAGTGTGGACATTAGTTAATAAGGATGGATCAGTGTTGATTCATCAGTGGTGACAGATGCACCATGCTGACGCAGGATTATTACACAGTGCCTGCAGTTGCCTTCGAAAGCTCACTGCCCTCTCTTGGGCCACCGGCTCCTCTGCCAGAGAGGTCCCCGGTTCCCCCTGGCATTGGGAGGAGAAGGAGCCACCTCCCTGGCCTCTGCCCCACTAGACATAGCAAGGCGCAGGGGGCAGAGGCCAGAAAGCTGGATATGAAGTTTGTCTCTGCCCAGATTTACTCTGGCTATGTCCAAGTTCCCTTCCCTCCCAGTGCCAGGAAAAACAATAACCCTGTCTCCCTGGGGCCCTGGTCAGCCCTCAAGGACCCTCTTAGGGTGCTGGTGCCTGCTCAAGCAGCCCAGCTGTTGCTTCTGGTGTCAACTGCTAGTGGCAAGGCCCCCAAAGCCTGTTGTCTGCAGGACTGAGTGAGTTGCCTGGAATCATTTGCCTACTGAGAGGCGGGGGTGGCACAGGTTGGTGAGGGAGAAGCATCCCTGCTTTCACAGACACCTAGTAGTGTCAGGGGAGAGGGATACAGTGCCCCAATGGAGCTCCTTTGGCTGTGAGGGTCTTGGAACATGTGAGGGTCTGGCCAGAGATCCCTTGGAACATGTGAGGGTCTGGCCAGAGATCCCTCTTCCTGTGCTAAGGGAAGAATTAGTGATGTCCTCCCTGAGTGAGCAGCCATCAGCAGTCACTGGGGGTCCGTTGGAAGCAAGGACTAGCCGATTTAGAGGTCCTGCCCCGGCTGCACCCCTTCCCCGCATTTCCATTTCCCTGTACCCCAGAGGGCGTTGAAGGGATCTTTCCTCACTGCTCATCCAGTTCCGGCTTGGGCACCTAGAAATGGGGAGAGGAAACAGAATGGGCAGTAAGGGTCCAACCAGAGTAGGAGAGCAGGAAGGAGGCGAGGAATGCTCAGTGTGGGAGGGGCCAGGGTGGCCGAGGAAGCCTGCGAGACGATGGGCACGTGTGGCTGAGAGCCCGAGCTTCAGGCTGAGCTGCTGCTCCCAGCTCAGGAGCCCCTGTGCCAGCTGGGTGCGGGCGGGTGGGCACGGGCAGGGCTGCCTGCCAGATACACACAGAGTGCCCTTTGATGAGGTGGCAGCTGTCAGCCTAGAGCACCCTCTGCTCCCTGTGGCCCTGACTGCTCCCTTCGACAATGCCTTTGCCGAGCACTGGGCTAGGAAAACTGAGATGCACAATTGGGAACGCTCACTCAAGGGGAAAAGGGGGCAACTCTGCTGAGTTGGAGCAGGGAGGGATCCCAGCTGATTGGTCTGAGAATTGGGCCCTGGGCCTCAGTTTCCCCTTTTACTGTGCATATAGTACCCCTCTCATTGCCAATGGCCACTGTCAGGATTCTCCCCAGGACCCTCAGGAGAAAGATCAAGGCAGCTCCACCTCTTGGGAAAAAAAGGCTGGAAAGCCTCCTCAACCCCCAAAGATGACTTGCTTTGGGGATTTTGAGATCTGGGTCTCTGGGGAAGCCCACCTGCCACTGCTTCCTCCTATTTAATCACCTTGGGCCTCCTGGCACATCACACTCTGCAGACAAAAGAGTCTATTCTCCTGGGAACCTGCCCCCACAGATTTCCTAGGAGCCTGGAGTTCTCTGCCCCTCAGGGCCCCCCGTGAGTCTCAGCTGCTGCCGGCCAGCCTCGGAGAACCAGCTCTGCGTTACCTCCCCAGCACTGCCCTGGTCCCTGGCACCTTGGCCTAGGTGTTCATTCATCACTCCCTGGCAGTAGCAGCCGTTTACCCAGTTCGGCTTTGCCTAGGAAGGGCCCCCAGGGAGCAGGGATGGGCGGTATGTGATGGGTGGCAGAACAGAGTGGTCAGACCGCCGGTTCTGACTTCTGGCAGCTGAGGGATCTCAGAGCCTCAGTCTCTGTTAAATGTATCATGAGAACGGCAAGGCCCGCCTAGCAGGGGTTGGGAGGATTAGGGCACACGTGTATGGGCCCACTGCCCGTGTATGGGGTGTTTGGACACCATGTCAGATGTGGAACAACCAAAGAAATAGCGGGTGTTTAATCTGGGGAAAGGAAGACTCCGCCTGCGAACGCCTGTCTTCCAGTTTCTGAGGGCTGGCCCCTGGCACAAGGACACCTGGCTGTGTGGGTGGCCCTTGGGCCTGGGGCGGGGGTTACCAAGAGGCAGGATCCTCCCTAAAAGCCAGTCTAGCTCCAACTGTCAGGGTGACCCGACAGTGAGCCAGGCTGCTGTCGGGTTGTTGGGAGCTTCCCATTCCTGGGGGGCGGGGCTGGGAGGGAGCACAGAGCAGGCTGAGGAGCCATGGGCTGCCTGTGGGTTGCTCGGGGTCTCTGGGCTTTCAGTTGGGGGAGTGGGAATGGTTTCTAGCAGCCCTGCTCAGCTGATGTGCAATCGCCTTCAGACACAAGGACTGGGAGCCCGGCCAGACCACAGGGCAGGCGCCCAGCACCCAGGGCTGGGCAACGTGGGGAGTGAGGGAGAGCACACAGGAGATGGTGCTATTAGAGGTGGCTCTAGAAGGTTGGGGAAGGAGTGGAGACCGAGCTTCCCAGCCTTGCTGGGCCGACAGAAAAATGCCGGGGTCTGGGGTCCTCGCCTTTAACGCGGCCCCCGCGGAGGAGACGGGAGGGGGAGGGGCCGCGCCGGCAGGCGCATGCGCGGCGCGGGCTGGAGCGGCCG